>NC_090034.1:2500-310000 GCF_037176765.1 Anolis sagrei | reverse complement strand
TTTGGGGATGATTGACTGTGGGAGTTATAGTTCACCAGTATTCCGTAAGCCCTCTGAACCCCACTAATGATGGATCTGGACCAAACTTGGCACACAGGCCCAACATGGCCAACTTTGAATACTGGTGGACTTTGGAGGTGATTGACCTTGAAATCTGGGAGTTATAGTTCACCCTTATGCAGAGAGCAGTTCCTATTGATCTACTCACACTTGCATGTTTTCGAACTGGTATGCTGGCAGACGCTGGGACTAACAGCAGGAGCTCACCCCATTCTCCGGATTCAAACTGCTGACATTTTGGCCAGCAAATTCAGCAGCTCAGCGGTTTAATCTGTTGATTGGGCTTGGCCTCATGTAAGCTGCCCCGAGTCCCCATTGCGGAGAAAGTGGCGGGGTATAAATAAAGATTATTATTATTATTATTATTAAGCCACAGCGCCACCGCAGCCTCCCAATACTATGGATAATACATAATATCTATTACGCCTGGGCAATCCATGGTTCTAAATGGTTCTAAAGTCCTTACAAAACTAAAGTTCTGGTGGTGAAAATTTCAGAACTCTAACAAAACTTTCAAAATTTAATTATTATTTCATTATTGGTGATTTTTTGACAGAACCCATTAGGAACTGCCATTTATAATGAAATTTTGAGAGTTTTGTTAGAGTTCTGAAATTTTCACCACCAGAACTTTAGTTTTGTAAGGACTTTAGAACCATTTAGAACCATGGATTGCCCAGGCCTGCTGGACCAAACTTGGCCCAAGCACTCAATACGCCCAAATATGATCACAAATGGAGTTTGGGGAAAATAGACCTTGACATTTGGGAGTTGTAGTTGTTGGGATTTATAGTTCACCTACAATCAGAGAGGATACGTGGATATACTGAGGATACGTGCCAGGTTTGGCCCAGATCTATCATTGTTTGAGTCCACAGTGCTCTCTGGATATAGGTGAACTACAAATCCCAAACTCAAGGTCAATGCCCACTAAACCCTTTTTCACCACCAGAACTTTAGTTTTGTAAGTACTTTAGAACCATTGAGAACCATGGATTGACCAGGACTAATCTATAGTCATCATGCTGTCTTATCGTTGCATATTTGAAGTTGCAATGTTTTTGATTGGGCGCCACTTTGAGTCTCTGTGTTTATATCAATCAATCGATCAGTAGCTTTGATACGTAATAATTTTGGGATGTCCGCATGATCATGATCTCGCAGAAGACTTGAAGCAACCCTTTGAACTACTTTTCATATTCCTGGAAAAGAGGGTTTTGGAGGCGGCCCAGTTCGGTCCGAGAGGAAGAAGCTCCGTCTGCAGAAAGGCACAAAAGGTCGAAGAAGTCCCGGCGAAGCCATGGAATATTTTTAGCGTTTTCAAAAAAGTCGTCCTTGAGAGACGAAGGAGACGCTCCTCAGCGCTCAGCACTTCCGAAGGGAAAGGACACCAGGAATCGTCTCAAACCATAATAGGGCCGCCTGCCAAAGACCGCGCATTTACATCTATATATATAAACATGTAAAGTTCGTTTGTGGGAAAACCACGGGGCGAATTGACACCAAATTTGGACACAATACACCTAACAACCCAATGTATGTCCTTCACTCAAAAAATTGATTTTGCATTTGGGAGTTCTAGTTGCTGGGATTTATAGTTCACCTACAATCAAAGAGCATTGTGAACCCCACTAACAATGGAATTGAATCAAACGTGGCACACAGGACTCCCATGACCAACATGGGCCTTGAGTTTGGGAGTTTTAGTTCACCTACATCCAGAGAGCACTGTGGACTCAAACAATGATGGATCTGGACCAAACTTGCCATGAATATTCCATATGCCCAACTAAGAACACAGATGGAGTTTGGGGAAAACAGACCTTGACATTTGGGAGTTGTAGTTGCTGGGATTTATAGTTCACCTACAATCAAAGAGCATTGTGAACCCCACTAACAATGGAATTGAACCAAACGTGGCACACAGGACTCCCATGACCAACATGGGCCTTGAGTTTGGGAATTGTAGTTCACCTACATCCAGAGAGCACTGTGGACTCAAACAAGGATGGATCTGCACCAAACTTGCCATGAATATTCCATATGCCCAACTAAGAACACAGATGGAGTTTGGGGAAAACAGACCTTGACATTTGGGAGTTGTAGTTGCTGGGATTTATATCAAAGAGCATTGTGAACCCCACTAACAATGGAATTGAACCAAACGTGGCACACAGGACTCCCATGACCAACATGGGCCTTGAGTTTGGGAATTGTAGTTCACCTACATCCAGAGAGCACTGTGGACTCAAACAAGGATGGATCTGCACCAAACTTGCCATGAATATTCCATATGCCCAACTAAGAACACAGATGGAGTTTGGGGAAAACAGACCTTGACATTTGGGAGTTGTAGTTGCTGGGATTTATAGTTCACCTACAATCAAAGAGCATTGTGAACCCCACTAACAATGGAATTGAACCAAACGTGGCACACAGGACTCCCATGACCAACATGGGCCTTGAGTTTGGGAATTGTAGTTCACCTACATCCAGAGAGCACTGTGGACTCAAACAAGGATGGATCTGCACCAAACTTGCCATGAATATTCCATATGCCCAACTAAGAACACAGATGGAGTTTGGGGAAAACAGACCTTGACATTTGGGAGTTGTAGTTGCTGGGATTTATATCAAAGAGCATTGTGAACCCCACTAACAATGGAATTGAACCAAACGTGGCACACAGGACTCCCATGACCAACATGGGCCTTGAGTTTGGGAATTGTAGTTCACCTACATCCAGAGAGCACTGTGGACTCAAACAAGGATGGATCTGCACCAAACTTGCCATGAATATTCCATATGCCCAACTAAGAACACAGATGGAGTTTGGGGGAAATAGACCTTGACATTTGGGAGTTGTAGTTACTGGGATTTATAGTTCACCTACAATCCAAGAGCATTCTGAACCCCACCAACGATGGAATTGAACCAAACTTGGCACACAGAACTCCCGTGACCAACAGAACATACTGGAAGGGTTTGGTGGGCATTGACCTTGAGTTTGGGAGTTGTCTGTGTGGGAAGTTTGTTTGGAATGCTCTTTGATTGTAGGTGAACTATACATCCTAGTAACTACAACTCCCAAATGTCAAGGTCTATTTCCCCCAAACTCCATCTGTGCTTATATTTGGGCATATTGAGTATTCCTGCCAAGTTTGGTCCCGATCCATCATTGTTCTCCCATGACCGACCAATTATGCTCTGGTCATAATGAGTACCCTAAAAACAAAAGAACCAATGAACGAAATCACTCCAAATTTGGCAACAAAGCACCTCACAACACAAGGAGTGACCATCACTCAAAAAATTAGGATTTTGTCATTTGGGAGTTGTAGTTGCTGGGATTTATAGTTCACCTTTAATCAAAGAGCATTCTGAACTCCACCAATTATGGAATTGAACCATACTTGGCACACAGAACTCCCATGAACAACAGAAAACACTGGAAGGGTTTGGTGGGCATTGACCTTGAATCATAGAATCCTAGAATCCTCGAGTGGGAAGAGACCTCCTGGGCCATGATCCAGTCCAACCCCATTCTGCCAAGGAGCAAGAATACTGCATTCAAAGCACCCTTGACAGATGGCCATCCAGCCTCTGTTTAAAAGCCCCCAAAGAAGGAGCCTCCACCACACTCCCTCCGGGGCAGAGAGTTCCACTGCTGAACGGCTGAGTTTGGGAGTTGTAGTTCACCTCCATCCAGAGAGCACTGTGGACTCAAACAATGATGGATCTGGACCCCTCCACCCTCTTTTTTTTCTGGGGGCTTTTCCACCCATTTTTCCCACCATATTTTCTGAGGCAGAAGAATGCATTTTATTGACGATTCTAAAGCCTTTCACTGTTTTATTGCCTAATCTAAAGCCTCTGATTGTGTGGATCATAATAAACTAAGGCAAGTTCTTGGTGATCCGGGAAGACCAACCTTATCTCTCTCCTGAGGAATCTGTACAAGGACCAAGGAGCAACGGTCAGAACTGACCACGGAACAGGAGACGGGTTCAAGATTGGGAAAGGCGTCCGGCGAGGCTGCATCCTCTCACCCAACCTTTTCAACTTGTATGCAGACGTGGGACTTGACGAATGCAAAGCTGGAGTTAAAATGGCTGGATCAAACATTCACAACCTCAGATATGCAGATGACACCACTCTGATGGCCGAAAGCAAAGAGGAGATGAGAAGCGTTCTCACCAAGGTGGAAGAAGAAAGCGCAAAAGCTGGGTTGCAGCTAACATCAAACAAACCAAGATTATGGCAACAAGAATGATTGACAACTGGGAAATAGAGGGAGAAAACGTGGAGGCCGTGACAGGGTATGTATTTCTAGGTGCAAAGGTATTACTGCAGACGCAGACTGTGGCCAGGAAATGAGAAGACGCTTCCTTCTTGGGAGGAGAGCAATGTCCAGTCTCAATAAGATAGTCAAGAGTAGAGACATCAGACTGGCAACCAAGATCCATTGCCTAGTCCAAGCCATGGTCTTCCCTGTAGTCACCTACGGATGTGAGAGCTGGACCTTAGGGAAGGCTGAGCGAAGGAAGATAGATGCTTTTGAGCTGTGGTGTTGGAGGAAAGTTCTGAGAGTGCCTTGGACTGCGAGAAGATCCAACCAGTCCATCCTCCAGGAAATGAAGCCCGACTAAAGCTCATTGGAGGGAAGGAGACTAGAAGGAAAGAGGAAGTCCTTTGGCCACATCATGAGGAGACAGGAAAGCCTAGAGAAGGGAATGATGCTGGGGAAAGGGGAAGGAAAAAGGAAGAGGGGCCGACCAAGGGCAAGATGGATGGATGGCATCCTTGAATTGACTGGATAGACCTTGAAGGAGCTGGGGGTGGCCACGGCCGACAGGGAGCTCTGCCGTGGGCTGGTCCATGAGGTCACGAAGAGTCAGAGAAAGGAAGAGGGGCCGACCAAGGGCAAGATGGAGGGATGGTATCTTTGAAGTGACTGGACTGACCTTGAAGGAGCTGGGGGTGGCCACGGCCGACAGGGAGCTCTGGCGTGGGCTGGTCCATGAGGTCACGAAGAGTCGGAGAAAGGAAGAGGGGCCGACCAAGGGCAAGATGGAGGGATGGGATCCTTGAAGTGACCGGATAGACCTTGAAGGAGCTGGGGGTGGCCACGGCTGACTGGGAGCTCTGGCCTGGGATGGTCCCAGAGAAGGTCACAAAGAGTCGGAAGCAACTGAACAAATAGACAACACATTTTTCGGGGGGGGGGGTTACCCATTTTTTCTCCAATTTTCCGTGCCCACCCCCAGCCCTCCCCATTTCTAGTCTGAACCCAACCGGGAGCACAACCGGGTCCTTTGAGGGCAGAAATTCCAGATCTGGGTCCGTTCCCCCAAGAAAGAGCCCCGAAGCCACGGCATTGGCATGGGAATGCGCCTCAGCGAATCTCCAAGGAGGGGCCCATTCACACAGGAGTCGCTTGACCCGAAGCCATTGAGAGCTCGGAAAGTGATAATTAGCAGCTGTAATGAAACCTGGCAAGGAGCAAGCGTTCGTCAAATGAAGACGTTTCATAACTCGACCAGTTCATCTCGTTAACATTTTCACTCCGCTCTCTCGGACGCCTGAATTTCTTGCTTGGCTTCCCATACAAAGCATCCCAGTGTGTAATATATCCTGGACGGGGGGAGTGTGACTCTGTTGGTTCTCTAGGACATCTCAGCGGCTTTTGATACCATTGATCATGGTATCCTTCTGGGTCGTCTCTCTGGGATGGGTCTCGGGGGCACGGTTCTGTCGTGGCTCCGGTCCTTCCTGGAGGGTCATTCCCAGATGGTGAAGCTGGGAGATGCCTGCTCGGACCCCTGGCCTTTGACCTCTTTCAGGCCTGGTCACAGCACCGAGACAGCCTTGGTCGCCTTGGTGGATGACCTCCGTAGAGAGCTGGACAGGGGGAGTGTGACTCTGTTGGTTCTCTTGGACATCTCAGCGGCTTTCGATACCATCGATCATGGTATCCTTCTGGGACGACTCTCTGGGATGGGCCTTGGAGGTATGGCTCTGTCGTGGTTCCGGTCCTTCCTGGAGGGTCGATCCCAGATGGTGAAGCTGGGAGATACCTGCTCGGACCCCTGGCCCTTGACCTGTGGGGTCCCGCAAGGCTCTATTCCAGTGTTTCTCAACCTGGGGGTCGGGACTCCTGAGGGGGTGTCAAAGGGGTCGCCAAATACCATCAGAAAACATAGTAATTTCTGTTGGTCATTGGGATTCTGTGTGAGAAGTTTGACCCAATTCTATTCTTGGTTGAGTTCAGAATGCTCTTTGATTGTAGGTGAACTATAAATCCCAACAACTACAACTCCCAAATGTCAAGGTCTATTTTCCCCAGACTCCGCCAGTGTTCACATTTGGGCATAATGAGTATTTGTGCCAAGTTTGGTCCAGATCTACCATTGCATGAATCCACAGCACTCCTCTGGATATAGGTGAACTATAACTCCTAAACTCAAGGTCAATGCCCAACAAACCCTTCCAGTGTTTTGTGTTGTCATGGGAGTTTTGTGTGCCAAATTTGGTTTAAATCCATCGCTGGTGGAGTTCTGAATGCTCTTTGATTATAGGTGAACGATAAATCCCAGCAACTACAACTCCCAAATGACTAAATCAATCCTCCCCCCAACCCCACTAGCATTCACATTTGGGTGTATTGGGGATTTGTGCTCAATTTAGTCCAGTGAATGAAAATCCATCCTGCATATCGGATATTTACATTATGATTTATAACAGTAGTAAAATGACTGTGATGAAGTAGCAACGAAAACAATGTTATGGTTGGGGGTCACCACAACATAGGGAACTGCATTAAGGGGTCACGGCATTAGCAAGGTGGAGAACCACTGCTCTATTTTGTCTCCCATGCTCTTTAACATCTACATGAAACCGCTGGGAGAGGTCATCCGGAGTTTTGGAGTTGGGTGCCACCTCTACGCAGATGACACACAGCTCTACTACTCTTTTCCACCTAACTCCAAGGAGGCTTCTCGGGTGCTGGACGAGTGCCTGGCCGCTGTGTCTATCTGGATGAGGACGAACACGCTGAAGATCAATCCCGACAAGACAGAGGTCCTCCTGGTCAATCATATAGGGTGGCAACCCGTGTTGGACGGGGTTACACTCCCCCTGAAGTCACGGGTCCGCAGTTTGGGAGTCCTCCTGGACTCATCAGTTACGCTTGAGGCTCAGGCGTTGGCGGTGTCCGGGAGGGCTTTTGCACAACTGAGACTTGTGCACCAACTGCGACCGTACCTTGCAAAGGCTGATCTGGCCAGGGTGGTCCATGCCTTGGTCACCTCTAGGTTGGACTACTGCAATGCACGCTACGTGGGGCTGCCCTTGAAAACGGCTCGGAAATTCCAGCTGGTCCAACGGGCAGTGGCCAGGTTAACTGGGGCTCCTGACAGGGAGAGGTCAACCCTCTTGTTTAAGGAGCTCCATTGGCTGCCATTCATTTACCAGACCCAATTCAAGGTTCAGATTCTTACCTACAAAGCCCTGAACGGTTTGGGACCTGCCTACCTGCGTGACCGCATCTCCGTATATGAACCCACACGATCTCTCCGTTCATCTGGAGAGGCCCTGCTCGCGATCCCACCTGCAGCGCAAGCGCAATTGGTGGAGACAAGGGACAGAGCCTTTTCGGTGGTGGCCCCACGACTCTGGAACTCGCTCCCTAAAGACCTCAGGCAGGCCCCAACCCTGGCAGTCTTCAGGAGGAGCTTGAAGACGTGGCTGTTCCAGTGTGCCTTCCCGGAATAATGATCCCATAGCACTTTGTCCTCCAAAGCACTTTACATTTCATAGAATCATAGAATCCTAGAAACAAAGAGTTGGAAGAGACCTCCTGGGCCATCATCCAGTCCAACCCCATTCTGCCAAGAAGCAGGAATATTGCATTCAAAGCACCCCTGACAGATGGCCATCCAGCCTCTGCTTCAAAGCCTCCAAAGAAGGAGCCTCCACCACAATCCTCAAGGGGCAGAGAGTTCCACTGCTGAACGGCTCTCACAGTCAGGAAGTTTTTCCTCATGTTCAGGTGGAATCTCCTCTCTTGGAGTTTGAAGCCATTCGTTCCATTGCGTCCTAGTCTCCAGGGAAGCAGAAAGGAAGCTTGCTCCCTCCTCCTCCTCCCTGTGGCTTCCTCTCACATATTTATACCTGGCCCTCATCATATCCCCTCTCAGCCTTCTCTTCTCCAGGCTAAACATGCCCAGTTCCCTAAGCCGCTCCTCATAGGGCTTGTTCTCCAGACCCTTGATCATTTTAGTCGCCCTTCAGGTCTTCAGGTCTGCTTGTATGCCCTTCCACAAACACCAGTATCACCTTTTCGTCCATGTCCCAGCGTTAGTTCCAATTTTAACCTTACATTTGGCCTTCCCACTGTTTTTAACTGTGTGTTGTCTTGTTGATAATGTTGTATATTTTATTGTCTATGGTTTTGTGTGTGTGTGTGTTTATTGCTTGTATTGTTGTTATCATTGCTTGTATTGTTGTGTTTGGGCTCGGCCTCATGTAAGCCGCACCAAGTCCCTTGGGGAGATGGTGGTAGCGGGGTACAAATAAAGTATTATTATTATTATTATTATTATTATTATTATTGGCCTCATGTAAGCCTCACTGAGTCCCTTGGGGAGATGGTAGCGGGGTATAAATAAAGATTTATTTATTTACTTATTTATTTATTATTATTATTATTATTATTATTATTATTATTATTTGTAAACACGCATTAGAGGCCAACAGGCCACAGATGTAGGTGAAACGTCAGGAGAGAATGCTGCTGGGACATGGCCCGACAACCCAGAAAACTCATGGGAACCCATTTATACTTTGCCCGCCGGCGCTCAGAGCTGTGCCGAATGTTTTGTTGTGTTTGGTATCAGGGCGGAGGCCTTGCGCCGAGTAATGTTCGGGACATGCAAATTGGGGCATTGCAAGCGAACGCATTCTGCTCTCCTGGTTTGCTTTCTGCGGCCACACCCTCCTCGCCAAGGGATCCTGGCCGCTGTGAATGTACACAAACACACACACTCGGCGTGGCAGAACGCATGCGCAGCCACAGGTGCAACGATGCGCCCTCTGGGCAGGCACACATGGGAGGTGGGCGCACTCCCCGGATTGACAGGACACCTTGCTGGTGCAGTCTCTCCCTTATATTGGTTATGATGAAGCGCAAAGCGGGCTCTCACGCAGCCTGTGCCGCTTCCCTTTGAGACAGAAATGCCGTGCGCCTCAACGCAGCTGTGCAAGTACAACTGTACCACGAGCTCCAATTTTGTTTGCTTTGCATTGGATGTTTGTTGTAGTCCTAAGTTTCAGGGACTCTGCAGATAGGTGGCTTCTTTTGGCTGCAATCATAGGGCAAGCCACCTGTCAATTAGAGTTAGGTTCCCTGGTCCCGCCCCCTTTTTGTGTTTTTGGAGGGACTAGGAGCCAGTTTGGGTCAGTCCACACAGAGAAGCCTTTCACACAGGACATAATACCAAGACCTCCTGTAGAAAGCTTCTTCTTCTACGGCTTGGCCGGGGAGATATACAGCCCACAGCCTGACTGGGGTTGTACAGCCTTACAGCTCCTTTGCTGAAGGACTTCAGTCAGCCATCACGGAAACCTGAGTTCTTTCCCCCTGGAAGTCTACAAAGCCCTGCTTGGTAAGGGTCGCTCGCGGAAGCCAGACGTAGTTGGTACCGGGTGCAGGGGCTCCACGCCAACAGACTGCCCAGATTAGAAGTTAAGCATTTCCCCATTAGTTAATGTACAGTTTATGAAGATGGTGCCTGTCCCCTGTGGACAAGATTGAGAGAGAGCCAATAGACCAGTGTTTCTCAACCTGGGGGTCGGGACCCCTGAGGGGGTCGCGAAGGGGTGTCAGAGGGGTCGCCAAAGACCATAAGAAAACACAGTATTTTCTGATGGTCATGGGGATTCCATGTGGGAGGTTTGAGCCAATTCTATGGTAGGTGGAGTTCAGAATGTTCTTTGATTGTAATGAACTATAAATCCCAGCAACTACAACTCCCAAAAGTCAAGGTCTATTTTCCCCAGGCTCCACCAGTGTTCACATTTGCTCATATTGAGTATTTGTTCCAAGTTTGGTCCAGATCCACCATTGCGTGAGTCCACAGTGCTCTCTGGATATAGGTGAACTACAACTCCAAACTCAAGGTCAATACCCACCAAACCCTTCCAGTGTTTTCCATTGGTCATGGGAGTTCTGTGTAGCAAATTAGGTTCAAATCCATCGCTGGTGGAGTTCAGAATGCTCTTTGATTATTAGTGAACTATAAATCCCAGCAACTACAACTCCCAAATGACAAAGTCAATCCTCCCCCAAACCCCACTAGCATTTACATGTGGTTGCATTGGGTATTTGTGCCCAGTTTGGTCCAGTGAATGAAAATACATCTTGCATATCTGATATTTACATGATGATTTATAACAGTAGTAAAATGACTGTTGTGAAGTAGCAACGAAAACAATGTTATGGTTGGGGGTCACCACCACAGGAGGGGCTGTATTCAGGGGTCACGGCATTCGGAAGGTTGAGAACCACTGCAATAGACTGTTAAGAAAGCTTGAAAGTACCTGTTTGTTTTCATTAATAAAGAACTTTGTTGAACCTTTGAGCAATCTAGAGACTCTGTTTCGAGGAAATCCAAAGGCCTTTAATCTGAGGCAGCTCCGGCGTCCCGTTGGGCACATGGAATTTATGTCCTGTGTCTACAGTCGTATGCACAGGCACAGCATGCGACAGCATAGCAGCCAAGAAGGGCTTTGAGTAGGAGAAGGGTCCAAACACGGCCAAGGACGTGGAGGAGCCGTTCCTCCCTTTCAGCCACCCTTGGGGAACCACACATCACGGGATTTCCTTGGCCAAATGTGCAAGGATGTGTTGTCATTAAGTCTGCACCCAAATGAGCTGAGGTTTGGGGCCGGGGCGGGCCAGCCTGAGGGATCTCGGCCCGGTTTTCAGCACCTTCTACTCACCGTGTGTCGCAGCTGAACCCGCCTTCAATTAAAGTCAGGTGCAAAAGGAAAGGCCCGGAGGGTCAACCTTGCCCTCAAAGAGGAAAGGAAGGAAGGAGGGCCAGGTGAGGCCAACTTCCACTCTGCCCTCTAATCCAGATTATCGTCAGGGCAGATAACCCACATTATCTGGACAATATGAGTCTGCACCGGGATTGTGGCGCAGCTGGCTGAGTGTCCGCTGCATTAAGATCACTCTGACCAAAAAGGTCATGAGTTTGAAGCCAGCCCGGGTTGGAGTGGGTTTCCAACCAATTGTGTGTAGCCTGTTGTCGACCTTTGCAACCCGAAAGACAGTTGCATCGATCAAGTAGGAAAATTAGGTACCACCTTAAAAGTGTGGGGAGGCTAAATGAACTGATTTATGAGGCCATAAAGAAGACTCCAGTGGGGAAGCATGCGGGGAATGCGGCAGTGCTTCATCAGCATCGCAGGTGGACAATGAAAGCGACAGAAAAAGCGAAATAGCCTCTGTGTATGTCTGTATATGTTTGCATGTCAAAAATTGGCATTGAATGTTTGCCATATATGTGTACACTGTAATCCGCCCTGAGTCCGCTGCGGGGTGAGGAGAAGGGCCGAATAGAAAAGCTGTAAATAATAATAATAATAATAATAATAATAATAATAATAATAATATAATCCAGATTATCGTCAGGACAGATAACCCATATCCTCTGGACAATATGAGTCTGCACTGCCCTGTAATCCAGATTATCATCAGGGCAGATTTTATTTATTGTGTCATTAGCAACCAGACATTTGTATTACATTTCTAACAAAAACAAACAAACAAACAGACAAAATACAAAATTTGTGAGTTTGGTAGTGGATGAGATGTCCTTTGACCAGTCTTTGGCCCCTTGGAGTGCCTCTGGTGTTGCCACAAGGAGGTCCTCCCTTGTGCATCATGTGGAAGAAGGGCTCAGGGTGCATTGCAGCAGGTGGTCTCTGGTTTGCTCTTCTCCACACTCGCATGTCGAGGATTCCACTTTGTGGCCCCATTTCCTAAGGTTGGCTCTGCATCTCGTGGTGCCAGAGCGCAGTCTGTTCAGCGCCTTCCAAGTCACCCAGTGCTCTGTGTGCCCGGGGGGGAATCTTTCATTGGGTATCAAGTTCTGGGTTTGAGCCTGCCACTTTTGGACTCTCGCTTGCTGGGGTGTTCCAGTGAGTGTCTCTGTAGATCTTAGAAAACTATTTCTTGATTTAAGTCGTTGACGTGCTGGCTGAAACCCAAACAAGGGATGAGCTGGAGATGCCTCTGCCTTGGTCTTTTCACTATTGGCTGCTACTTCCCGGCGGATGTCAGGTGGTGCAATACCGGCTAAGCAGTGTAATTTCTCCAGACACCCCGTGATAATGCGGCATGTCTCATTAAGAGCCACATCTACTGTTTTAGTGTGGTGAGACGTGTTCCACACTGGGCATGCATACTCAGCAGCAGAGTAGCACAGCGCAAGGGCAGATGTCTTCGCTGTGTCTGGTTGTGATCCCCAGATTGTGCCAGTCAGCTTGCGTATGATATTGTTTCTAGCGCCCACTTTTTGTTTGATGTTCAGGCAGTGCTTCTTGTAGGTCAGAGCACGGTCCAGAGTGACTCCCAGGTATTTGGGTGCGCTGCAATGCTCCAGAGGGATTCCATCCAGGAGCTCAGGATGCTTCTCTGTTCTTGAGATGAAAGGCACATGTCTGTGTTTTGGATGTGTTAGGTATCAGCTGTTTTTCCCTGTAAGAGGCAGTGAGAGCACCTAGAGCTTCGGAGAGCTTCTGTTCAACCATCTCAAAGCTCCCTGCTTGAGCGGTGATGGCACGATCATCAGCATAGATAAAGCTCTCTGTCCCTTCTGGCAGTGGCTGGTCATTTGTGTAGATGTTGAACATGGATGAGGCGAGCACACTTCCCTGAGGCAGGCTGTTCTTCTGTTTCCGCCATCTGCTTCTCTGGCCTTGGAACTCAACAAAGAAGCTCCTGTTTTGTAGCAGGTTTCCTATGAGGCGGGTGAGGTGGTTGTCCTTTGTGATACTATACATTTTTCTCAGGAGGAGGCAGCGGTGGTTCACAGTATCATAGGCTGCTGACAGGTCTATGAAGACGGCTCCTGTGATCTGCTGCCTTTCAAAGCCATCTTCTCCGTGCTGAGTCAGGTTCAGGAGATTCCATCTGAACATGAGGAAGAACTTCCTGACTGTGAGAGCCGTTCAGCAGTGGAACTCTCTGCCCCGGAGGGAGTGTGGTGGAGGCTCCTTCTTTGGAAGCTTTGAAGCAGAGGCTGGATGGCCATCTGTCAGGGGTGATTTGAAGGCAATATTCCTGCTTCTTGGCAGAATGGGGTTGGACTGGATGATGGCCCAGGAGGTCTCTTCCAACTCTTTGATTCTAGGATTCTATGAAATAGCATAGCTTTCGGTGACCAGTGGTCTGGAGGGTCAGGCGCATGTATGAAGTGTTTTCCTGTTACGCTTTAGACTACATTACGGTCTCGTGGGTTTCTTGGTCGCAGGTCCAGAAAGTGGACCGCCAACCTTAAGAGGAGGCCAAACCGTGATGGTTCTCGCCATTCAGTGATGATGATGTTGGCTGAGACAGCAGGTGTGTTCCTCGCCAGGCTGTTGCTCCTGGACAGTTGTTCTCCAATCCAGCCTGGCAATTATTATCTAATTAATTACACGCTGGTGTAACAGCCTAACGACTACCCCAGGTCATGCTCTGGTAGATGTTTGCACGCAGAGGCAATGCATCTCAATGTATTGCTTTTGGAGCGCTTCCTTCAAACTTCGATGCCGGTCTGTGCTCAATGCGCTCCATTCAGAGCCGCGCCGGCGTCCACTTTGGCCCAACAGAGCCTTTTTGTGCGCGGTGGCCGGTGTTGCAGAAGTGACGCCCTTCCCGCTTCGCCGTTCACCAGAAGTGTTGTTTACTGAGCTATAATTAGTTCCACCTGTGTAAACCGGCTGATGGGAATCGAATTGAACAGGTGTCAGTAATGTGAGCGCCATGTGTGTTATTTAAGATGACCGAGGTGCATCTCCGTGCGGAAGTGGAGGCACATCAACACATCATCGTCACCCTCGTCGAGCAAAATCCTGCAGAGTCAGAGCGATGCGCAATGCACGAGGCCGCCTCACCTGAAAACAACACCCAGCTGCAAAAACCCAGGGACTAGGAATCCTGAAAAGCATCCGGAACTGACACGTGGTGGTTGTTGTTGTTTGTTTGTTTGTTGTTAAAAGGAAATCCTGTAAAGAAACCTCCAAATTCCTAACTGGAATGGGACTCCCTCCAAGATATTTTAGTTGCAAGAACTTGGGAAAATTCCTAAGATCTATCATCGTTTGAGTCCACAGTGATTTCTAGATGTAGGTGAACTACGACTCCAAAACTCAGGGTCAATGCCCACCAAACCTTTCCAGTGTTTTCTCTTGGTCATGGGACTTCTATGTGCCAAGTTTGGTTCAATTCCATTGTTGGTAGGGTCCAAAATGCTCTTTGATTGTAGGTGAACTACAAATCCCAGCAACTACAACTCCCAAATGTTAAGATTCTATTTTCCCCAAACTCCACCAGTGTTCACATTTGGGCATATTGAGTATTTGTGTAGAGTTTGGTCCAGATCCGTGATTGTGGAGCAGCTGGCTGAGTGTCAGCTGCATTAAGATCACTCTGACCAAAAGGTCATGAGTTTGAAGCCAGCCCGGGTTGGAGTGGGTTTCCAACCAATTGTGTGTAGCCTATTGTCGACCTCTGCAACCCGAAAGACAGTTGCATCTGTCAAGTAGGAAAACAAGGTACCACCTTAAAGTGTGGGGAGGCTAAATTAACTGATTTATGAGGCCATAAAGAAGACTCCAGCAAAACATTCCAGCGGGGAAGCATGCGGGGAATGCAGAAGTGCTTCATCAGCATCGCAGATGGACGAGGAAAGCGACAGCTCCCAAGTGAAATAGCCTCTGTGTATGTCTGTATATGTTTGTATGTCAAAAATTGGCATTGGATGTTTGCCATATATGTGTACACTGTAATCCGCCCTGAGTCCCCTGCTGTGGGGTGAGGAGAAGGGCGGAAGAGAAAAGCTGTCAATAAACAAATAAATAAATAAACCTCCAAATTCCTAATTGGAATGGACCCCACCCCCCCACCCCCCACCCCCCCCCCCCCAAGATATTTTAGTTGAAAGAACTTGGAAAATTCCTAAGCATCGGCACCTGCTTTGCTTGAAGCCAGGCACTTCTTCTCACTCCTGGTGCAGGTTAGGGTGCCCCACCCCATCCGGAATTGGTGGCCTTGCCAGAAAGGCCTCCAAAAGTCACTGCACGCACCAAGTAACGTCATCAGAAGAAGAAGAACAGGAAAGGGTGAAGGGAGAGGCAGTGGGCGGGGGCAAGATGCAAATCCCACACCAGTGGAGAGAGTCAGAAACACTAGGGTACCTGTGATGGAGGAAGAAACAGACAATCTAGGATGACATGGTCCCCAAATGAAAGCCTTCACTTGGGTGGTGGAGAGTGTGGTGTTTGTGGGGGACGTTGGCAGGGCTCTTGCCCATCTTCAAAATGGGGGACAATGCCTCGCTCGAGAGCAGGACGTGTGAAAAAGATCTTGGAGTCTTCGTAGGGAGGAAGGGGAACATGAGCCAGGAATGTGATGTGGCGGCAAAAAAAGCCAGTGGGATTTTGGCCTTCATCCAAAGGAGCCTAGTGCCTAGGTCCAGGGAAGTCCTGCTCCCCATGCTCTATTCCGCTTTGGTTAGACTACTTTACCTGGAATATTGTGTCCAATTCTGGGCACCACAATTCAAGAGAGATATTGACTCTAAGCTGGAATGTGTCCAGAGGAGGGCGACTCAAAGGAGCAAGGGTCTGGAGAACAAGCCCTATGAGGAGCGGCTTAAGGAGCTGGGCATGTCTAGCCTGAAGAAGAGAAGGATGAGAGGAGACATGATGAGTGCCATGGATATGTGAGAGGAAGCCACAGGGAGGAGGAGGGAGCAAGCTTGTTTTCTGCTTCCTTGGAGACTAGGACGCAATGGAACAATGGCTTCAAACTACAAGAGAGGAGATTCCGTCTGAACATGAGGAAGAACTTCCTGACTCTGAGAGCCGTTCAGCAGTGGAACTCTCTGCCCCAGAGGGAGTGTGGTGGAGGCTCCTTCTTTGGAAGCCTTTAAACAGAGGCTGGATGGCCATCTGTCAGAGGTGATTTGAATGCAATATTCCTGCTTCTTGGCAGAATGGGGTTGGACTGGATGGCCCATGAGGTCTCTTCCAACTCTAGGATTCTAGGATTCAGCAGCAAAATCCGCCAAATCATTCAAATGCTGCGCTTGCAGAGCTCAGGCGGTGTTGTATTTCGGCATCGATGTTGACTTTGGTGGAGAGGTGGCTGCTAAGGGAGCGGAAATGGTCCACATTTTCTAATGTTACCCCATTAAGCTGTATCTCTGGCATTGGGGAGGGATTGGCCGGTGACTGCTGGAAGAGCACTTTGGTTTTCTCAATGTTCAGTGACAAGCCAAGCTTCGTGTATGCTTCTGCAAAGGTGTTGAGAGTGGCTTGTAGATCTTTTTCTGAATGCGCACAGACAACATTGTCATCAGCATACATGAAGTACACAGAACAAAGGAAATGGGAAACGAAAACAAAACTGCAGCTGGCTCGGGAGTTATCGGGCACTCCCTAATAGTGCACACAGCTAGGGACTCAGGGTCACATTCTCACAGCCCTCTGAGTAAACATACATCCTGGCAATACAATCTTATTGCAATCCCATTTCTACTAGTCTATGATTCTAGGATTCAGCAGCAAAATCCGCCAAATCATTCGAAACCGGCATGCAAAAACAAAATCGTGCACACCCCTCATCGTGAGGCGATTATGAAACACCTAATTTGTGGCTGTAAATAAAACAAATTGGCTAATTGACACCACCGGTTTAATGAAGAGGAAAAAATCCAGCCCTGGGAACCTTTTTAGAGAAAGAGAGCGTTCTGGAAATTGTGTGACACAGCGACAGGCTCGACCACATTTGGGAAGGTGACGAATGCGGTGGAATCGAAGCCTGGGTTTCTCCTCCGAGGCGGCTCATGCTCTGCGTCACCTTCCGTGGCCCCGGCCAAGGGACACTCCCTCGCTCCCTCCCTCCCTTCCTCTGGCTTTTCCTGCCACAAAACTGCCAAAAGGCCCTCAAACAGCTCATTCACCTGAGCGCAGCTGGCTGGGCGAGGCCGAGGAGGGAAGGAGCCTGCATTCAACAGGGTGGTTATTCTGGTCCTGGAAGGGCCACGCCTGCCTTGCGGCAACACCAACCGGGCGTGGCGGCCGCACTTCCTGGAAAGGGACTCCCGCCTTCACCTTTCATGCCTTTGGGAACGTCACACAAGCACACCTTTGACACAGGACCCTGCCCCGCCCCGTTCCAGGTCCCCTGCTAAGAGCCTCCTTGGCGCAAGGCTCACCGATGCTTCCCTTCTCGTGTCACCCATCCACATTTTGACCACAGAATCATTGTAATTGCAATGCACAGTCTGACAGATGACCCTAGGAGGGCCAACAGAGACTTTTATGGAAAATGTCAAGTATTTCCACAGTTGACACATTTGGAAAATTTCAGACTTGCCTGATTCAGCTCACAAAGCGATATTGTACAGAACGGCGCTTTTGGTCCCAGCAGGAACGCTCTCTCTTTCTCTCAGAATGAGCTCGAGTCTTTCATTGAATCCTAGGATCCTAGAAGAGTGGGAAGAGACCTCCTGGGCCATCATCCAGTCCAACCCCATTCTACCAAGAAGCAGGAATATTGCATTCAAAGCACCCCTGGCAGATGGCCACCCAGCCTCCCTTCTGCTAACCCTTTGAGAAGCAAAACAACTACCACCTCCTCCTCCCCCTCCTCCTCATAGAATCCTAGAAACAAAGAGTTGGAAGAGACCTGGTGGGCCATCATCCAGACCAACCCCGTTCTGCCAAGAAGCAGGAATATTGCATTCAAATCACCCCTGACAGATGGCCATCCAGCCTCTGTTTCAAAGCTTCCAAAGAAGGAGCCTCCACCACACTCCCTCCGGGGCAGAGAGTTCCACTGCTGAACGGCTCTCACAGTCAGGAAGTTCTTCCTCGTGTTCAGATGGAAGCTCCTCTATCATAGAATCCTAGAATCCTAGAGTGGGAAGAGACCTCCTGGGGCTTCATCCAGTCCAACCCCATTCTGCCAAGAAGCAGGAATATTGCATTCAAATCACCCCTGACAGATGGCCATCCAGCCTCTAAGGATGCTTGCCAAAGTGCAGGTGAAACATCAGGAGAGAATGCCTCTAGACCATGGCCATACAGCCCGAAAAAACCTACAACAACCCACCCAGCCTCTGTTTGAAAGCCTCCAAAGAAGGAGCCTCCACCACGCTCCGGGGCAGAGAGTTCCACTGCTGAACAGCTCCCACAGTCAGGAAGTTCTTCCTCATGTTCAGGTGGAAGCTCCTTTCTTTCCTGTAGTTTGAAGCTATGGTTCCATTGTGTCCTGTTCTCCAGGGCAGCAGAAAACAAGCTGGCAGTGGAACTCTCCGGAGTGTGGTGGAGGCTCCTTCTTTGGAGGCTTTGAAGCAGAGGCTGGATGGCCATCTGTCAGGGGTGCTTTGAATGCAATATTCCTGCTTCTTGGCAGAATGGGGTTGGACTGGATGATGGCCCAGGAGGTCTCTTCCAACTCTAGGATTCTATGATTCTATGGCTCCCTCCTCCCTATGACTTCTCCTCACATATTTCATAGAATCAAAGAGTTGGAAGAGACCTCCTGGGCCATCATCCAGTCCAACCCCATTCTGCCAAGAAGCAGGAATATTGCATTCAAAGCACCCCTGACAGATGGCCATCCAGTCTCTGCTTCAAAGCCTCCAAAGAAGGAGCCTCCACCACACTCCGGAGAGTTCCACTGCTGAACGGCTCTCACAGTCAGGAAGTTCTTCCTCATGTTCAGGTGGAATCTCCTTTCTTGTAGTTTATGTTCATGTTTACATGATCAAAGACAATGTCTCCTTTAAGCAAGGAAGTTACTGAACTCATGAACTGTAATTAAAAGTTGCTGATGAGAACTGTTGGCATTAATGACCAGGGACAAATGATTAACTCTGTGGTGGAAAACAACATGTTTACATTACCAAAGGCAATGATCCTTTAAGTTACGTCAACACAATGTTTACTTACATTAAGAAGGAAAACCAACATCACATAAGGAAAGAATGCCAACATCTGTCTGGAATCGATGGAGTCAGCAAGTTTTAGAATCATAGAATCATAGAATCCAAGAGTTGGAAGAGACATCCTGGGCCATCCTCCAGTCCAACCCCATTCTGCCAAGAAGCAGGAATATTGCATTCAAAGCACCCCTGACAGATGGCCACCCAGCCTCTGTTTAAAAGCCTCCAAAGAAGGAGCCTCCACCACACTCCCTCTGGGGCAGAGAGTTCCACTGCTGAACGGCTCTCCCAGTCAGGAAGTTCTTCCTCATGTTCAGATGGAATCTCCTCTCTTGGAGTTTGAAGCCATTCCTCCAAAACATACTGTTGACCCACAATCACAAAAACAACAAAACATACTGTTGACCCACAATCACAAAGAAATTACATATATTAGAAACCAGCACTTTCTCATTACTTTATTTTCCAGATCACCAGGCTGGGCCACAGCAACATCTGGCAGGGGACAGCTAGTGTGTGTGTGTGTGTGTATACACGCACACACACACACCCCTGTGTGTATATGTATATGTGTGTGTGTATAGAGAGAGACATCATCTATTCTGACTTACAAACAAGTTCATCTTAAGAGCAAACCTCCAGAACTGATCTTGTGCGGAGGAATATTGTTGTTCAGCTGTTGTACAAATTGTGATATGTTCTTGTGCTGATTTTCCGTCCCCAAACCCTTCATCCCTGAAGGACACTCGATTTTGCTTCTCCGCAGGACACATCCTCATAGAGATTTCTATCGCACAGAAGAAACTCAATGACAGATTAGACGAAAGTGTAAGTACACACTTTTTAATATTATACCATATTTCACAAACATTTCTTATGTGGGTTGTTGCGGGTTTTTTTCAGACTATATGGCCATGGTTTAGAGGCATTCTCTCCTGACGTTTCGCCTGCATCTATGGCAGGCATCCTCAGAGGTAGGGAGGTCTGTTGGAAGTAGGAAAATGGGTTTATATACCTGTGGAATGACCAGGGTGGGACAAAGAACACTTGTCTGCTGGAGCCATGTGTGAATGTTTAGCATTTGATGGCCTGGCAGTGCCTGGAGCAATCTTTTGTTGAGAGGTGATTAGATGTCCTTGTTTGTTTCCTCTCTGTTGTTGTGCTGTTGTAATTTTAGATTTTTTTAAATATTGGTAGCCAGATTTGGTTCATTTCCATGGTTTCCTCCTTTCTGTTGACATTGTCCACATGCTTGTGGATTTCAATGGCTTCTCTGTGTAGCCTGGCATGGTGGTTGTGAGAGTGGTCCAGCATTTTTGCGTTCTCCAATAATACGCTGTGTCCAGGCTGGTTCATCAGGGGCTCTGCTATGACTGAGTCTGCAGTGCCTTTCATGTTCCCTGTTTCATGTTTGGGCAATGCTGCGTTTGGTGGCGAAACGTCAGGGGAGAATGCCACTGGACCATGGCCATATAGCCCGAAAAAACCTACAACAACCCAGTGATTCTGGCCATGAAAGCCTTCAACAATACATTTCTTATGTGCATCACTTTATTTATTGACCCGCAGGGAGACGCAGGTAAGACATTATTATTATTGTTGTTGTTGTTGTTGTTATTGTTATTGTTATTGTTATTGTTATTATTACTTATAGTTCGAGAGTCATGATTTGCATCGTTGTGGATTCTATTCTATTCCGTTCCACTCCCACAAAATATGCTTTATACCCAAAGGCCTGAATGCCACTGCTGTATCTGAGGAAGTGTGTGTTTGTAAGTGTGTGTGTGTGTGTGTGTGTGTGTGTGTGTAGATATCTCTCCTGCTAAAACAGGATCCAGTTGGCCTTAAAAGGGCCGTGGCATTCCTTTCCCTCTTTCTTTTTTCGACTGCAAGTGACCCACAAGGGAAACCAATGTTGTGACGGCACTCTCCTCTGTTTACCCCCAAAGTTCAAGAAATTCCATAAAGAGATCATATCTGAGCTGGAGAAGAAAACCGAGCTCGACGTCAAATACATGAATGTAAGTATATTCCGCGTTAGACAAGGTGAACCTCCTGGTGAACTTTTTATTTATTTATTTATTTATTTATTTATTTGGAAGATTTCTATCCCTGCCTTCTCACCTCGAACGAGGGACTCATAGAATCCTAGAATCCTAGAATCCTAGAGTTGGAAGAGACCTCCTGGGCCGTCATCCAGTCCAACCCCATTCTGCCAAGAAGCAGGAATATTGCATTCAAATCACCCCTGACAGATGGCCATCCAGCCTCTGTTTCAAAGCTTCCAAGGAAGGAGCCTCCACCACACTCCCTCTGGGGCAGAGAGTTCCACTGCTGAACGGCTCTCCCAGTCAGGAAGTTCTTCCTCATGTTCAGATGGAATCTCCTCTCTTGTAGTTTGAAGCCATTCCTCCATTGCGTCCTAGTCTCCAGGGAAGCAGAAAACAAGCTTGCTCCCTCCTCCTCCCTGTGGCTTCCTCTCACATATTTATACATGGCTCTCATCATGTCTCCTCTCAGCCTTCTCTTCTTCAGGCTAAGCATGCCCAGCTCCTTAAGCCGCTCCTCATAGGGCTTGTTCTCCAGACCCTTGATCTGCTCCCTCCTCCCTGTGGCTTCCTCTCACATATTTATCCATGGCCCTCATCATATCTCCTCTCAGCCTTCTCTTCTTCAGGCTAAACATGCCCAGTTCCCTAAGCCACTCCTCATAGGGCTTGTTCTCCAGACCCTTGATCATTTTAGTCACCCTCCTCTGGACACATTCCAGCTTAGAGTCAATCTCTCTCTATTTATATGTATACATTATTTTAGTAGTTACAGTGTACCTGTCCGAACGTATTCTCCCCTATGAACCATCAAGGTTGTGAAGATCTTCCGGAGGGGCCCTGCTCTCGGTCCCACCACCCTCGCATGTGTATCTGGTGGGACACGAGGGACAGGGCCTTCTCGGTGGTGGCCCCTCGGCTCTGGAGATTAGAACTGCCCCTTCCCTCCTGACTTTTAGAAAATTGGTGAAAACTTGGCTCTGGAACTTAGCATTTGATGAGTGTGTCAAGAACTTGTGGCCACACGGACGGATGGCAACGAATTGCAATATCCTTTGGACGACTTGGCTTTATGTAATTAATTATATGACTGTTTTTAATGTATTTTATGTATTAATGTGTTTTATGATGTGATGTTTTAAACTATTGTCCTTGAATTATGTCCCTCTCTAGTGTACACATATATGGCAAACTTGCAATGCCAATTTTTGATATGCAAACATATACAGACATACACAGAGGCTATTTAACTTTTCTGTCGCTTTCCTTTTCCATCTGCGACGCTGATGAAGCACTTCCACATTCCCCGCATGCTTCCCCGCTGGAATGCTTTGCTGGGGTCTTCTTTACGGCCTCATAAATCAGTTAATTTAGCCTCCCCACACTTTAAGGTGGGACCTAATTTTCCTCCTTGACAGATGCAACTGTCTTTTGGGTTGCAAAGGTCAACAACAGGCTACACACTTGGTTGGAAACCCACTGCGACGCTGATGAAGCACTTCCGCATTCCCCGCATGCTTCCCCGCTGGAATGCTTTGCCGGAGTCTTCTTTATGGCCTCATAAATCAGTTAATTTAGCCTCCCCACACTTTAAGGTGGGACCTAATTTTCCTCCTTGACAGATGCAACTGTCTTTTGGGTTGCAAAGGTCAACAACAGGCTACACACTTGGTTGGAAACCCACTGCGACGCTGATGAAGCACTTCCACATTCCCCGCATGCTTCCCCGCTGGAATGCTTTGCTGGAGTCTTCTTTATGGCCTCATAAATCAGTTAATTTAGCCTCCCCACACTTTAAGGTGGTACCTAATTTTCCTCCTTGACAGATGCAACTGTCTTTTGGGTTGCAAAGGTCAACAACAGGCTACACACTTGGTTGGAAACCCACTGCGACGCTGATGAAGCACTTCCGCATTCCCCGCATGCTTCCCCGCTGGAATGCTTTGCCGGAGTCTTCTTTATGGCCTCATAAATCAGTTAATTTAGCCTCCCCACACTTTAAGGTGGTACCTAATTTTCCTCCTTGACAGATGCAACTGTCTTTTGGGTTGCAAAGGTCAACAACAGGCTACACACTTGGTTGGAAACCCACTGCGACGCTGATGAAGCACTTCCGCATTCCCCGCATGCTTCCCCGCTGGAATGCTTTGCCGAAGTCTCCTTTATGGCCTCATAAATCAGTTAATTTAGCCTCCCCACACATAGGTGGTACCTAGTTTTCCTACTTCACAGATGCAACTGTCTTTCGGGTTGCAAAGGTCGACAACAGGCTACACAATTGGTTGGAAACCCACTCCAACCCGGGCTGGCTTCGAACTCATGATCTTTTTGGTCAGAGTGATTTTAATGCAGCTGTGCCACAATCCCGGTGCAATATAACAGTACAAATTGCAATAAAATAAACAACATAACATTAAAATGTAAAACATCAAAACATATAAAACAATATCCACGGGACATAGGAACCAAACAATGGGCTTCTTGTTTAACTCTGCGTGCAGAGACATGTAAAAACATGACATTTAATGCGTGATGGGAATTCCCGGTTGCCTGCTTGTAAAGGCAACGATGACGTTGTTCTGGGCGGAAGAGCCAACTCGGGCGGAATAGGTTCCTTTCTTCTGCCAAAATCCATAGAACGGAGGAGGAAGGAATCCCGGGGATTTATTAGAACAGCACAAGAACAGAAAGGAAACAAACAAGGACAACTAATCACCTCTCAACAAAAGATTGCCCCAGGCACTGCCAGGCCATCAAATGCTAATCAAGGTGGTTAGTTGAAACATTCACATCTAGCTCCAGCAGACAAGAGTCCTTTGTCCCACCCTGGACATTATTCCACAGATATAGAAACCCCTTTTCCTCGTTCCAACAGACCTCACTCCCTCTGAGGATGCTTGCCATAGATGCAGGCGAAATGTCAGGAGAGAATGCCTCTAGACCATACAGCCCGAAAAAACCTGCAATAACCCAGTGATTTATTTATTTTATTTATTTGCTCCATTTATATGGCGCTTTTCTCAGCCACGGGCGACTCAAAGCGGTTTGCAGTAGCAAAATTCAATGCTTGAACATCATAAAATAGATTAAAACAATTAAAAACCATGTCATCAATATACAAACGTTACAAGGTCAATACCACATAACTCATGGCGTCTCTTCGTTAAAATCAAGATCCAATCTCGTCACCCAGTCGTTCCATGTTCCAATGTTTGTTGCATCGCCTTTCCGAACGCCGGCTTGAACAACCAGGTCTTCACCTTCCTACGACATGCTAACAGAGAAGAAGTGGCCAATCTAATGTCTCCGGGAAGGGCGTTCCATAGCTGAGGGGCCACCACTGAGAAGGCATGAGAAGGATTTATACCTTTTTAATTCCATAGAGTCACCTTTTCAGTTGAGAGGGATCTGCACCTATACATTGCAATACAGAACAATATGGAATAGAAGAAATCCCCGGGACCGACGAGGAAGGAACGGCCATTTGTAGCTTTTTGTGATCAATGTGAATTTAGTCTTGTTGCCTTCTGAATAGAGTTTTATACGCGTTTATAAATTGTAATATAGAATAGAAGAAATCCCGTTTAATGATCTCGTGAGAACAAACATGACGGAGGAATTCTTCATGTATTTATTTATTTATTTGCAGCTTTTCTATTCCGCCCTTCTCCTCACCCCATAGCAGGGGACTCAGGGCGGATTACCGTGTACACATATATGGCAAACATTCAATGCCAATTATAGAATCATAGAATCATAGAATCAAAGAGTGGGAAGAGACCTCCTGGGCCATCATCCAGTCCCACCCCATTCTGCCAAGAAGCAGGAATATTGCATTCAAAGCGCCCCTGACAGATGGCCATCCAGCCTCTGCTTAAAAGCTTCCAAAGAAGGAGCCTCCACCACACTCCCTCCGGGGAAGGCAGAGAGTTCCACTGCTGAACGGCTCTCTCAGTCATAGAATCATAGAATCCTAGAAGAGTTGGGAGAGACCTGGTGGGCCATCATCCAGTCCCACCCCATTCTGCCAAGAAGCAGGAATATTGCATTCAAATCACCCCTGACAGAGGGCCATCCAGCCTCTGCTTCAAAGCTTCCAAAGAAGGAGCCTCCACCACACTCCCTCCGGGGCAGAGAGTTCCACTGCTGAACGGCTCTCACAGTCAGGAAGTTCTTCCTCATGTTCAGATGGAATCTCCTCTCTTGTAGTTTGAAGCCATTGTTCCGCGTCCTAGTCTCCAAGGAAGCAGAAAACAAGCTTGCTCCCTCCTCCTCCCTGTGGCTTCCTCTCACATATTTATACATGGCCATCATGTCTCCTCTCAGCCTTCTCTTCTTCAGGCTAAACATGCCCAGTTCCCTAAGCCGCTCCTCATAGGGCTTGTTCTCCAGACCCTTGATCATTTGAGTCGCCCTCCTCTGGACACATTCCAGCTTGTCAATATCTCTCTATTTATATGTATACATTATTTTAGTAGTTACAGTGTACCTGTCTGAACGGATTCTCCCCTATGAACCGTCAAGGTTGTAAAGACCTTCCGGGGGGGGGGGCTGTTCTCGGTCCCACCACCCTCGCATGTGTATCTGGTGGGGACGAGGGACAGGGCCTTCTCGGTGGTGGCCCCTCGGCTCTGGAGATTAGAACTGCCCCTTCCCTCCTGACTTTTTGAAAATTGGTGAAAACTTGGCTCTGGAACTTAGCATTTGATGAGCGAGTCAAGAACTTGTGGCCACACGGACGGATGGCAACGAATTGTGATATCCTTTGGACGACTTGGCTTTAAGTAATTAATTATATGACTGTTTTTAATGTATTTTATGTATTAATGTATTTTATGATGTGATGTTTTAAACTATTGTCCTTGAATTATGCCCCTCTCTAGTGTACACATAGATGGCAAACATGCAATGCCAATTTTTGACATACAACATATACAGACATAGACAGAGGCTATTTAACTTTTTCTGTCGCTTTCCTCGTCCACCTGCGACGCTGATGAAGCACTTCCGCATTCCCCGCATGCTTCCCTGCTGGAATGCTTTGCTGGGGTCTTCTTTACGGCCTCATAAATCAGTTAATTTAGCCTCCCCACACTTTAAGGTGGTACCTAATTTTCCTCCTTGACAGATGCAACTGTCTTTTGGGTTGCAAAGGTCAACAACAGGCTACACACTTGGTTGGAAACCCACTGCGACGCTGATGAAGCACTTCCGCATTCCCCGCATGCTTCCCCGCTGGAATTCTTTCCCGGAGTCTTCTTTATGGCCTCATAAATCAGTTAATTTAGCCTCCCCACACTTTTTAAGGTGGTACCTAATTTTCCTCCTTGACAGATGCAACTGTCTTTTGGGTTGCAAAGGTCGACAACAGGCTACACAATTGGTTGGAAACCCACTCCAACCCGGGCTGGCTTCGAACTCATGACCTTTTTGGTCAGAGTGGTCTTAATGCAGCTGCGCCACAATCCCGGTGCAATATAACAGTACAAATTGCAATAAAATAAACAACATAACATTGAAATGTAAAACATCAAAACATATAAAACAATATACACAGAACATAGGAACCAAACAATGGGTTTCTTGTTTAACTCTGCGTGCAGAGACATGTAAAACATGACATTTAATGCGTGATGGGAATTCCCGGTTGTCTGCTTGTAAAGGCAACGATGACGTTGTTCTGGGCGGAAGAGCCAACTCGGGCGGAATAGGTTCCTTCCTTCTGCCAAAATCCATAGAACGGAGGAGGAAGAAATCCCAGGGATTTATTAGAACAGCACAAGAACAGAGAGGAAACAAACAAGGACAACTAATCACCTCTCAACAAAAGATTGCCCCAGGCACTGCCAGGCCATCAAATGCTAATCAAGGTGGTCAGTTGAAACATTCCCACCTAGCTCCAGCAGACAAGAGTCCTTTGTCCCACCCTGATC
Source organism: Anolis sagrei (assembly GCF_037176765.1). Lineage (NCBI taxonomy): Eukaryota > Metazoa > Chordata > Lepidosauria > Squamata > Anolidae > Anolis > Anolis sagrei. The sequence goes on along the minus strand of NC_090034.1, from coordinate 282,733 downwards.
ATTATTCCACAGATATAGAAACCCCTTTTTCCTAGTTCCAACAGGCCTCATAACCTCTGAGGATGCTTGCCATAGATGCAGGCGAAACGTCAGGAGAGAATGCCTCTAGACCATGGCCATATAGCCCGAAAAAACCTGCAATAACCCAGTGATTTATTTATTTTATTTATTTGCTCCATTTATATGCCACTTTTCTCAGCCACGGGCGACTCAAAGCGGTTTGCAGTAGCAAAATTCAATGCTTGAACATCATAAAACAGATTAAAAGAATTAAAAACCATGGCATCAATGTACAAACATTACAAAGTCAAGACCACATCACTCATGGCGTCTCTTCGTTAAAATCAAGATCCAATCTCGTCACCCAGTCGTTCCATGTTCTAATATTTGCCGCACTGCCTTTCCGAACGCCGGCTCGAACAACCAGGTCTTCGCCTTCCTACGAAATGCTATCAGAGAAGAAGGGGCCGATCTAATGTCTCCGGGAAGGGCGTTCCATAGCTGAGGGGCCACCACTGAGAAGGCATGAGAAGGATTTATACCTTTTTAATTCCATAGAGTCACCTTTTCAGTTGAGAGGGATCTGCACCTATACATTGCAATACAGAACAATATGGAATAGAAGGAATCCCTGGGACCGACGAGGAAGGAACGGCCATTTGTAGCTTTTTGTGATCAATGTGAATTCAGTCTTGTCGCCTTCTGAATAGAGTTTTATACGCGTTTATAAATTGTAATGTAGAGTAATATAGAATAGAAGAAATCCCGTTTAATGATCTCGCGAGAACAAACACGATGGAGGAATTCTTCATGTATTTATTTATTTATTTACAGCTTTTATATTCGGCCCTTCTCCTCACCCCGCAGGGGACTCAGGGCGGATTACCGTGTACACATATATGGCAAACATTCAATGCCAATTATAGAATCATAGAATCCTAGAATCCTAGAGTTGGAAGAGATCTGGTGGGCCATCATCCAGTCCAACCCCATTCTATCAAGAAGCAGGAATATTGCATTCAAAGCACCCCTGACAGATGGCCATCAGCCTCTGTTTCAGAGCTTCCAAAGAAGGAGCCTCCACCACACTCCTTCCGGGGCAGAGAGTTCCACTGCTGAACGGCTCTCCCAGTCAGGAAGTTCTTCCTCATGTTCAGATGGAATCTCCTCTCTTGTAGTTTGAAGCCATTGTTCCGTGTCCTAGTCTCCAAGGAAGCAGAAACAAGCTTTTGACATACAAACGTATACAGATATACACAGAGGCTATTTAACTTTTTCTGGCCACTAGGGGAGCTGTCGCTTTCCTCGTCCATCCGCATTCCCCGCATGCTTCCCCACTGGAATGCTTTTCTTGTGTCTTCTTTATGGCCTCATAAATCAGTTAATATAAATTATTTCTTCCCCCCTCTCTCTTTCTCCAGAGAATCCAGTTATTCCAAATAATTTAATGTAAAAGAGAGCGGGGGGGGGGGGGGGAATAATTCCCTTGTGGGACGGGAAGGCAATCGGGTGGTCATGGGAAGAGGAGGCGGAACGAAGGAAGGAAAGCGTGGGGTGGAGGTCGGAAAATAATTCGTTTCCAAGCAGGGTGTTTTGCAAAGCGTAAGGGGAAAACTACAATTCCCAATGACAGCTGTACTTATCGCAAGGGATTAAGTCCTTAGGCACGAGGCCGGTTGATACAAGCGTACATGCCGTAACTTAAGCGCCGGCAATCAAGTCCATGGTAGAGTCCCTATCGTTTCCTTCGCTCTCTCCAACCAGAGACCTAATCTCATATCATGGGACAACAGTAGCAAAATGGCAGTTGTGTAGTAGCAACAAAAATAATGTTGGCTGGGGGTCACCACAAGATGAGAAACTGTACTGAGAAACTGTACTGAGGGGTCGCGGCATTAGGAAGATTGAGAACCACTGCATTAACCTTTCCTTAGCTCTCTCCAACCAGAGACCTAATCTCATATCACGGGACAACAGTAGCAAAATGGCAGTTGTGTAGTAGCAATGTAAATAATGTTATGGTTGGGGGTCACCACAACACGAGGACCTGTATTAAGGGGTCGTGGCATTAGGAAGATTGAGAACCACTGCATTAACCTTTCCTTAGCTCTCTCCAACTAGAGACCTAATCTCATATCACGGGACAACAGTAGCAAAATGGCAGTTGTGTAGTAGCAACGAAAATAATGTGATGGTTGGGGGTCACCACAAGATGAGGAACTGTACTAAGGGGTCGCGGCATTAGGAAGATTGAGAACCACTGCATTAACCTTTCCTTAGCTCTCTCCAACCAGAGACCTAATCTCATATCACGGGACAACAGTAGCAAAATGGCAGTTGTGTAGTAGCAACGAAAATAATGTGATGGTTGGGGGTCACCACAAGATGAGGAACTGTACTAAGGGGTCGCGGCATTAAGAAGATTGAGAACCACTGCATTAACCTTTCCTTAGCTCTCTCCAACCAGAGACCTGATCTCATATCACGGGACAACAGTAGCAAAATGACAGTTGTGTAGTAGCAACGAAAATAATGTGATGGTTGGGGGTCACCACAAGATGAGGAACTGTACTAAGGGGTCGCGGCATTAGGAAGATTGAGAACCACTGCATTAACCTTTCCTTAGCTCTCTCCAACCAGAGACCTAATCTCATATCACGGGACAACAGTAGCAAAATGGCAGTTGTGTAGTAGCAACGAAAATAATGTGATGGTTGGGGGTCACCACAAGATGAGGAACTGTACTAAGGGGTCGCGGCATTAAGAAGATTGAGAACCACTGCATTAACCTTTCCTTAGCTCTCTCCAACCAGAGACCTGATCTCATATCACGGGACAACAGTAGCAAAATGACAGTTGTGTAGTAGCAACGAAAATAATGTGATGGTTGGGGGTCACCACAAGATGAGGAACTGTACTAAGGGGTCGCGGCATTAGCAAGGTTGAGAACCACTGCATTATTGTTTCCTTAGCTCTCTCCAACCAGAGACCTAATCTCATATCATGGGACAACAGGATCAAAATGACAGTTGTGTAGTAGCATCAAAAATAATGTTATGGCTGGGGGTCACCACAACACGAGGACCTGTACTAAGGGGTCGCGGCATTAGCAAGGTTGAGAACTAATTGCCCTAATGGAAAACCTTTATCTGCACTCTCGAGGCCACTTTGAAGCGGTACCAGAACGAACACCGGAGCAAACTGGATTCTCTGGAGAAATCGCAGGCCGAGCTGAAGAAGATCCGGAGGAAAAGCCAAGGAGGGAGGAACGCAACCAAGTACGAGCACAAGGAGACGGAGGTGAGTGCGGGTGTTCCCGCATCAGAAGGGGCTCCTCGGGCCTCGTTGGCCGCCCAGAAAATACTTGAAGGTCTTTTGCATGTCAGGAGTAGCCTTATGTTCCTTGTAGGGAAAAATATTTGGGTGTTGCATGCATCCGTAAACCTGACAAGGGAATGGGTTTACTTCAAGATTGGGGGTGTTGTATAGGAATTTGTGAAGCAACAACTTCCAATAAGGAAACTGAGAAGAGGGGGGAGGTGGGCAGGAAAGGTGTATAAAAGGAAGTGGTGGTGGGGAAAAGTCAGTAGTGTCTTTTTTGCTGCAGAGAAACAAGCAATATATATTCATTTCTAAGCAAAACCGGCTTGTGAGTGATGATTTAATATTGCTATATAAAACCTACAGTCTTACACACACACATATATATGTGTGTGTGTGTATAATATGTTAAATTGTATGCCAATGCTTTTATGTTAAGCTGCTTTGAGACTCCCTCGGGAGACGCAACAACAACAACAAGAACAACAACAACAACATATTATTATTATTATTATTATTATTATTATTATTATTATTTATTGATTTTCACCACAAAGTTACACTAAAAACAACATGGAACTATAACAAACAATTATAAACAGTAATAAACATACATACATGCCCTTCACCACGTCACCATCCCACCACCGACCTACACCCTGCTGTGACCTCCATTCTTCTTACTTTATCCTTTGTTCACTTTGCTTTTCTTTCCCTCATTTTACGCTTCTCATATCGTATTTAATCTACATATTAGGAGAGAAAAGTACCAGTTGTTCTCTATCCAACTCTCTTATTTCACTTAACTTGACCAGTCCTTTCTTTCTATATATTCGTGTAAAACCGTCCAATCTGTTGGGTTTACGGCTAACATATTATTATTATTATTATTATTATTATTATTATTATTATTATTATTAATCATTGGAAAGGAGCCCCCGGTGGAGCAGTGGGTTAAACCCTTGTGCCGGCAGGTCGCAGGTTCGAATCCGGGGAGAGCGTGGATGAGCTCCCTCTGTCAGCTCCAGCTCTCCATGAGAGAAGCCTCCTACAAGGATGGTAAAACATCACAAACATCCGGGCGTCCCCTGGGCAACGTCCTTGCAGACGGCCAATTCTCTCACACCAGAAGCGACTTGCAGTTTCTCAAGTTGCTCCTGACACGACAAAAAAAAAATCATTGGAAGAGAACATATTCTACACACTTTTCAATTTTTCCGGGGAAAAAATACCTTAGGAAAAAAATGTCTCCCCCCACCCCATTTTCCACCCCACCCCTGGGGGGGGGCAGGCCTTTCCACCTCTCCATGTGACGTTAGACTCCAGTTTTGCTGGAGAAAGACTGCACCAGGTTTGCTCTGTCTCAGCCTTATTTTTCCTCCTTTGCTCAGTACGTGGAAACGGTGACTTGTCGGCAAAGCGACATCCAGAGGTTCATTGCCGAAGGCTGCCGGGAGGCTCTTCTGGAAGAGAAGAAGAGGTTCTGCTTCCTCGTTGACAAGCACTGCAGTTTCGCTCAGCATATGCACTACTATCATGTGGAGGTGAGTGCGAGTGGGAGAAGAGTGTGAGTGTGAGAAGGGAGTTGCAGTTGCCCAATGAAAGGCCTTCCTCAGCGTCACGGGCCTGTGATTTTCCTGTGCACACTCTCTCTGATTGGCTCGCTCAAATGCGGCAAAATCACCGCAAACGCAAACCAAGGCCTGCCAGGACTCCATCTCGAGTTTTTGTTTGCTTTGCGTTGTTGGAGTCCCTGATCACTTTTAGGTTCCAAAAACAGCCTGTTTTGCCCACCAGCCTCCCTCTCATTAGGTAGATAATGCAGTGGTAGAAGGAAATGCGTGGTCTGTAACCCAATTATGCATTTCTGGTTGGAAAATACAGTTCTAGTGGACATGTGGTCACACACCTACTGAAGGGTTAAGCGAATGGTGTGGTGGAACTAAAAGGGCAGGCTATTACTATTATTGTTGTTGTTGTTATTTATGCCCTGCTTTACCTCCCCAAAGGGGACTGAGGCTAACTAAGCTGAGTCATGACCATGTAACACGTATGATGAGTAATGCACCATTCTCTGTTGTTGTCCCTGGTTGATGACATTCCTGTTGCACATATACATGTAGGCAGCAAGCATGTGTGCTCTCTCTTGACATGATTCTCTTGCCATAATTCCTTGATTAGCATTTGATGGCCTGGCAGTGCCTGGAGCAATCTTTTGTTGAGAGGTGATTAGATGTCCTTGTTTGTTTCCTCTCTGTTGTTGTGCTGTTGTAATTTTAGAGTTTTTTTTTTAAAATACTGGTAGCCAGATTTGGTTCATTTTCATGGTTTCCTCCTTTCTGTTGAAATTGTCCACATGCTTCTTGTGGATTTCAATGGCTAATCACCTCTCAACAAAAGATTGCTCCAGGCACTGTCAGGCCATTATATGCTAATCAAGATGGTCAGTTGAAACATTCACACCTAGCTCCAACAGACAAGAGTTCTTTGTCCCACCCTGGTCATTCCACAGATATATAAAACCCATTTTCCTATTTCCAACAGACCTCACAACCTCTGAGGATGCTTGCCATAGATGCAGGCAAAACATCAGGAGAGAATGCCTCTAGAACATGGCCATATAGCCCAAAAAACCTAGAACAACCCAGAGAGGAAACAATCAGGGACAGCTAATCACCTCTCAACAAAATATTGCCCCAGGCACTGCCAGGCCATTATATGATAATCAAGATGGTCGCCTAGCTCCAGCAGACAACATTCCCGCCTAGCTCCAGCAGACAAGAGTCCTTTGTCCCACCCTGGACATCATTCCACAGATATATAAAACCCACTTTCCTAGTTCCCACAGACCTCACTACCTCTGAGGATGCTTGCCATAGGTGCAGGCAAAACGTCAGGAGAAAATGCCTCTAGAACATGGCCACATAGCCCGAAAAAACCTACAACAACCCACATTGTGATTTATTGCAATAAAAATATGCTAAACGTGCGTGTGTGTGTTTTCTTTTGTCTGTGGGCAGTGCTCAGAGCTGCTGAGCGCCAAGTTGCCCGGGTGGCAGGAGACCTGCGGGGACGCCACCAAAGTGCCGGAGAAGGTCATGACGATGATCGAGGAGATCCGCACCCCGGGATCCACGCCCGTCTCTGGGACGCCCGTCCCCTCGCCCATGATCGAGAGGAACAGCCTGATGCTGGTGAGGGTGATGATGGTGATGCCGAGTGCGTGCCTGGCGAGGGTTGGGATGGGGAACGCGCTGCTGGGAGGAGAGAAAGGGTGACCCCAAGGAAGGACTTGATTAAGGCGTCATCGTTGTCTCAGCCTCGGGTTCTAGGCTGGGTTCCCACAACACACCTTTGGAAAGCTGTGTCTCCTCCAACCTGTTCTGTCCTGCAAACAGTTTTCAGGAGTTGCCCTGATTTGACTAGGAACAAAGTTGATAGACGCAGGAGAACAGGCAATCCATCATAACAACAACAAGAACTACTACTACTACTTTATTCATATAGGAGCCCCTGGTGGTGCAGCAGGTTAAACCGCTGAGCTGCTGAACTTGTTTACTGAAAGGTTGCAAGTTTGAAATTGGGAAATACGAACTTTAGGAGGGTCTCCCCAGTAAGAGAGACCCCTAGGACTGCACCAAAGAGGGCCCATGACCTTGGCGAGGCGTCAGAGAAGCCTGATTCCAGCAATTTTATTAATATTAATAATTGAAAGGAGACTCTTGCCAAGGCAAAGAAGAGGCACCGAGGTTTAATGAGCGATTCAGCTGAAGCGGATGCAATTGCAGTGATCATTCACATGCAAGCATACCAGTACATTGATCAGAGGCATATTTATAGCAAATTCAAAGTTGCAGAGTCCAAACTCCCCGCCCCGGCTTCCCTGTTGTTCCCTGCCATGATTGGGCGATGGGCAAAGAGTTGGGAGGCGGCCCTCCCGCCCCCGGTGCCTCTGGACCAATCAGGAAGCTCCAGTGGTCCGTAGGAACCAATGGGGAGACCTCTGCCACCTGGTGGCGACAGCCAATCAGGAGAGATGGAGGCGGGATGATGGAGCACAAAGGAATCTGGGAAAGGAGTAAACAAAGGAAATGCCATGTGGCCGGCGAGACAAAGGGGAAATCTGAAGCCAGCCTAATCTATCAACATGTGTCAATAGGGGATGGCTAAAACGCAAGGGTGTTGCACAAAGGTCCTGGCAGGAGTTCTTGAGTGGCCCAAATGGACCTGGTGTCTCTGGAAACAAGCTGGTTGCCAGCTCCCTGCGAAAGGAGGGCCGCGTGGGGGGGGCGTTGTGCTTGGGGCGGAGGCAGGACCGAGAGGGGGGCCTCCCCGGCCGATCTCTGACCCCCCGCTCACTGGTTCATCGGCAGAGGGGCAGCGGATAAAGCACTGAGTAGAACCACCCAAGGCCCCACCCCAACTCCTTCCCAATCCAACAACCAGAAAAGATTGGAAGTTTGGTTGAACCATGTCCTTGGCTTCCTTGTCCTCCTTGCGCTCTGAACCTGTCGCCAAGTCTCCTTCTCTGCAGAACTCTTCTGCGGCTTGGCTTCTCTCTCAGCCTTTGGCTCCCTTCCTCCTCCTTTTCCTCCTCCTCTTTTTTCTCCTCTTCCTCCTTTTCCCCCTCCTCCTTCTCCTCTTCTTCCTCCTCCTCCTCTTCCTCCTCCTTTTCCTCCTTCTCTTCCTCCTCCTCCTTTTCCCTCCTCCTCCTGCTGCTCCTCCTCTTCCTCCTCCTTCTCCTCTTCTTCCTCCTCCTCCTCTTTCTCCTCCTCCTTTTCCCTCCTCCTCCTCCTGCTGCTCCTCCTCTTCCTCCTCCTCCTCCTCCTCCTCCTCTTCTTCCTCCTCCTCCTGTTCCTCCTCCTCCTCCATTTCCTCTTCCACCTCCTTTTCCTCCTTCTCTTCTTCTTCCTCCTCTTCCCCCTCCTCTTCCTCCTCCTCTTTTTCTCCTCTTCCTCCTCTTCCCCTTCCTCCTCCTCCTCTTCCTCCTCCTCTTCCTCCTTTTCCTCCTTCTCTTCCTCCTTCTTTTCCTCCTCCTCCTCCTCCTGCTGCTGCTCCTCCTCTTCCACCTCCTTTTCCTCCTTCTCCTCTTCCTCCTCATCCTCCTTTTCTTCCTCCTTTTCCTCCTCCTCCTCCTCTTTTTCCTCCTCCTCTTCTCCTCCTTCTCCTTTTCCTCTTCCACCTCCTCCTCCTCTTGCTGCTGCTCCTCCTCTTCCTCCTCCTCCTCCTCCTCCATTTACTCTTCCACCTCCTCCTTTTCCTCCTCCTTTTCCTCCTCTTCCTCCTCCTCCTCCTCCTTTTCCTCCTCCTGGACCTTTCCTCGCTCTAGTCAGGAGGGATCCAGAACATGCGTGTTCCATTCCATGGACTTTTGCCCTTAACCCCGTTCTCTGGAGGAAGGACTTTTCCCCCGCCATGCCCACCTTTGAACCCCCAGAGTGTGCACCTGTAGCCAAGACGCAGCATTCCCCACTAACGTTCGTTCCCTTTGTGCCTTCAGATCGGGAATCACTACGACTCGGTGCAGAGGACGTCCCCCAAAGTGCCGCCCGCGCCCGCGGGGAGGGCCTTCACCAGCCCCTTGGTCGACATGTTCAACCACCCGCCCGCCACCGCCCCCCACAAGGCCGGCGTCGACAGGATGGACCACGCCACAGGTGGGTAGGTGGGAGGAGCATGGTGTGCCCGTAAAAGCCCACCTCTCGCGCAACACCCCCTCTCATGCGCAGCTCAGTCGGCCCATCCCTGGAACCAAAACAGAAAGAGCATTTGCAGAGAGTGTGATGCGCACCTCAGAATTGTAATTTGTGCCACAGAGGTTCCGAGTGCCAGTCTCTGTGCGCTTAGGAGTCAAGTTAGCCTTCCATCACCAAGTCTTCCAGCCACGGAAAGCGATGCCAGAGAATCAGGAAGGAAGGAAGGAATAGGAAGTGGTGGAAAATGGGAAGGAGGGAAGATGGAAGGAAAAGCAGAAAAGGAGGAGAAGGAAGGAAGGAAGATGGGCAGAGGAGAGAAAGTGGTGAGGAAATAAGAAAGGAAGAAGATGGGAAGGAAGAAGGAAGGAAGGAAAGAGGAAGGAAGAAAAGGATGAGAGAAGAAAAGAAAAAAGGGCAAGAAGGAAAAAAGAAGGCGATGGATGGTGGAGACAAAAGGGGTGAAAGGTGAAGGAAGGATAGAGGGAGGGAGGAAAAGATGGGAAGAAAGAAAAAGGAAGAGGGAAGGAAGGGAAGGAAGGAAAAAAAGAAAAGGATGAGAGAGGAAAAGAAAAAAGGAGGATGAGAAGGAAAGAAGATAGGAAGGAAGGAAGGAAGGAAGGAAGGAAGGAAGGAAGGAAGGAAGGAAGGAAGGAAGGAGAGAGGGGGGAAGGGAAATGGGAAGGAGGGAAGATGGAAGGAAAAGCAGAAAAGGAGGGATGGAAGGAAGGAGAAGGGCAGAGGAAAGAAAGGAGTAGAGGAAAGAAGGAAGGAAAAGATGGGAAGGAAAAAGGAGGAAAGAAGGAAGGAAGGAAAGAGGAAGGAAGAAAAGGATGAGAGAAGAAAAGAAAAAGGGGAAGAAGGAAGAAAGAAGAAGATGGATGGTGGAGAGAAAAGGGGTGAAAGGGGAAGGAAGGAAAGGAAGGCGAGAGGGAGGAGGGAAGGAAGAGATCGGAAGGAAGAAAAAGGAAGAGGATGAGAGAGGAAAAGAAAAAAAGGATGAATGAGAAGGAAAGAAAGAAAGAGAAGAGAGAAGGCGGGATGGGAAGGACAGGAAAGAGAGAGGGAGGGAAGGGAGAGGGAGAGATGGAAGGTGAGCGAGGGAACGCTTCTTGTGTTCCTGCCTTGACCTTTGAGACATCCTTTCACTAATTAGACATTCCACTAATTTCTCAGAATAGAAGGAACCACGGCTTCCAAAGTCAGGACCGCAGAAGCAAACGGGAAAGGACACTTGCGCACAGAACCCTTTTCCCCCAAATGTTGTCACCTAGCGTTAGGATGTCGTTCCCTTTCGGCTTGTGACCCTGTCCGGCCATGTTTTGACCGTGGTGGTGGTGGTGGTTGTTTCCCTCCTTGGGTGACCAGACCGCGGAGAGGACTCCAGCCTGTCGCGCTCGGCCTCGGTGGCCACGGGGCTGAACATGATGAGGAGGCCACGCGTGAGGACCATCTTCCCGCACACGGCCGGGAGCAACAAGACGCTGCTCAGCTTCGCCCAGGGAGACACCATCACGCTCCTGGTCGCCGAGGAACGCGACGGCTGGCTCTACGGGGAGCACGACGGCAACAAAGTGTGCGTTCCCTGGGACGGCGCGTGGGTGGGTGGGCCGGCGGGTGGGTGGGTGGGCGGGCCGGCGGGTGGGTGGGTGGGCGGGCCAGCAGGTGGGTGGGTGGGCGGGCCGGCGGGTGGGTGGGCGGCAGAAACCCAACTCCCAGGAGGGAGGGTGGCCTGCACAGCCGGGACTTGACTTACAAGCGCCCCGACTTAAGAGTGTTTTGAGTTACGCACTGTCACTTGGCCCTGGTTTTGCCTTCCGATATGACCATCGTTAATCTGCAGAGATAATCATAAAAATATCTGCAGAAATGTTCATAAAATATTCTTAGAGATGATCATAAAATATTTTTACAATATCTGCAAAAATAAGAAAAAATATTCTTAGAAATAATCATAAAAATATGTGCAGAAATATTTAATAAAATACCTGCAGAAATATCCATAGAAATATCTGCAGAAATACTCATGAAAATATTCTTAGAAATAATCATAAAAAAATCTGTAGAATTTTTCATGAAAATATATGTACAAAACCTGCAGAAATAATCATAAAAATTATTATAAAAATAAAATATAAAAAATATTCAGGGGTGGTTTTGAGTTAAGAGCTCAGTTTTGAGTTAAGAGCTCAGTTTTGAGTTAAGAGCTCAGTTTTGAGTTAAGAGCTCAGTTGGGGAATCCATTAAACTCTTAAGCCAAGGCACCAGCGTACTTCCATGCGCCTTCCCTCGATCCCAAGTGACTTGGCCTTTTGTATAGTTGTGCGCTTCCACCTCCGCACGGCTTTTCCACGGCCACTGCTTTGTGCCCGGAATTGTTCTGCTTTTGGTCCGAAGGAAGAACGTGGCCGTGTCCCCGCTCTCGCTGAACTTCTCCATAAAAGGCATATTATATGTAATAAAATGCTGGTTTGCTGCAACTGGCGGTCCTTTCTTGTTCCGTTCTAGGAAAGGCTGGTTCCCCTCGTCGTACACGAAGCCGCTGGAAGATCCCGTGGAGGCCGTTCCCGTGCCCGCACCAAGGTAACCTGGTCTTGACCGGGATTTCTGTCTCATGTTTGCAAGACAACCCGCTTTTTAAGAGGAAGAGCACTCCGGTTTTCGGCATTCAGCACGGCCCTGGCGTCTCCGCCTCGTTCGTTCTGAACCCGGAGTCGTGATTTCACCCGTTCCTCTCTCTCGCACCATCCTCCTCCTCTCGCTCTACATTATTTAACTCAGGGACAGCCCATGTATGTATGTGTGTGTGTGTGTATATATATATATATGTTGTTGTTCATTCGTTCAGTCATCTCCGACTCTTCGTGACATCATGGACCAGCCCATGACAGAGCTCCCTGTCGGCCGTCACCACCCCCAGCTCCTTCAAGGGTTTATATATATATATATATATATATATATATATATTGGGGCTGGGCAGTTTCGTTTCGTTAATTCGTAATTCGTTAATAATTCGTTAATTTTTTCAATTACAAAACGATAACGAACCATTCTGGAGCAATTATTAAAAAAAACGAATTTTCAAAAACGTTTTGTAAATGCTTCGTATCTCGATATTGTATTCGTTTCGTTATTGTTCTGAGGTCGTTTCGTTATTATTTCCGCATGTCTGGGCCAGTTTTATGGTTTAATTAGTGAAAAAAAATTATAATATCACACCAACAGTCAAGAACAGAGGGAGAGGGAAGCTTCAGAAGGTTTTGGAGGTTTTTTAGCGTATTTCGCAGTCGCGTCCGCCATTAACAAATCGATTCGTTATTGTTTCGGAAATCGATTCGTTAATTTTTTACCATTTACGAAATTTCGTAAATATCGAACTTTTTAAAAGGAAAATTTTGTAATTATTTTAAATATCGAAACAAAAAAAACCCCCCAAATACAAATCGATTTTAGAAACAAATTTTTCCGTTGTTACCCAGGCCTAATAGATATATATATGTGTGTGTGTGTGTGTGTGTGTGTGTGTATACACACACACACACATAATAATATAATAGTACTAATAACATGAAATAATATTATAATAGAGAATTAAAATAATAATAATAATAATAATAATAATAATAATAATAATAATAATAACATTAAATGAATACTTTTTTTCATGTCAGGAGCAACTTGAACCCACAGCTCCAGGGGGGTGGGGTGGGGGGGCTCCACAAATAATACTAATAATAATATCGAACATAGGATTCCTCTCCCTTCCTGTTCTCTCAACCCCGTCCTTAACTAGGAGTCATTTGGGAGTCAAATGTTTGTAACTCAGGGATGGTCTGTATGTGTGTGTAAAACTAATAATATGTAATATAAAATTCCTCTCCCCTCCGGTTGCCTCACCCCGTTCGTAACTAGGAGTCGCTTGTAAGTTGGATGTTTTCAATAATATGATAATAATATAATAATACAAATAATATATAATATAATGAAATAATAAAATAACAATACAGTAATACAAATAATACAAATAATATAATATATAATAAAATATAATATAGTAAAATAATATAATATGATAATATGAAAATACTAATAATACAGATTATAACAAAAAGTAATGCTTTCAATACATAATATAATATATAATAAAATAATATGTAATAATACAATAATATTAATAATGTAATATAACAATAATATAAGGAGGTGAATAATAATATAATTAAATAACCATACTCACAATATACAATATAATATAATATGAATAATATTATATAATAATTATATAAATAATATAATAATATAATACTAAATGTAATAATAGAATAGAATAATATGATAATATAATAATACAAATAATATATAATATAATGTAATACTATAATAAAATAACAATATAGTAATACAAATAATACAAAAGATATAATATATAATAAAATATAATATATAAACTAATAATACAGATTATAATAAAATAAAATAATGCTTACAATATATAATATAATATATAATAAAATAACAATACAATAATATTGTTGAAGGCTTTCATGGCTGGAATCACTGGGTTGTTGTGGGTTTTTTCGGACCATGGTCTAGAGGCATTCTCTCCTGACGTTTCGCCTGCATCTATGGCAAGCATCCTCAGAGGGAGTGAGGTCTGTTGGAAGTAGGAAACATGGGTTTCTATCTCTGTGGAATGATGACCAGGGTGGGACAAAGGACTTTTGTTTTAATAAAAAATGCAGTAATATTAATAATGCAATATAACAATAATATAAGGATGTGAATCATAATATAATTAAATAACCATATTCATAATATACAATATAATATGAATAATATGATGTAATAAATATATAAATAATATAATAATACAATATAATAAAAGAATAACACAATAATACTAATAATTCATAATATAATTAATATAATAATATATTATAATAAAATAGTATAATACTAGTAGTAATATAATATAATATATAATATATAATATATAATATAATATATATAATATATAATATAATATATTATAATACATATAATATAATACAGTAATATAATGGAAGGCTAGTACTTGCGGTGACTGGGGAGTGTCCTGTACTATAATAATAAAATAACAATACAATAATATTAATAATGCAATATAACAATAATATAAGGATGTGAATCATAATATAATTAAATAACCATATTCATAATATACAATATAATATGAATAATATGATATAATAAATATATAAATAATATAATAATACAATATAATAAAAGAATAACACAATAATACTAATAATTCATAATATAATTAATATAATAATATATTATAATAAAATAATATAATACTACTAGTAATATAATACTACTAATATAATATAATATAATATAATATAATATAATAGAAGGCTAGTACTTGCGGTGACTGGGGAGTGTCCCCTCTCGTGGCCGGAGTGGCTGACCCTTTTCCTCCCTCCGTCCAGCGCGTCGGTGCCGGTCCGCAGCGTCAGCTCCGTCAACCTGGCCGAGAGGAGCGCGGTCGTCCTTCCGCCGGCAGATTACTTGTCCACGGGCGGTCACTCCAAGGCCGCCTCGGAAGGAAGAGTGGACGCCACGGCGGCCAAGAACAAGGCCCTGATGAAAAGCCCGCTGGCCAAAGCGGAAGACGCGGCCGCCGTCCACGTGAGTCCCCAACGTCCCTTCCGGGCATCGCATTGCACCCGCCTGGCTTTTGTACATTGATTTGCACACTCACCATTGGCACTGGGCATCCGCATTGGCATTCGGAATTAGTTTGGGAAAAAAATAGTCTTAAATAAGGTTTGAATATTTGTATTGCATTAAACATTTAATACAAATATTAAATGTTTGCATTGTATTAAATTAAATTAAATTAAATCTTTAATACAAACATTTAATAGGAATTAAAGGTTTGTATTAAATGCAATGCAAATATTTAATACAGACTAAATATCTGGATTGAATTAAATATCTATATATATATAAATGCTCTGTGCGTCATGAGTTCCTTAAAAACAAAAGAACCAATGAACGAAATCACTCCAAATTTGGCAACAAAACGTCTCACTACACAAGGAGTGACCATCACTCAAAGAACTATAATTTTGTAATTTGGGAGTTGTAGTTGCTGGGATTTATAGTTCACCTACAATCAAAGAGCATTCTGAACCTCACCATCGATGGAATTGAACCAAACTCGGCACACTGAACTCCCATGACCCAACAGACAACTCTAGAAGGGTTTGGTGGGCATTGACCTTGAGTTTGGGAGTTGTAGTTCACCTCCATCCAGAGAGCACTGTGGACTCAAACCATGATGGATCTGGACCAAACATGGCACAATTATACAATGTGCATAAATTTGAATAAAGGTGGGGTTGGGGAAATAGATTTTGTTATTTGGGAGTTGTAGTTGCTGGGATTCATAGTTCACCTACAATCAAAGAGCATTTTGAACCTCGCCATCGATGGAATTGAACCAAACTCGGCACACTGAACTCCCATGACCCAACAGACAACTCTAGAAGGGTTTGGTGGGCATTGACCTTGAGTTTGGGAGTTGTAGTTCACCTACATCCAGAGAGCACTGTGGACTCAAACCATGATGGATCTGGACCAAACATGGCACAATTATACAATGTGCATAAATTTGAATAAAGGTGGGGTTGGGGAAATAGATTTTGTTATTTGGGAGTTGTAGTTGCTGGGATTCATAGTTCACCTACAATCAAAGAGCATTTTGAACCTCGCCATCGATGGAATTGAACCAAACTCGGCACACTGAACTCCCATGACCCAACAGACAACTCTAGAAGGGTTTGGTGGGCATTGACCTTGAGTTTGGGAGTTGTAGTTCACCTACATCCGGAGAGCACTGTGGACTCAAACCATGATGGATCTGGACCAAACTTGACAGGAGTACTCAATATGCCCAAATATGATCACAGATGGCGTTTGGGGGAAATAGACCTTGACATTTGGGAGTTGTAGACACTGGGATTCACAGTTCACCTACAATCAAAGAGCATTCTGAACCCCACGAACGAGAGAATTGGGGCAAACTTTCCACCCAGAACTCCCATGACCAAAAGAAAATACTCAAGGCCAACCAGTCCAACTCCCTTCACCAGGGTAAGAAAACGTAATCAAAGCCCTCCTGACAAAGACCCATCCAGCCAGAGATATAAACAGATATGATTCACACCCAGAGAGAGATATAGTATCATAGATTTGAAAGGGGCCCCTAAAGAAGGACAATAATATGTTGCATGTTCCAGGGTGGGCAAACCAGACACTCTCCACATCAACACTGGCAAAGAAACAGCAAGAAATACTATTTACTCACAAGCATCAAGACATGACATATATTAGAAGCCATTACTTTATTTTCCAGATCACCAGACTGGGCCACAGCAACGCCTGGCAGGGGACGGCTAGTCTTCGTATAATATTTGTGTGTTTCAAATTGTATTGCCGTGCTTTTTAAGGTAACCCGCACTGAGTCTCCTTGTTGGAGAAAAAGCAGGGTGCAAATAAACATAATAATAATAATAATAATTTAATAATATATAATAACTAGCTGTCCCCTGCCACGCATTGTTGTGGACCAGTATGTTGATTTAGAAAATGGCCTTTGGTGTCTTAAGTATTTTCTGATGGTCGTGGGGGTTCTGTGTGGGAAGTTTGCCCTGATTCTGTCGTTCGTGGGGTTCAGAATGCTCTTTGATTGTAGGTGAACTGTGAATCCCAGTGACTACAACTCCCAAATGTCAAGGTCTATTTCCCCCAAACTCCATCTGTGTTCATATTTGGGCATATTAAGTGGCAAGTTTGGTCCAGATCCATCATTGGTTGAGTCCACAGTGTAGGTGAACTGCAACTCCCAAACTCAAGGTCAATGCCCACCAAACCCTTCCAGTATTTTCTGTTGGTCATGGGAGTTCTGTGTGCCACGTTTGGTTCCATTCCATCGTTGGTGGAGTTCAGAATGCTCTTTGATGGTAAGTGAACTATAAATCCCAGCAACTACAACTCCCAAATGACAAAATCATAATTTTTTGAGTGATGGTCACTCCTTGTGTTGTGAGATGTTTTGTTGCCAAATTTGGTGTGATTTCGTTCGTTGGTTCTTTTGTTTTTAAGGTACTCATTACGCACAGAGCATTCATATATATATAGATAATAATAATAATAATAATAATAATAATAATAATGCATTCTAATACTAATAGTAGATACAAAGCCGCAACTCATTTTCAGAGAAGCTGCTTTAGAAGAAAAGCTCTAGATCAGGCGTGGGTGTTCTGTCGCCGCTGGACCTGAAATGAAGTGCCTTTAAGAGGGGATGTATGGCTTGGATCCAGCGGGAAGCCCGGGGACCCGAAAAGAAGCCTTTAGAGAAATTTCCCTCATTAAACAGTCTTTAGGAGGCTTGAGCTTAAATATAACGGCCATTTATTGATGAACAAACAGGAATTGTAAAGCTTTCTTAACAGTGTCTTGGCTCTTGCAATCTTGTTCATAGGGAACAGGCACTATCTTCAAAAACCTTGTTTGAAGGAAAATTCCCCATTCTAGCTCCTCCCAGGCTGCTCTGAACCTAAACCGTATTGATGTGGATCCACTACCGGGCTGAACTGCGTCTCAAAACCGAGTGGACCTACCAGTAGGCCTGTAGTCACTTAGCTGGAGATCTTGACATTTAAAGCTGTCATTCCAAAATTCCTCAGGGCTGTAAGGCTGTTTCCCTGGAACCTTTGGGAATCTTCAGAGGCTCTCAAGACTGTTCTCCCCCGGGAAGTCTTAAGGGACGAAGCCTTTGCACAGGAGGACGTCTGTATACATCCTCTGCATTGACTTCCTTTGCTGGGACTAACTGAAAGATGGCCCCTTCCCTCCAAAAAACCCAGAGAGCGGCGGGACCAGGGATCCTAACTATAATAGACAGGTGGCTGGCCCTATGATTGCAAACTAAAACAGGAAGCCACCCTGCTGCAAAATCCCAAGCCTGGGATTGCAAACCAACATTTAATTCAAAGCAAATAAAATTGGAGCTCCTGGAACAGCTGTTCCAGAACAATGGGGAACCCAGGCCCGTGGGCCGGATGTGGCCCTTTGGGTTATTATTGCCTCTGGCCCAGGCCCGGGCCCCAGCGGTCCCAACCACACGTGGCTGCGCAGGGCTCTCCCGAGAACTCTGCGCAGCAGCAGCGTGTCCAACCCTCCTCTTCACAGGAGAACATGGCTGGCCGCAAAGAGGAACACCCTGCAGGCACACGTGGCTGTGCGGGGCTTTCCCACGAACCTTGCACAGCCACGTGTCAGACCTCCTCGTTGCGGAAGGACGTGGTGGGACGCTGTGTTCTCCTGCGAAGAGGAGCGCCCTGCCGGCACACGCGGCTGTGAGGGGCTCTCCCAACAGCCTCGCACGGCCACGCGTGCCACCCTCTCCCATGGCACAACGAAAGGTTCACTCCTCCTCCTCCTCCTCCTCTCTATGAATGTAACTCGTCCTAATGCATTGTCTCTCTAATTAATGGTTCGGCAGAGTGTGAACTGCGCCACCGTGCATCCAAATCCGTGGCTTGCTCTGCTTGGAAGGCGTTTTTGGAAACAGCGACATGCATTCCAGACCATGACACGCTCCCCGCACCCTCGGCCGGCGTGCAAAGCGATCCTCCCATTCTTTCCTCAAACATCTGCCACGTTATAAATATAAGCACTCCCGACTTAGAAAATCCCAAATAGTGTGTCTGCGTTCCAGCCACGAGCACGGCGACCTCCCCCCAAATTAGTCCAGATACACACCCGCGTAGAAATAGGAATCCCACCCACGCATGCCCACCTGCCCGCCCGCCCGTCATCATCATAATAGCAGTCGTAGTAATAATAGTATTAATTGTATTATTAGGACACGGCCTTGTGCGTTTCCAATACCCTTTGCAGACGTCTGTGCAAAGCAAACACTTATTTCACATTAGTCGTTGGCCAAGGGAAGCGTCGTGGATTCAGTGGGAATTCAGCAGCCGAACCTGGAAAAAGAGGCTGGTTTGGGAGATTGTGAGTGAGCAGGGAAACAAGACTGTGTTTGCGTTGTCATTTTTTCATGGCCGGAATCACTGGGTTACTGTGAGTTATCTGTATGGCTGCCTGGCCATGTCCCGGAAGCATTCTCTCCTGACGTTTCTCCCACATCTACAGCAGGCATCCACAGAAGCTGTGAGCTTTGTTGGAAACGGGGCAAGTGGGGTTGCTTAGGTTCAGGAATCAAGGAACACGACAGGCACAGCAGATTTCTTTCTTTCTTTCTTTATTTCTTTGTAATAAGCCACAAGTTTTATTGCAACGTGGCCAATGTGTTTGAGCTCAAAAACAGCGTTCCATTTAAGGCTCTTTTTATACAGAAACTGCCATTATGGCTGATGTTTTATAAACATCTTTAGCGTTGCAAGACTCACGTGGTAAACAGATAAGTTGACACAGCAGCGGGGTGGTGTGCTCCCTGTATGACGCAATCTGGTAGCCGCTCGCTGGACCAGTTGAAGTTTCCGAACAGTCTCCAAGGGCAACCCCACGTAGAGTGCGTTGCAGTAGTCTATTCTGGATGTAACAAGAGCGTGGACCACCGTGGCCAGATCAGGCTTCCCAATGGAATGCCTTCCATCATATTTTTAGCCAAAACTGATGGTGTGGGCATTTCTTGAAAACGTCTGCAATGAATGTGATAGTTGACGTGGGTAGTCTAGCCAAGCAACGAGACGTTTAAGCTAATTGGTTGCCTTTTAAATATTGTCCAGTGGTAAGACACCGCACGTGATTATTGGAGAAGGCAGGAAGGCCGGACCGTTCGGACAGTCCCCGTGCCAGGCAACACCGGGAAGGCATTGAAATGCACAAGCAGCACATGAGGAATATCAATAGAAAGGAGGAAACCATGAAAATGGACAAAATCCAAACAAACTCCAAAATCAGGACAGGAAATAAAGAGCAACACTCAGAAAACAGGAGAATTTCAGACAGGAAACAGTCAGGGCCAGCTAACACCTCCCAAAAGAGGATTCCCCCAGGCAGGAAGCAGCCAGGCATTGAAGCTGCAAGGCCGTTCAATGCTAATCAAGGTGGCCAGTTGCAGCATTCGCACTTGCCTCCAGCAGACGAGAGTTCTTTCTCCCTCCCACCCCGGATATCACTTGCCTAGTTTCCAACAGACCTCACAACTCCTGAGAATGCCTGCCGTAGGTGTGGGCAAAACGTCAGGAGAGAATGCTTCTGGAACAGGGCCAGGCAGCCCCGAAAACTCTCAGCAGCCCAAAATTATTTTCATGCTTTGGTTATGGAATGGATTGGGTCTCGTTTTCTGCACCACGGCGCCACCTGGTGTTCCCAACAGAGTCTGCACCTCATTAGGAGGAAGAATGGCCAGCGCTGGGCAGAAAAGCTGCTTAGAAATTCCCCAAAAATCAGGAGATGTGCGAATTGTTCCCAAACTTGGGGAGAGTGATGCCCTCTCATCTTGTGTTATTGTGTATTATATCGAAGGAGATCGCAATTGTTGTTTATTTTTAAAAAATGTTGTTTATCAAAACATTTAAAAATTCCCCAAAAATCAGGAGATGTGCGAATCATTCCGAAACTTGGGGAGAATAATGCCCTGTTATCTTGTGTTATTGGGGATTAAATCCAAGGAGATCACGCTTGTCATTTATTTATTAAAAATGTTGTTTATAAAAACATTTAAAAATTCCCCAAAAATCAGTGGATGAGCGAAACTTTCTGAAACTTTCTGGGCTCACAGCGGTCAATGTGTTCTCTCATTGTAGCAAGTTTCATGCCAATAGCTCTGACAACGAGGGAGAAATCAGCCCTGGAAGATCCCCCATGGGCACAATTACTTAACAAAAAAGTAACCAAAAAGTAGTTAACTCCTAATAGTTATGATACGACCTCATTGTACTTATTGACTCAAGCCGGGGAAGCGCCTGCTCTCTTCATGCACAGAATCACAGATCTAACCCCTGAATGTCCTACCAACGCCCGTATTGTTTTCTGTGTCGAGTAATGATGGTTCCCTTTCCTTCTTCCCAGAAACCGGACATGAATGGCATCGGGAAGCCTCCGTTCCTCAGGTGAGAGAATAATAATAATAATAACAATAACAATAACAATAATAACAACTTTATTTTTATACCCCTCCCTGCATTCACTCCCAGGCAGCCTGAATGGCCGATTGCAAACTTGTGGTGTGTATGTGTGTATATATATATACACACACATATACATATATATATATTGTGCCGTCACACCCAAACGCCTTATGATGTGCTACTCTCTTTGCCAGTTCATAGGAGATGCGATTGCGGAGATAGGTGGGGAGGGATGGGGCCTGTCTTATTTCCCTTGGAAGGGCATTCCAGAGACGGGGGCCACCACCGAGAAGGTCCTCTTTCTCGTACCCACCAACCGCACTTGAGACGGTAGTGGGACCGAGAGGGGGCCCTCCCCGGAAGATCTTAGAGCTCGTGCCAGTTCATAGAAGGAGATGCGATCACGGAGATAGGCGGGGAGGGATGGGGCCTGTCTTATTTCCCTTAGAAGGGCGTTCCAGAGACGGGGGGCCACCACCGAGAAGGCCCTCTCTCTCGTCCCCACCAATCTCGCTTGAGACGGTAGTGGGACCGAGAGGGGGGCCTCCCCGGAAGATCTTAGAGCTCGTGCCAGTTCATAGAAGGAGATGCGATCGCGGAGAGAGGCGGGGAGGGATGGGGCCTGTCTTATTTCCCTTGGAAGGGCGTTCCAGAGGCAAGGGGCCACCACCGAGAAGGCCCTCTCTCTCGTCCCCACCATCCGCGCTTGAGACGGTAGTGGGACCGAGAGGGGGTCCTCCCTGGAAGATCTTAGAAGGAAATGCGATCGCGGAGATAGGCAGGGCCCAAACCGTTTAGAGCTTTATAGGTCATGACTTGCACCTTGAATTTGGCAACTTATTGGCAGCCAACGAAGCTGTTTGAATCGGGGTGTTGTATGCTCCCTATCGTTTCCTCTGATGAGGAGATAGTGGAAAAATAGATATCGATTGATTGATTTATGCATAAAAATCATATGTACTTTAAATGTATAGCATATTCAGGCTCTCTCTGTGTGTGTGTGTAAGAAACCCAAGCTGACAAGCAGGCTCCATCCCAGGCACAGCCGAGAGGAAGGGGGGCATGTTATCTCGGCCTTCCAAGAGAGAGACAAGAAGCCACAGAGGCTGGTACGGAAGGCCTAGTGTCTTCTGAGTAAGAAGCCTCTTGACATCTCAGGGAGGGCCCCTTGATGGAGGAGTGTAAGACATGCTTTTTCTTATGTTGGAGAGGGAACCTGATATTCTTATGATGCTCAGATGACGTAGGGATGACGATGATTGTATGTTGTAGCATGTTCTTTGTTTGCTTGAAGCTGGAAAACTATAAAAGCCACAGCCCGCGCCTATTTCATTTGCTCTGGTGTTTTTTGGGAGTCGACTCCTCACCAGGCCCCAGCTGGTAAATAAAATCCGTGCTCCCAAATCTCCGGGACCTCTCTTTGTGTCTCCTTTCCTCAAAACCTATTCCCTGCCATTCCACCTCCAGTAAGGAGCCTGGCTGCCTCCCGGTATTATATTATATCATATCATATATTATACGAAGCTCTCCTTGTGGGAGTTGGAGCCCAAAGCAGCAGGAAGGAGGGAGGACGGAAGGAGGGGGGCCGGGGTCGGGCCAGGACGGCTGCCTCGGGCGCCGGTCAGTGTCTTCTCTTGTCCCGGACGGTCATTCCAACGCATTTTTTCCCCGCAGTGGCGAAAACCCCTTTGCGACGGTGAAGCTCCGCCCGACCGTCACCAACGACCGGTCGGCCCCGATCCTCCGATGAGCGAGACGCCCCTCCTTGTAAATCGCGAGACGTCGTGGGCAACATGGATCCGTGTTCTGCCTGGCCTTTGGGAAAGTGTATTTAAGTGCAACGAGTGTGTACAGTAGAAAGCAAAGGGTTTCCTCGCCCTCAAGCATGGCTGCTTCCTCCGTTTGCTAATTATTATTATTATTGATGATGATGATGATGATGCTGAAACCCCTTGATTGGGTCTATGGGTACGTTCCAATTATTTAATAAAGAGGCGTGTAGAGATTTTTAGAGCGGTGCCATGGAAGAAGAATTGCCTTAATAGAAGTGTGTATATTATACATAGGACACAACGGGGGGCAAAAGAACCCGTTTCGTGACGGCGATGAATGTCTGCGGCTATGGCCGGAGTAAATATTTAAAATCGGGGGGTGTCATTATATTCTGTAACATAATAATATTGGTTTTTTTTGTTGACACGGTCTGCAATACGTCCAAGCACAACAGAACTCGCGGCGTATTGTTTTGAGGACGATTCTATTGAATGCTAACCTGCCGAGATGAATTGTTGTGAACAGAAACAACCGCAATGTGTGGTTGAGAGGCACGCTCGTAATTACACTGATTGCAATTGTTTTTAAATGTGTGCATTCTGAGGTTTTATCCGGCGGGACGCCTTCTCCTCCTCGGCCAGGAAAGAGCGTCTCGTCGCCTTTTAGGAATGGATCTTGCGAGTGTTTTGTATTGAACGAGAATCTACTGCTGCTGCATCTGCGTCGTTTCTTCTGCTTTGCTTTTCCTGCGACTCCGGCAGAGAATCGGTACGCACTATCGCCCGTTCTGAGGACGACACTCAGAGTTTTACTAAAATCAATAAAATGGGATTAAATTGTTGTTTTGGTGCCAACTTTCAGGCGGATTGTACCTTCTGTTGGGGTGTTGGAATGTATTTCTGCTCCTATGCATTTCCTTCACTGGAGGAACCTGCAGGTAAAGGTTCCTCCTAATTTGTGATAGCCCCATGGTCGTCATGGCGGCCATGAAATCCTGAGCTGCACCAGTCAAGGAGGTCTCAGCATGAATGTTTAAGTCTCCCAGCACAACCAGGAGCTGGGAGACCAAGGCCAAATTGGAGACCACCTCTGCTAGCTCAGTCAGGGAAACTGCTGGGTTGCGGGGTGGGCGGTACACCAGCAGAAACCCCACGCTATCACGGTTCCCCACCCTCAGGTGTACACACTCAAACCCAGATGCCTGCGGAACAGAGCATCTGACCACGGCAATGGATTGCCGATAGACAACTGCGACCCCTCCTCCCCACCCCCCCAGCCTGGCCTGCTGATGCACTCAGAAGCCCGGTGGGGCTGAGTGAGATTTACTCCCCCCAGCTCGTCCAACCAGGTCTCGGTAATGCAAGCCAGATCCACCCTCCCATCCAGGATCAGGTCCTGGATGGCAGCAGTCTTACCATTGACGGATCTGGCATTAATCAGCAAGACCTTAAGACCGAGGGGACTGCCATGGGGCCTACCACTTCCTACCTTCTCCAGGGTCGCAAGAACTCTGTTGCACTTCTCCCTGGGGCATTGGTGACCAGCACATCTCCTCCCCCACATGACCTGAATGGTGCCCCCCTCCTCCGCCCCCCCCCCCCCCCGCATGGTCGGAATCTGTGGCTAGTCAACTTTCAGAAGAAGTAAGGCTGGAGTATAGTCTCCCTTGGGTTTCAGGTAGGGATGCTTCCGATGACATACTGGACAGAGAGACATCAAGGGAGCTGAGTGGACTAAACGGGAAGTGTTCTTGGGCGGGAAAGTGTGGCCGATTGTGTAGGGACAACTGGGGCAGATGGGGTTTCGAATTGAAACAGGCCAGGAGGGGAGGCCCTAACCAGGGAGCTATCTGTGCAATTCTCACAGGGACCTGATGGAACAAGGCGAGAAGGTACCCGTGTCAGTGAGGGGGCGGATATGAGGGTCCACAACTTCCCTTCTGATGGAAATGCCCTATTTCTTCAGACAGGATCGCATTGCCAACAGCTCGCCAAGCCATTACTCTGGCCCGGCTCAGTTCTATTGTGTTTTGGTGTATTGTTTATTGTTTTGTTGTTTAATATTGCTTTAACTGTTTTTAATTTGCCTTAGGTTTTGTATTGTTGTATTGTGTATTGAGGCCTTGGCCTCTTGTAAGCCGCATTGAGTCCTTCGGGAGATGCTAGCGGGGTACAAATAAAGTTAATAATAATAATAATAAATAAATAAATAAAGGTAAAGGTTTTCCCCTGACATTAAGTCCGGTCGTGCCCGACTCTGGCACTCTGGCACTCACCTCCATTTCTAAGCTGAAGAGCCGGCGTTGTCCGTAGATGTCTCCCAAGGTCACGTGGCCACTGGCAGGACTGCATGGAGCAGTAACAAAGGAACCTGAGTTCGAGTTAATCTCTCTCGGGGTTGCTGAGTTTTCTGAATATTTCTGCTGATATTTTTATGAATATTAAATGAATATTTTAGACTGCCTTTAAGAATACTTCAAGTTATATTTTCTAATTATTTCTGCAGATATTTTATGATTATTTTTGTGAATATTTTATTAATATTTTTGTGATTTTTTTATATTTTTGTGAATATTTTTGATTATTTTATGAATACTTTAATGATTATTTTGTGACTATTTCAACAAGTACTTTTATGCTTGTTTTTGTAAACATCACAATTATTTTTGTGAATATTTATGATTATTTTTGTGATTTTTGTGAATATTTTATATTTTCTAATTATTTCTGCAGATATTTTTATGATTATTTTTGTGAATATATTATGATTATTTTTGTGAATTTTTTATATTTCTGTGAATATTTTTGATTATTTTATGAATACTTTAATGATTATTTTGTGACTATTTCAACAAGTACTTTTATGCTTGTTTTTGTAAACATTTTCATAATTATTTTTGTAAATATTTATGATTATTTTTGTTGTTGTTTCTACATATATTTTATGAACATTTTAATGAGTACTTTTAATTTACTTTAAAGAATATTTTAATGTATATTTCATGAATATTTCTGATTTTTTATGAATATTTAAATGAATATTTTAGACTGCTTTTAAGAATATTTCAAGGTATATTTTCTAATTATTTCTGCAGATATTTTTATGATTTTTTTGTGAATATATTATTAATATTTTTGTGATTTTTGTGAATTTTTTATGTTTTTGTGAATATTTTGATTATTTTATGAATACTTGTATGATTATTTTTGTGAATATTTCAACAAGTACTTTTATGCTTGTTTTTGTAAACATTTTCATAATTATTTTTGTGAATATATTATGATAATTTTTGTGATTTTTGTGAATATTTTATGTTTTTCTGAATATTTTTTATTATTTTATGAATACTTGTATGATTATTTTTGTGAATATTTCAACAAGTACTTTTATGATTGTTTTGGTAAACATTTTATAATTATTCTTGTAAATATTTATTATTTCTGTTATTGTTTCTACATATATTTTTATGAATATTTTAATGAGTATTTTTAGTTTAAAGAATTTTTAATGTATATTTCATGAATATTTCTGATTTTTTTATGAATATTTAAATGAATATTTTAGACTACTTTTAAGAATATTTCAAGGTATATTTTCTAATTATTTTTGCAGATGTTTTTATGATTATTTTTGTGAATATTTATATTTTTGTGAATATTTTTGATTATTTTATGAATACTTGTATGATTATTTTTGTGACTATTTCAACAAGTACTTTTATGCTTGTTTTTGTAAACATTTTCATGATTATTTTTGTGAATATTTATGATTATTTTTGTTATTATTTCTACATATATTTTATGAATATTTTAACGAGTATTCTTAGTTTACTTTAAATAATATTTTTATGACTATTTCTGGGGATGGTTTGCTGTGAGTTTTCTGGGCTGTCTGGCCAACGTGTCCCAGCAGCATTCTCTCCTGACGTTTCACTTGCATCTGTGGCCAATGGCCTCTTCAGAGGTTTTAAGCAAAAAGAGGATGCCTCCAGACAACAGAGGCCAGGCCACCTTTATGCAGATACTCTCACTGATTGACTTTGCAGCTTCATGGCTTCTCAACGCTCATCAAACTTGCTAATTGCAACATTCACGTTTGCTTTAAACAGACAAGAATTCTTTCTCCCATCCTGGACATTATTCCACAGGGATGTATGTGTATATATTCATACGTACACATATACACACTCCACTTGCGTCATTGCCAACAGACCTCTGAAGATGCCATTAGTCATGGATGCAGGTGAAACATCAGGAGAGAATGCTACGGGAACATGGCCACACAGCCTAGAAAACTCACAGCAACTCATCTTCAGAAATATTCATAAAATATCTGCAGACATATTCGTAAAATATAAAATATTTTTAAAAGTAATCTAATTCATTAAAATATTTATTAAAACACCTGCGTAAATATTCATTAAGATATTTGCATAAACTTTCACAAAAGTAATGTTAGAAATATTCATGAAAAATCAGTGTGGAAATAGTCACAAAAATAATAGTATAATAAAAATAAAATATAATATAAATATAAATAAAATATTTAATATTAAACATAAAATATTTAATATTAAACATAAAATATTTAATATTAAATATAAAATATTTAATAATAAAATATAAATATAATAAAAATAATAAAATACTATTAAAAAAGTACATGAACATGGCCACATAGCCTGAAAAAAACCCACAAGAAATTATTAAAAAAACCCCACCAAAAACGAATAATAAAATAATCACCAAAACGCTTACAAAAACCAACGCAACGCCGTGTGATTCTGGCCGCGAAGGCGGAGCGCGGCAGGAGGCAAGGTGTTGGCGTTCCCTGGAGAGCGAAAGAAAAAACAGAAGAGAGAGAGATTTCGCCCCGGCGTGTGAACTTGCAAAAAAGCACTTTTATTTAAATTTTCCCAAAAAGGTGAAGTGGAGACGCAATGCGAAGAGCGGTGCCGGTCTGGCACGAAAGATGCCAGGAGGTCGGATGTCCAGGTGCCGGGAAGCGAGTATGGGACGTGTACAAAATCGGCTCCGGAGCATAAACATGATTGGATTGTATGTGACACTGACATTAGAAAAAGGAACTACAAGAGTGGCCGCCGCCGCCGGCTCGGCTTCCGGCCGACTGACCGCCGGACTGCCGGCCAGCCTGCCTGCCTGCGTCTCTCGGCCATCAATCCCTTGAGCGAGTGTCCGTGGATCCCTTTAGCCGAACGTCGCGCCGCAGTTCGGACATCGCCGCTGCCTCAGCGCCAAGCAGAAGAGGATCCCGATGGGGAAGAACACGATGGCGCACAGCACGCCCAGGCAGGTGAAGGTGTCCTCCAGCACGCCCACCCTGGCAGGGAGGAGGAGAGAAGAGGAGAGAAGGAGAGAGGGGCATAATAAGGTCTTGCCAAGGCGGATTCGAAAGCTGCAAAGTCAATCAGGGAGGGTATCTGCATAGGGGCGGCCTGGCCGTTGTGGCCTGGAGGCACCCTCTCTTCGCTGGCACTTGGTCGCTCGTTGCCTGGAGTTCCCCTGTTAAACAGGCAAAGGCTCTTTCTCCCACCCTGGACATTTTTGTGAATATTTACATGATTATTTTGCAAAAACACCTTTATGATTATTTTTGTGAATATTTATGATTATTTTTGTGAATATTTTTATATTTTTGTGAATATTTTTGATTCTTTTATGAATACTTTTATGATTATTTTTGGGAATATTTCAACAAGTACTTTTCTGCTTGTTTTTGTAAACATTTTCATAATTATTTTTGTGAATATTTATGATTATTTTTGTGATTTTTGTGAATATTTTTATATTTTTGTGAATATTTATGATTATTTTATGAGTACTTTTATGATTATTTTTGTGACTATTTAAACAAGTACTTTTATGCTTGTTTTGTAAACATTTTCATAATTATTTTTGTGAATATATTATGACTATTTTTGTGATTTTTGTGAATTTTTTATATTTTTGTGAATATTTTTTATTATTTTGTGAATACTTTTATGATTATTTTTGTGAATATATTATGATTGTTTTTGTTATTATTTCTACATATACTTTATGAATATTTTAATGAGAATTCTTAGTTTACTTAGAGGAATATTTTAATGCCTATTTCACGAATATTTCTGCAGATATTTTTATGACTATTTCTGGGGATGGTTTGCTGTGAGTTTTCTGGGCTGTCTGGCCAACGTGTCCCAGCAGCATTCTCTCCTGATGTTTCACTTGCATCCGTGGCCAATGGCCTCTTCAGAGGTTTTAAGCAAACAGAGGATGCCTCCAGACAACAGAGGCCAGGCCACCTCTAGGCAGATACTCTCACCGATTGACTTTGCAGCTTCATGGATTCTCAACGCTAATCAAACTTGCTAATTGCAACAGACAAGGGTTCCTTCTCCCATCCAAATAGTTTTATGATTATTTTTATGAATACTTCTGCAAATACTTTAAGGATTGGGTTGCTGTACGTTTTTTCGGGCTATATGGCCATGTTCTAGAGGCATTCTCTCCTGACATTTCGCCTGCATTTATGGCAAGCATCCTCAGAGGTAGGGAGGACCTCACAACTTCTGAGGATACTTGCCACAGATGTAGGCGAAACGTCAGGAGAGAATGCCTCTAGGACATGGCTATATAGCCCAAAAAAACGTACAGCAACCCAGTGATTCCAGCCATGACAGCCTTCGACAAGATGATGATGATGATGATGCTATCCCATTTCTGTTCAGGACTCACTTGTTTACTTGGGAAAGTCAAACCCCCACAAGGACATCTAATCACCTTTCAACAAAGAATTGTACCAGGCACTGCCAGGCGATCAAATGCTAATCAAGGTGGTCACTTGAAACATTCCCACCTAGCTCCAGCAGACAAGAGTCCTTTGTCCCACCCTGGTCATTATTCTACATATATATAAACCCCTTTTCCCTACTTCCAACAGACCTCAGTACCTCTGAGGATGCTTGCCATAGATGCAGGCAAAATGTCAGGAGAGAATGCCTCTAGAACATAGCCATATAGCCCGGAAAAACCTACAACAACCCAGTGATTCCGGCCATGAAAGCCTTCAACAATACTTTAACGATTGTTTTTGGGGAACATTTGAATGATAATTTTTGTGACTATTTTATGGTTTTTGTGATTTTTATGATTACTTTTTGTGAATATTTCTGAAGATGGGCTGTGGTGACCTTCTTGGAAGTTATGGCCAATATGTGCCGGCAGCATCCTCTCCTGACGTTTCACCTGCTTCTATGGCTAATGGCATCTTCAGAGGTTTTAATGACCTTTTTGAGCATTATGTGCTGGCAGCATCCTCTCCTGATGTTTCGCCAGCATCTACGGCTAATGGTATCTTCAAAGGTTTTAAGCATTGACTTTTTTTCCTATTACGCAACTCGGCCGGCATTGTCTGTGTGCACGATGCGTTTGTGGCAACCACGATGCCAGGCTACACAGAGAAGCCATTGAAACCCACAAGAAGCACGTCAACAATGTCATCACCAGAAAGGGGGGAAACCATGAAAGTGACCCAGACCTGGTCACCAGGATTGAGAAACAAGGCAGTCAATAAAGAAGCGGGACCCCCAGGTAACAAACGACCAAGTGCCAGTGACCACTTGATTGTAAGTGAACTATAAATCCCAGCAACTACAACTCCCAAATGACAAACCCGATTTTTTTTTTTGAGTGACGGTCACTCCTTGGGTTAGTAGGTGCCTTGTGGCCAAATTTGGTGGCAATTCGTCCAGTGGTTTTAGAGTTATGCTAACCCCACAAACGAACATGACATTTTTATTGATATAGATTTCCTCTAGCAGAGGGTGCCTCCAGGCAACAACAGCCAGGCCCCACCTATTGATTGACTTGGCAGCTTCAGGGCTGGCTCCTGGGTGCCATTCAAGCGAGTGAGCCAAGCGCATGCGTGCCTGATTCAGAAGAAGACCGAAATGCATTTGTGGAGAAGGGCCAGCCAGCAGCTGAGCATCGAATGGCGAGGCCAACCTGCTTTGCAAAACCTGCGTGCGCACCTTGCACTGGGTGCCTCCCATTGCCCCCCCCCCGAGGCCCCCCTCCCCCCCCCCTTGAGAGACGGGCTAATCTTAGCCGGGAAAGCCAGGCGTTGGCCTAAGCGGCTTTGCTTTGGGTCGAAGCCACGGCGCTCTAAAAATAGTGGCTGGCGGAGGCCGCTCGGGCCTGCCCGGTTGGTCCCAATGGGGGTTCTGTGTGGGAGGTTTGGCCCAATTCTCTCATTGGTGGGGTTCAGAATGCTCTTTGATTGTAGGGGAACTATAAATCCCAGCAACTACAACTCCCAAATGTCAAGGTCTATTTTCCCCAAACTCCACCAGGGTTCACATTTGGGCATATTGTGTATTCGTGCCAACTTTGGTTCAGATCCAACATTGCTTGAGTCCACAGTGCTCTCTGGATGTAGGTGAACTACAACTCCCAAACTCAAGATCATTGCCCACCAAACCCTTGCAGTATTTTCTGTCGGTCATGGGAGTTCTGTGTGCCAGGACCGATTCAATTCCATTGTTGGAGGAATTCAGAATGCTCTTTGATTGTTGTAGGTGAACTATAAATCCCAGCAACTACAACTCCCAAATGACAAAATCAATCACACACACACACACCAACTCCACCAGTATTCAAATGTGGGAGTATCAGGTATTTGTGCCAAATTTGGTCCAGGGAATGGAAATGCATCCTGCATATCGTATATTTACATTACAATTCGTAACAAAAGCAAAAATGACAGTTGTGTAGTAGCAATGAAAATAATGTGATGGCTGGGGGTCACCACAAGATGAGGAACTGTACTAAGGGGTCGCGGCATTAGGAAGGTGGAGAGACACAGCATTAACATTTCCTTAGCTCTCTCCAACCAGAGACCTAATCTCATATCACGGGACAACAGTCGCAAAATGACAGTTGTGTAGTAGCAACAAAATAATGGGATGGTTGGGGGTCACCACAAGATGAGGAAATGTATTAAGGGGTCGCGGCATGAGGAAGGTGGAGAACCACTGCTCTAGTATTTTCTATTGGTGGAAGGGGGGGGGGTGGTTCTGTGTGCTGATTGGGTTTACTGGAGCTCAGAGGAAGTCGGCCACAAATATTTACACGCATACATACATGTAGAGCTGTGTTCACCTTCTAGAGGGAGGGGTGGGGCGCTGCGTCCTTACCTGCAAGCGGGGCATCCGCCCACGACCACGACGGAGGTGGCGGGAAGGGGCTGCTGGATGATGGTGTACGTCGTGTTGGGGAAGCTGTGCGGAGGAGGGACCGGGGGGGGCACCACGTAGCCTAAGCAGAGGAGGGGGAGGAAGTGGTCAATACATATTCACACAGATACATGGGGGGAATTACACTTCTAAGATGTCCCTGTTCCGACTTACATACGGATTCAACTTCAGAACAAGCCTACAGAGCCAATCTTGTTTCCAATTTGGGGACTTACCGTTATGCATATTATATTACATTACATTACGTATATATCCCACAGATCCCCAAAATCTGGAGGAAAGCAAGAGTCATCGCCATCCTGAAGCCAGGCAAAGACCGTAACGACCCCAAAAGCTACAGACCAGTCTCCCTGTTGTTGTGCCACCTCTGCAAAGTTCTGGAGAGACTTGTTTTGCACAGAATTACAGAAAACATAGACCCCTGTCTGATCCCACAGCAAGCTGGCTTCAGGAAAGTCAAAAGCTGACTCAGCACATAGAAGATGGCTTTGTGTG
Source organism: Anolis sagrei (assembly GCF_037176765.1). Classification (NCBI taxonomy): domain Eukaryota; kingdom Metazoa; phylum Chordata; class Lepidosauria; order Squamata; family Anolidae; genus Anolis; species Anolis sagrei. Next base: position 250,040 of record NC_090034.1, on the reverse strand, counting down.
CCCAGGGGGGAGTCTCTCATTTGGTAACAGCCATGGGTTGAGGTTCTGGGTTTGGGCCTGCCACTTTTGGACTCTCGCTTGCTGGGGTGTTCCAGCAAGTGTCTCTGTAGATCTTAGAAAACTATGTCTTGATTTGAGTAGTTGACATGCTGGCTGATACCCAAACAGGGGATGAGCTGGGGATGTCTCTGCCTTGGTCCTTTCACTATTGGCTGCCACTTCCCAGCGGATGTCAGGTGGGGCAATACCAGCTAAGCAGTGTAATTTCTCCAGTGGTGTGGGACGCAGACACCCCGTGATAATGCGGCATGTCTCATTCAGAGCCACATCCACTGTTTTAGTGTGGTGAGATGTGTTCCACACTGGGCATGCGTAGCATAGTAGCATAGCGCAAGGGCAGATGTCTTCACTGTGTCTGGTTGTGATCCCCAGGTTGTGCCAGTCAGCTTTCGTATGATGTTGTTTCTAGCACCCACTTTTTGCTGGATGTTCAGGCAGTGCTTCTTGTAGGTAAGAACACGGTCCAGAGTGACCCCTCCCAGGTACTTGGGTGCAATGCTGCAATGCTCCCGTGGGATTCCTTCCTTCCCAGGTAATAATCCTCAGAGCTCGGGATGCTTGTCTGTTCTTAAGGTGAAAAGCACATGTCTGTGTTTTAGATGGACTAGGGATCAGCTGGTTTTCCCTGTAATAGGCAGTAAGGGCACCTAGAGCTTCGGAGAGCTGACCCACAAGGAGACCCTGGCCGATGGGGTCAAAAGCCGCCGAGATGTCCAGGAGGACCAACGAGGACATGCTCCCCTTCCTGCCCAGCTTTCTGCGGACGGACGTCATCCACCAAGGCGACCCAAGCCAGGCCGGAAACCAGTCTGCGAGGGATCCAGATAACTGGGGTCACCCCAGAACCCCTGGAGCTGAGCAGCCACCACACATTCCAGAACCTGGCCCAGAAAAGGGAGAAAGGAAACAGGCCAGGAGTTGTTATATAGGCCAGGAGTGATATATGACTGGAGTCCCACTCCAGATATGTCCCTGTTTCAACTTACATACAGATTCAACTTAAGAATCAACGTACGGAGCCTCTCGTTTGTAACTTGGGGACTTGCCTTTAGGCATAGAGATCATAGAATCATAGAATTCTGGAATCCTAGACTTGGAAGAGCCCTCCTGGGCCATCTTCCAGTCCAACCCCATTCTGCCAAGAAGCAGGAATATTGCATTCAAAGCACCCCTGACAGATGGCCATCCAGCCTCTGCTTAAAAGCTTCCAAAGAAGGAGCCTCCACCACACTCCCTCCGGGGCAGAGAGTTCCACTGCTGAACGGCTCTCACAGTCAGGAAGTTCTCCCTCATGTTCAGGTGGAAGCTCCTCTCTTGGAGTTTAAACCCATTGTTTCACGTCCTAGTCTCCAGGGAAGCAGAAAGGAAGCTTGCTCCCTCCTCCTCCCTGTGGTTTCCTCTCACATATTGATACATGGCCCTCATCATATCTCCTCTCAGCCTTCTCTTCTTCAGGCTAAACATGCCCAGCTCCTTAAGCCGCTCCTCATAGGGCTTGTTCTCCAGTCAATGGTGCTTCAGCAGTGTTTTTCAACCTGGGGGTCAGGACCTCTGAGGGGGTTGCGAGGGGTCACTGAAGACCATCAGAAAACACAGTATTTTATATGGGTCATGGATGTTCTGTGTGGGAAGTTTGGCCCAATTCAATCGTTGGTGGGGTTCAGAGTGCTCTTTGATTGGAGGTGAACTATAAATCCTACCAACTACAATTCCCAAATGTCAAGGTCTATTTCCCTCAAACTCCACCAGTGTTCACATTGAGACATACTGCGTATTCATGCCAAGTTTGGTCCAGATCCATCATTGTTTGAGTCCACAGTGCTCTCTGGATGGAGGTGAACTACAACTCCCAAACTCAAGATCAATGCCCATCAAACCGTTCCAATTACATTACATTATGTCCTATTACATTACGTTTTATATTTGGTAATGTTGGTCACTTGATGTGCAATATTTTCAATAACATTGTACAGGAAATGAAACCCGCGCTGGGGGAGGAAGAACCCAGAAAGAGCAATCGTGGTCAACTTCACGGAGAAGCCAATCTGCAAAAGCCAAACCTGCCAACGCACCAAGTGGACACCCCACGGCCCGGGAAACACGCCTGAGCTAACGATTAACCCGAAGGAATGCCTTGGAGGGCCACTCAAACCAAATAATCAGTAACCCAAGTGGACAAGGGTCACATTTTCCAACAGAGAGTTATTACTATTATTATTATTATTAACTTTATTTATACCCCGCAAAATCTCCCGAAGGACTCGATGGCAACAACAACAACATACAATACACGGTAAAACTCATAAGCAAATAATAAAACATCAAGCAAAACAATAGAACATTAAAGCAATGACACCGTGACGCAATTAGAAACCTATATATAATTATAATATAATACATAATATAATATATATATATATATATTATAATAATAATACAGGCAGCCCCCAAACTACGAACAAGAGAGGGTTTGTGGGTGTCAACCCTTGTATGTAAGTCAAAACAGAAACATTTTTAAAGTGGAACTCCAGCTATATATATAATAATAATAATAATAATAATAATAATAATAATGACATACAAGATTCCTTTCACTTCCATCGGCCTCGGGCCCATTCTTAACTAGAAGTCGTTTGTATGTCAAATGTTTGTAACTAATATTAGTGTAAATAGTATTATATTATTATAATCATATTAATTATTAATAATAATTATATTAATTATTATTATTAAGTATATTATTATTAGTATTATATTACTATATTAAAAATACGTAATATTATGCCGGCACAAGAGTTTAACCCAAGTTGCTGATGATGATGGAGGTCTCTTCCTATGGTAGGAAGAGACCTCCAAGAGCCATCTAGTCCAGCCCCTTCTGGCATAAGGGAAAAGCGCAATCAAACCACTCCTGAGAGATGGCCATTCAGGCTCAGTATACTATTACTACTACTACTACTAATAATAATAATAAGAAGAAGAAGAAGAAGAAGAGAATCGTAGAATAGGAAGAGACTTCCAGGGGCCATCCAGTGCAGCCCCTTTTGGCAAATGGGAGAAGCACAATCTAACCACTCCTGACAGATAGCCAGGTTCAGGTTAACAATAATAAGAACAATAACAACAATAATACTAGCAGTCCACTTACATCTGGAGAGCACTGTGAATCAAAACAAAGATGAATCTGGACCAAACTTGGGAAGAAAACTCAATATGGGGAAATTGGTACACAGTGGAGTTTGGGGAAGACCTTGACGTTGGGGAGTTGCTTGTGGTGGTGGTGGGGGGGGGGTGAGGGGCCCTTCACTCTTTCACCCCACGTAGGGCAGAAGGGGAAAGAAGGGAGGGAAGGAAGGAAGGAAAGACAGAAGATAAGGGGAAGAAGGAAACGAAGGAAGGAAGGAAGGAAGGAAGGAAGGAAGGAAGGAAGGAAGGAAGGAAGGAGAGAGGAAAAACAGAAGGGGAAGAAGGGAAGGAAAGAAAGACAGGGCAGAAGAGAGCAGAAAGAAGGAAAGGAGGGATGGGCAGAAGATCAGGTGAAGGAGGGAAGAAGGGAAAGGAAAGGTAGGACGCTGTGATGGGTTCTCCTTTTATTAAGGATTTATACGTTCTTTTTGGTTTTTTGTTATTGTTTATTATTGTTGGTCACACCTTGTATGGTGAGGAGTTTTGTTGCCAAATTTGGTGGGTATTGGCCCAGCAGTTCTTTTGTTTTTAAGCCACCCACGACGACATGAACATTTTTATATATATAGATTAGTATTATTGTGTTATTATTATTATTATTATTATTATTATTATTATTTATTTCATTTATATCCCGCTTTTCTCAGCCCTCAGGCGACTCAAAGTGGTTAACAACAGCAACATTCAATGCAAAACATCACAAAACAATTATGGGACAGTTAACAACGATAGCATCATCAACATGGGAGTCCTATGCAGGGAACCTGGGCAAGTCACTCTCTCTCAGCCTCAGAGGAAGGCAAGAACAACCCTGAGCAATTCCACCCAGAAACCCTATGATACGTTCCTCTCACACAGTTGTTTATGGGAACCACATCATACCCTATTTCCTCAAATCTAATGCTAACCTTCTTTTTTAACTAAGCGACTTCTTCAAAATTAGGGTGTACTGTATATACTCGAGTTTAAGCCGGGTTTTTCAGCCCTTTTAAAAGCTGACACCCCCCCCCCCCCTCCGCTTATACTTGAGTTAAATTTATTATTTATTTATTTATTTATTTGGGGTTCTTGTACCCCGCCCTTCTCACCCCAAAGGGGACCCAGGGCGGCTTACAGCTGCAAGGCGCACTTAGACGCCTGCCACACAAAACAATCATCACAAAAGTACAACAGTACAAATTCCCACAATTCAGCATTATCCAATAAAATCAGTAAAATGATAAAATCAGTAAAAACAATACAAACCTGGATCTTCCTCCTACCCATCAGTGTACAATTAACTCAAGATCTGTTTCTGGTTCCATTTTGACAATCCTGCCGATCTTACACATCTGATTGTCTTATTTGGTTGTCTTATCTAATTGCCTGGTTGCCCAAAGGCCTGGTTCCACAGCCATGTCTTCACCCTCCTCCTGAAGGAGAGGAGGGTTGGTGCTGTTCTGATTTCCCCCGGGAGTGAATTCCACAGGTGAGGGGCCACCACTGAGAAGGCCCTGCTTCTCGTCCCCACCAGCCTCACTTGTGAGAGTGGTGGGGTCGAGAGCAGGGCCCCCCCAGATGATCTCAAACTCCGAGGTGGGACATAGAGGGAGATACGTTCGGACAGATACACTGGACCAGGACCGTATAGGGTTTTGTAGGTCAAAACCAGCACCTTGAATTGTGCTCGGAATTGAACCGGCAGCCAGTGGAGCTGGCACAGCATGGGGGTGGTATGCTCCCTGTATGTCGCTCCGGTCAGCAATCTGGCTGCCGCACGCTGGACTAGTTGGAGTTTCCGAACAGTCTTCTAGGGCAACCCCACGTAGAGCGCGTTGCAGTAGTCTATCCGGGATGTAACAAGAGCGTGGACCACCGTGGCCAGATCAGACTTCCCAAGGTACGGGTGCAACTGGTGCACAAGTTTAAATAATAAAGTTATTTATTATTTTACTCTGTCGTTCATGTTATTTTAATTACAATGGTGAAATTATTACAATTGTTATTTTAACTCTATTATTATTATTATTATTATTATTATTATTATTATTATTATTCTACTCTATTACATATGTGGCTAGAGCTACTCTTTAAAAATGTCCCTGTTCCAACTTAAGAACAAATTTACAGAGCCAGTCTTGGTTCAGTTCTTGTGGGTGTTTTTCGGGCTATATGGCCATGTTCTAGAGGCATTCTCTCCTGACGTTTCGCCTGCATCTATGGCAAGCTTCCTCAGAGGTGAGGTCTGCTGGAGCTGGGAAAAAAGGGGTTTATATATCTGTGGAAAGACCAGGGTGGGACAAAGGGCTTTTGTCAGTTGGGCTAGGTGTGGATCTTCCAACTGACCACCTTGATTAGCATACAATGGGCTGACTGTGCCTGGGGCAAACTCTTCTTGAAAGATGATTAGATGTCCCTGCCTGTTTTTCTCTCTGCTGTTATAATTTTAGAGTTTTTTAATACTGGTAGCCAGATTTTGTTCATTTTCATGGTCTCCTCCTTTCTGTTGAAATTGTCCACCTGCTTCTTGTGGATTTCAATGGCTTCTCTGTGTAGCCTGACATGGTGGTTGTTGGTGTGGTCCAGCATTTCTGTGTTCTCAAATAATCTGCTGTGTCCAGGTTGGTTCATTAGGTGCTCTGCTATGGCTGACTTCTCTGGTTGAAGGAGTCTTGGTTGTAATTTGGGGGTTTCCTGTATTATTATTATTATTATTATTATTATTATTATTATTATTTCAGGCACAACAAGACGGTCCACAGCAGACAAGGTTTCTCTTCTGGCTGTGGAATTGGATCCCACATCGGGCACTTCCCAAGTCTCTAGGACTCAGTGAGGTATCGGTGAATGATGCGTGCAGATCCCAGTCGGGTGGCAGATGGGGACTTTGTCAGCGCCGATTGTGTTTAAGTGCAAGCCAAGGTCTTGAGGCACTGCACCCAGTGTGCCCATCGCCACTGGGACCCCCTTGACTGGCTTGTGCCAGAGTCTTTGCAGTTCGATCTTTAAATCCTCGTATTATCGTGTCAGCTTTTCCCGTTCCTTCTCTTTAGTCCTCCTCTCGTTGCCTGGGATTGCGACATCGATGACCCATACTTCTTTCCCCTGATTGTGAGGTCAGGAGTCTCGTGCTCCAAAACTCTGCCGTCGTCATCTCCTTCTCCTGCTTCTTCTTCTTCTTCTTCTGTCTCCAGACAGCATGCCGTGAAGGGCCAGTGAGCGCCACCCAGGCTAAGGATGTCTCCAAGGCAGTAAACAACAGAACGGGAGCAAGGGCCAGCCAACAACAGTAATAATAACAGAAGCAGCAACAGACCTCACAACCTCTGAGGATGCTTGCCATAGATGCAGGCGAAACGTCAGGAGAAATGCCTCTAGAACATGGCTCTATAGCCTGAAAAAACCCACAAGAACCTAGCAACAGCATTGTGGGCCATGTAGTCCAACCCCCTTCTGCCTTCACGCACAATCAAAACACCCCTGACAGATGGCCGTACAGCCTTTGTGGTAGTAGTAGTAATAGTAGCAGCAGCAATAATAATAATAATAATAATAATAATGATAATGATGATGATGATAACACCTTATTTGTACCCTGCTACCACCATCTCCCCAGGGGACTTGGTGCGGCTTCCATGAGGCTGAGCCCAAGCACAACAATACAAGCCATTAAAATAAAAAACATAGGCAATAAACATACATCATTATCAATAATAATAACAATGCGTAAGGGTCCTCCAGAGGCGCCCAGCCCCACCCCACCCCACCCCCTTCCTTGGGCCTTCAGGCAGGAAAAGCCACAGCCAAGCCCCCCTGCCCCCCCAAACAGATCAGGGTCCCCAACAACAATATTAGTAGTAATGCCAATAATAACAGAGGGGGGGGTATCCCTCCAAGGCCCCCTCCTGGTGCCCCCCCGCGCCCCCTTCCCTACAGGTGCCCCCCCCAGCACAGAGGGGGGAGGGTCCTCCAGAAGCCCCCAGCCCCCTTCCAAGCACCCCCAAGCCAGGCCCCCTCCCTCCCTCCCTCCCCAAATCACAAGGAGGCGGGGGAGGAGAGGGGTGGGTGGGAGCAAGCAACAACAATAACAGAGTAGGGAGGGTCCCTCCCAGGCCCTGCCCCGCCCCGCCCCCCCCCCCCGAGGGCCACCCCACCCTGAGCTCACCTGCGGCCGGGGGAGGCGGCGGCGGGGGGGCCTGGAAGCCGTAGGGGGGCGGGTGGGGCGGGGGTGGCCCCGGGGGTATAGCGCCGTAGTGGGGACTATAGGCCGGGGGCCGCTCCTCCCCCTCCAGCAGGGGACGCTTGCTCTCCATCCCGAGCCTCCTCCTCTCCCGCCGCCGCCGCCGGGCTGCTCCTCCTCAACGCCCCTCGCTCTCTCGCTCGCTCTCTCGCTCTCCCCGGATGGTCACAAGGCTCGCCGTCACGTGACCCCCGCGGAGGGAGGGAGGGAGGGAGGGAGGCGGGGCTACTCCTCTCACAGTCCCGCCCCCTCCCTCTCCTCCAATCGCCAGGCGGAGGGGGCGGGGCCAAGAGGGCCCTTAAAGGGGACGCGCCCCCATTTCCCTTCCAGCCTGTAGAGCCCTCCCTCCCTCCCTCCCTCCCTTGGTTCTCGCAGTATAGACTCTGTGGAAGGCCTTATTATGGGGCTCCTCGGTGCGCATGCGCCACTCCTCCTCCTCCTCCTCCTTCTCCCGGGAGGGAGGGAGGGGGCGGAGCCTCCGGAGAGAGCCCCGCCCACCTGTTTCTCGCCCCGCCCATATCAGCCCGCCCCCCCCCCGCCTGCCTGCCGGCCAATCAGCGTGCGCTTCCCGCTGAGCCGGATGTGCTCCGCCCGGGCGCCAGAGCGGCAGTGGCGGCGGCGGTGCTGGCTGCGCACGCGCAGAAGGAGGCGGCGGTGGAGACGCAGGTAGGCCCCCTTCGGATGGATGGATGAATGGAGACGAGCCCTCCTTGGGATTGGAGATAGATAGAGACACACCTGTCTGTGGGTTACTCTGGGCTCCATTCATTCCTATTTAAAGTATTCTATTATGATCTACATTGAGTACAGTATTGCTCCACGTTATGTAAGGTGTCCCAGATACACACTCTGGCATTCACCTCCTCTATAGGAGAGAGAGAGAGAGAGAGACATCATGCAGTGTATTGTATTCAGGTGAATGATTTCATCAAGCATAATTGGTAAATGTATATAATTCGTTATCATTTCTAATTTAGTGTTTTTATTTACAATTTATTTTCAATATTATTTAATATTATTATTATTATTATATTATACACTATGACTTATTTATTACTTAATTTATTATAATTTATTGTTACTATTTGTAATTATTCTCATTATTTATTAGTAATAATTGTTGTTTTGGTTGTTTTTACATTAACATTGGTTGTTGTTGTTGTTGTTGTTATGGGTTTGGGAAGAGACTGGGGGGTGGGGGTGTTCCCTGGAGTGGGAAGGGGAGCAGGCCGTGGGTGGGTGGGTGTGCTTCCAGGTTCAAATCCATCATCATTTGGATTCACAGGGCTCTCTGATATGGGTGTACTACAACTCCCAGAATGCAAAGTCAGTTTTCCCCAAACCCCTCTAGTACAGTGTTTCTCAACCTGGGGGTCGGGACCCCGGGGGGGGGGTCGCAAGGGGGTGTCAGAGGGGTTGCCAAAGACCATCAGAAAACACTGTCTTTTCTGTTTGTCATGAGGGTTCTGTCTGGGAAGTTTGGCCCAATTCTATCCTTGGTGTGGTTCAGAATGTTCTCTGATTATAGGTGAACTATAAATCTGAACAACTACAACTCCCAATGTCAAGGCCTATTTCCCCCAAACTCCACCATTGTTCACATTTGGACATATGGAGTATTCGTGCCAAGTTTGGTCCAGAACCATCATTGTTTGAATTAATAGTGCTCTCTTGATGTAGAATCATAGAGAATCCTGGGCCTTCACCCAGTCCAACCCCATTCTGCCAAGAAGCAGGAATATTGCATTCAAATCAACCCTGTCAGATGGCCATCCAGCCTCTGCTTTAAAAGCTTCCAAAGAAGGAGCCTCCACCACACTCCCACCAGGGCAGAGAGTTCCACTGCTGAACGGCTCTCACAGTCAGGAAGTTATACAATCCTAGAATCCTAGAGTTGGAAGAGACCTCCTGGGCCATCATCCAGTCCAACCCCATTCTGCCAAGAAGCAGGAATATTGCATTCAAAGCACCCCCGACAGATGGCCATCCAGCCTCTGCTTCAAAGCCTCCAAAGAAGGAGCCTCCACCACACTCCCTCCGGGGCAGAGAGTTCCACTGCTGAACGGCTCTCCTTACAGTCAGGAAGTTCTCATTCATGTTCAGGTGGAATCTCCTCTCTTGTAGTTTGAAGACATTCCTCCATTGCGTCCTAGTCTCCAAGGAAGCAGAAAGGAAGCTTGCTCCCCCCTCCCTGTGGCTTCCCCTCACATATTTATATACGGCTATCCTATCCCCTCTCAGCCTTCTCTTCTTCAGGCTAAACATGCTCTGTTCCCTAAGCCGCTCCTCATAGGGCTTGTTCTCCAGACCCTTGATCCTTTTAGTCTCCCTATTCCTCTGGACACATTCCAGCTTAGAGTCAATATCTCTCTTGAATTGTGGTGCCCAGAATTGGACACAATATTCCAGGTAAAGTGGTCTAACCAAAGCGGAATAGAGCATGGGGAGCAGGACTTTCCTGGATTCTAGACACTATAGAGGCCAAAATCCCATTGGCTTTTTTTGCTGCCACATCCCATTCCTGGCTCATGTTTAACTTCCTGTCCACGAGGACTCCAAGATCTTTTTCACACGTACTGCTCTTGAGCCAGGCCTCATTGTCCCACTACAACTCCCAAACTCTAGGCCAATGCCCACCAAACCCTTCCAGTATGTTCTGTTGGTCATGGGAGAACTGTGTGCCAAGTTTGGTTCAATTCCATCTCTGGTGGAGTTCAGGATGCTCTTGGATTGTGGGTGAACTAGAAATCCCAGCAATGACAACTCCCAAATGACAAACCCAACCACCACCACCACCCCGCCCCCCCAAACCCACCAGTATTCAAATTTGGGCGTATTGAGTCTTAATGACAAATTTGGTCCAGTGAATGAAAATGCATTCTGCATATCAGATATTACGACTCATAACAGGAGCAAAATACAGTTATGAAGTAGCAACAAAAATATTATGGTTGGGGGTCACCCCAACATGAGGGACTGTATTGAGGGGCATGAGGAAGGTGGAGAAACACTGACTTAGGGCAACCTTATTAATATGAATGACCGTCTCCCCCCCCCCCCCCCCACACACACACACACGCACACACGCACACACACACCAAACAAACACCATTCCCTGTTCGGCTCAGGTCTTGCCCTTCAATTCATTATGTATTTATAACTATTATTATTTATTGTTTATTATTACATAATAATAATAATGTCATAATAAGTATAGCTGTTATTTATTATTGTTCTTGTTATTTAATATGCATTATATTAATATGTTGTATTATTTATTTTAATGTATTACTGTTAATTATTATATTATTATTATATTATATTATAGTATTAGTTATGTTATATTATAATGTATTATTTATTTTAATGTATTACTGCTAATTATTATATTATTATTATATTATAGCATTATTTATATTATATTATAATGTATTATTTATTTTAATGTATTACTGTTAATTACTATATTGTTATTATATTATAGTATAATTTATATTATATTATAATGTGTTATTTTAATGTATTACTATTAATTATTATATTGCTATATTATATTATAATGTATTATTTATTTTAATGTATTACTGTTAATTATTATATTATCATAGTACTATAATTATTATTTATTTATTCATTATTATTTGTATTATAATGTCTCCTAATGGAGGATTTTTTCCCCATTGTCTTGGCCAATCAGGGCTCATCAGAGATGTCGTCCAACCACACCAAGCGTGTCTGCTAATTGCCCTACACAGTCCACACTGACCGTTTTGCGGAGCTCAAACGGCAACAACTCTCCGCCAGAGAACTCAGAAGCAGGCCTGTTGGTGCCTCTCGACACTCCGTGGTTTGTTTCCAATGTCATCATCCTCACGCCTTGAAACCGCTTTCTTCAACTCCGCTTTGGAACCGCATCGAGCGGTCAGTGCAGATGGCCCCGCCGACCACAGTCTCCAGGGGACTGCCGTGGGCGTTGTGGGTGCGCCGTGACTCCCGCTGAGCGGCCTCTCCGCGCTGGCCGGCCCCCCTCCCTCCCTCCCCGCCATGTCTGGGCCGGGCTCCCTGCTCTGGGCCGTGGACGTCTTTGGCCGCGTCTACACCCTCTCGGCCGCCGGGCACACCTGGGAGCGGCTCTGCCGGGACGGGCAGCGCGAGTTCAAGCGGGTCTCGGCCACCAAGCAGTGCTGCTGGGGCATCGCCTGCGACCACCAGGTCTACGTCTACGTCCACGCCGGGGACCTGCCCATCCGCTGCCAGGAGGAAGCCTACGAGAATCAGGTGCGGCCGGGCCCCGCTTCAGGGCGCCTTGAGTTGAGAGCCGTGGCTCGGACTGGGTTAGCGCCAGAGGGCAGGAGGGCTTCGGGGCTTCCGGGCCTCGTACCCTTGTCCACTTTGAGAGAGAGATTACTGTCTGTCCGCTTTGGGTTGGTTGATGTTGTGCAGGTGTTCCTCCTTCCTGGTATGTTTAGCTTCTTGAAGGGAAAGAGAGGAAGAGAGAGAACAAGAGAGGAGGGAAGGAGATTGGAAGGAGGACAGGAGGAAGAATCAGCGTCAGGTACACGATGTGCCAAAGATTTCAGGTTACGTTTGCACTGGAGGCCAGATAGGTTCAAGCATGCATGATATATATATATGTAATATATACTAATGTGTGTGTGTATATATATATATACACACACACATTAGTGTATATATAATATATACTAGTATGCAAATATATATATGGGGCTGTAAGGCAAGATTCACACATTCTGAATGATAAACATGTGAGTTCTTTTCACAATAAGTGTATCTCTCTTAGCGAAATGGGTATTATTATTATTATTATTATTATTAACTTTATTTGTACCCCGCTAGCATCTCCCGAAGGACTCGATGCGGCTCACACAGGGCAAGGACTCAAAACACAATACAACAATACAATACCTAAAGCAAATTAAAAACAGTTAAGCAGAATAAACAACAAACAGAAAACAATACATCAAGACACTATAAAACTGGGCCGGGCCAGAGTAGTGGGTACAGGATTAAAAGTGCTGATGTGGCAGGAGATATGTAGGATTATAAAGTAAGTGCAGTGTGCGGTGTGCAGCCATCTTAGTTCTACTAAAGTGCTTCTGGGACTTGGTATTGGAGATTCCTAATCTGAGAAGGCACATCGGAACAGCCAGGTCTTCAGTTCTTTCTGAAGACTGCCAATGTAGGGGCCTGCCTAAGATCTTTGGGGAGGGCGTTCCAGAGTCGGGGGGCCACCACAGAGAAGGCCCTGTCTCGCGTCCCCACCCAATGCACCTGCGATGCAGGCGGGATCACGAGCAGGGCCTCTCCAGATGACCGAAGCAATTGCGTGGGTTCATAGATGGAGATGCCGTCACGCAGGTAGGCAGGTCCCAAACCATTCAGGGCTTTGTAGGTAAGCACCTGCACCTTAAATTGGGCTCGGAAGATAAACGGCACCCAGTGGAGCTCCTTGAACAGGAGGGTTGACCTCTCTCTGTAAGGGGCCCCGGTTAACATCCTGGCCGCTGCCCGTTGGACCAGTTGGAATTTCTGAGCCGTTTTCAAGGGCAGCCCCACGTAGAGCGCACTGCAGTAGTCCAATCTGGAGGTGACCAAGGCATGGACCACCCTGGCCAGATCATATTTATTTATACCCCACTTTATCCCTCCTTTGAGGGAGACTCAAAGTGGTTTAACATAAAAGCATTCGCATATGGTTTAAATTATTATTATGTTATATATTATATTTATAATTATTATGTTATATATTATATTTATAATTACTGTTATATTTATTTATACCCTGCTTTATCCCTCCTGCAGGAGACTCAAGGTGGCTTAAACATAAACATTAGCATACAACTTTATTTATTATTATGTTCTATATTATTATAATTATTATTATATTATATTTACTATTGTTGTTGTGATATTTCTTTGTACGCTTCTTTATCACTCTCGCAGGAGACTCAAAGCGGCTTAACATAAAAGCATCAGCATACAATTGATATATACTAGTATGCAAACATTAAACCAAGATGAAATAGCTTTATGTCTACCCGCTGTGATGAGGGATTGTGGGAGTTGGAGTCCGAAACGCCTGAAGGGAGGAGGGCCGAAGTTGTCCCCGGCAATAGGAAAGATTTCCAGGCCAATTAGATGTGACGCTGATGACCAGGACGGTTTTAAATAGTGTATTTTAATATTGAGATAAATGTTTTTAATGCTTGCCGTGTGTATGCTGTGCTCCGCCCTGAGTCTCTGAGTCAGGGTGAGAAGGGTGGAACATCAATGTTGTAAATAAATAAATGCATAAATAACCTTACCCGAGATGCCATGAGTGACGCATGGTCTTCCTTCTTGCCAGCGCTGGAACCCGGTGACGGGCTTCTGCGAGAAGCTGCTTCCCAGCGACCGCTGGCAATGGAGCGACGCGACCGGGCTGGAGCAGAGGGCGCTGGGGGGCTTCGCGCTGCCCTCGCCCCACTGGGAGTGGGAGGAAGACTGGCACCTCGACCAGAACTGCGCTGGAGAGCCCACAGGAAAAGGGGTAGGTCGGCCGAGCCCTGCCCTGCGCATCCTCCGCAATAGCATCACCTAACTTCCTGACTGGGAGAGCCGTTCAGCAGTGGAACTCTCTGCCCCAGAGGGAGTGTGGTGGAGGCTCCTTCTTTAAGCAGAGGCTGGGTGGCCATCTGTCAGGGGTATTTATTTGTTGTGTCAGAGCAACCAATCCATTATATTACATTTCTAACAGAACAAAGCAAACAAACAGAGAAAATACAAAATGTGTGAGTTTGGTAGTTGGTTAAATGTCCTTTGACCAGTGTCTGGCCCCTTGGGGTGCCTCTGGTGTCGCTGTGAGAAGGTCCTCCCTTGTGCCCCATGTGGCAGATGGGCTCAGGGTGCATTGCAGCAGGTGGTCAGTGGTTTGCTCTTCTCCACACGTCGCATGTCGTGGATTCCACTTTGTGGCCCCATTTCTGAAGGTTGGCTCTGCATCTCGTGGTGCCAGAGCGCAGCCTGTTCAGTGCCTTCCAAGTCACCCAGTCTTCTTCTGTGTGCCCAGGGGGGAGTCTCTCATTTGGTATCAGCCATTGATTGTGGTTCTGGGTTTGAGCCTGCCACTTTTGGACTCTCGCTTGCTGGGGTGTTCCAGCGAGTGTCTCTGTAGATCTTAGAAAACTATTTCTAGATTTAAGTTGTTGATGTGCTGGCTGATACCCAAACAGGGGATGAGCTGGAGATGTCTCTGCCTTGGTCTTTTCACTATTGGCTGCTACTTCCCAGCAGATGTCAGGTGGTGCAATACCAGCTAAGCAGTGTAATTTCTCCAGTGGGCAAATCCACTGTTTTAGTGTGATGAGATGTGTTCCACACTGGGCATGCATACTCAGCAGCAGAGTAGCACAGCGCAAGGGCAGATGTCTTCACTGTATCTGGTTGTGATCCCCAGGTTGTGCCAGTCAGCTTTCGTATGATATTGTTTCTGGCACCCACTTTTTGTCAGGAGTGATTTGAATGCAATATTCCTGCTTCTTGGCAGAATGGGGTTGGACTGGATGATGGCCCACCAGGTCTTGTCCAACTCTGCTAGGATTATTCTAGGATTCTATTATTATTAGTGGTATTCTATATTTTTATTCTATATTTTTTATTTTAAGGCATGCACGTACACATCAACATGTGCAATTCCCACCCCCTCCACCACCAGGATTGTTTTCTTTTACCTATTAATTCTTTCTGAGACAATCCTTATAGATTTTCTTGCTCTATAAGAGGCATGGGCCAACTTCTGGGTGTTTGGGACTCCAACGCCCACCATTCCCCACAGCCTCAGCCGCTTAAGTGGAAAAGGAAAGGGAAAAGGAAAAGGAAGGGGGCTGAGGCTGCGAGGAATGGTGGGTGCTGGAGTCCAAAACACCTGGAGAGTCAAAGTTTACTCATGCCATTTATATACACACACATACATACACATATACACATAGACACACGCACATCTGACTTACATTGACTCCCTAGTTAAGAACAAGGTGGACTGGATGGCCTTTGGGTGACCCTTCCAAGTTTATGATACTATATATATCTGTATGCTGCCCTTGAGTTACAAACATCCAACTTACATTTAACTCACACTAACAAACGGGGCTGAGACCACAGCAAGGGGGGGGGGGGGATTTCACACAGTATATTTGAACACCACCCGGGCGGAGGATGTCTCCAGCGGGACCGGATTGGCCGTGGAAGGCCCTTCCTTGCCTGATTCTGGCGCTGTTTCTGGCTTGCCTTCCCAGGGCTGGACGTACGCCATGGACTTCCCGGCGGCCTACACCAAGGAGCAGCGGTGGAACTCCTGCGTGCGGCGGCGGAGGTGGATCCGCTTCCGGAGATACGTGGCCCGGGACACCTGGGCACAGGTGCGCCCCCCCCTCCTCTCCCCTCCCCCTCTCTGAAAGGGGGCCGGAACATGGCGCACAACGGGGAGTGTCACCAGTACACACAGGTTGTGTTATTTCCCTGGAGAAGAAGGGGAACGGGGTGGTTGATCTGTACGTTTGAGACGGCTGGCTCTGGTTGAGATCCCAGGGGCAGCAGATCGGGGTTTGAGCACCATGCCTGTCACTTTTATGCAGCATTGCCTTGGCACCAAGTGGCTCCATTCACACACACACACACACACACACACACACTCATCCTCCCCCGTCCTCTCACCAAGGGCTGGTGAGATTCCTTTGCAGGAGTATTTTTATTTGTCGTGTCAGGACAACCAGTCAATTATATTACATTTCTAACAGAACAAAGCAAACAAACAGACAAAATACAGAATTTGTGAGTTTGGTATTTGGTTAAATGTCCTTTGACCTGTCGCTGGCCCCTTGGAGTGCCTCTGGTGTTGCCGCAAGAAGGTCCTCCCTTGTGCATCATGTGGAAGAAGGGCTCAGGGTGCATTGCAGCAGGTGGTCAGTGGTTTGCTCTTCTCCGCACTCACATGTCGAGGATTCCACTTTGTGGCCCCATTTCTGAAGGTTGGCTCTGCATCTCGTGGTGCCCGAGCACAGTCTGTTCAGCGCCTTCCAAGTCTGTGCACCCAGGGGGGAGTCTCTCATTTGGTATCAGTTCTGGGTTTGAGCCTGCCACTTTTGGACTCTCGCTTGCTGAGGTGTTCCAGCGAGTGTCTCTGTAGATCTTAGAAAACTATTTCTAGATTTAAGTCGTTGACATGCTGGCTGAGACCCAAACAGGGGATGGGCTGGAGTGATGGGACCCTTGGTGGTTCCTCCGCTCGGTCCAGGCTCCACCCGCCCTGTGGGAGGGACGTCCCTCCTGCCCCTCCCTCTCGGTCCAGGACTGAACCCGGCCGTGATGTTCCTCCTTCATCAGCCTGGCAAAGGTCACTTCATGGCTGAGATGTCCCTCGCTTTGGCTGTCACGCATTGCAACCACTTCCACTCTTCCCGGTGTTCTTCTTCTTCTGCTCCTCAGCTTCTCCTTCAGGCCAAGTGCTTGCTTTTGCTGCAAAGGCTGAGTGTTCTTTCTCCAGTTGAGACGCCCCTTCTCCCAGACGCGTCCCAAGGGAGGCAGAGGGGCCCAGGAATCCCTGAATGCTGAAAAAAGGAGCAAAACCAATGCTTTGTCCAAGGCTTTCATGGCCAGAATCGCTGGGTCACTGTGTGTTTTCCGGGCCATGTTTTAGAAGCACTCTCTCCTGATGTTTTGCCTGCATCTATGGGTTGTGAGGCCAATGCTGTTTCCCTTCTTCCTTTTCTCTGTCGCAACAGATTCCGTCCCCGGAAGATCCCAGGCAGCTGCCGGATCCGTTCAGCGACCTCTCTGTGGGCGGGTGGGAGATCACCGAGGAGCCGGCGGGCAGGCTCTCTGTCTGGGCCGTCTCTTTGCAAGGAAAGGTACGTACGCGGCAGAGGAGGGAGGAAGCAAGCAAGCAAGGAAGCCTTTTGTCGCCACTGTGTGCATCTGTTTGGGGGGGGGGGGAGGTTGTGTGTGTCTTCCCCCCTCAAAATAAACCAAGGAGGAGAAAATGTGACATTGCGAGACGATCCTGGTTGAAGCCCCCTGCGTTCCCTCGGGCACTCACTATCCCCTGTCAGGATACTTGGAAGTATTCTATGTATGTTTTCAAATGTGTTAGTAATGGATTCAGTTATGTCCAGTTTTGTGCACTAGATTGTTACTATTAGAGAGAGAGAGAGAGAGAGAGAATAAGGCCAGAGAGGAGAGTCCTTGAAACGATAGCAAGGAGTCCTTGCTATCTCCCATTGGTCATGGGAGATGGCAGGGATTCCTTTGCTTTGGGAAGACAAGGGAGGGTGCCAGCGAGAAGGCAGGTAAGGCAGGAGGGCAGGTGTCCTTCTTTGCCTGTGTGTTCAGTGCTGTACTCTGTGAGCCGCCAAGATGTAGTCGTGTCTTGAAATGCTTTCAGTAAACTTCGTTATTTTTGAAACTGAAGAAGACTGCAGTGTGCTCTGTGAGTCTGTGTGAGCGAGTAACCTCAAGGACTCTGTCACACACTGACATCCCCGTCCGAGCAACGACTCTCAACTCAAAATGCTCTGAAGTTGGGGCGCTCTGAAGTAGAGGCTCCACTTCTGCAGAAAATACTAAGTTGGCAGGCATGAGCAAACTTTGGCCCTCCCTCCAGATGTCTCAAACTCCAACTCCCAGAATTCCTCACAGCACAAGAGCCTTCCTTTCTTTCCCTTCCTTTCTGCTGAAATGGCTGAGGGGGGAAAGGAAGAGGCCTGAGGCCTGGCTGCTTCTATTATGAATATTATGATGGGTCTGGCTATGTCTCCAGGCAGCAAGCAGTCAGGGGCCAGCGGGTGCCACCCGGGCTAAGGATGTCTCCTCCAAGGCAGCACGCACGCCAAAGGGAGCAGAGGACAGGCCTGCAAATCGTTCTCTCGGCCGCCCTGAGTCCCCCCCCCCCCCCCCCCCCCGGCCAGGAGGTTGAGAACTGTGGGGTAAAAATACCCGAAATAAATAATAATAATAATACTAATCTCTGCTGCAGGTCTGGTACCGAGAAGGCGTTTGCACGCACAACCCCGAGGGCTCCTCCTGGTCCGTGGTGGCGGCTCCCGGGGAGGCCGTCCAGATCAGCTGCGGCCCGGATGACCTGGTCTGGGCCGTCCTGTGGGAGGGGCAGGCCGCGGTCAGGGAGGGCGTCGACAGGAACAACCCCCAGGGTGAGCTGTGGTGGTGGTGGTTGTGGTATTATGGCCATTTTTTCCATTATTATATTACTTTTTATTAGTTTATTTTATTATATTATTATATTTTATTTATTATATTTTTGTTATTAGATTCTTTTTAATTTATATTATATTATATTACTGCATATTTTTTTATTATTACTATTAATGTTTTATATGCATATTGTTATATTTTATTTTATTATATTATATTAATATTTGTTTTGTTATTACTAGTCTATTATTATATATTTAATTTTTTCATTATTATATTACTTTTTATTATTTTATTACTTTTTATTATTTTATTTTATTATATTGTGATATTCTTTTTAATTTACATTATATTATATTATATTATTATATTTTATTACTGCATTAATTTTTTATTATTACTATTAATGTTTTATTTGTATATGGTTATATTTTATTTTATTATATTATATTAATATTTGTTTTGTTATTACTAGTCTATTATTATATATTTATTTTCATTATTATATTGCATTACTATTATTTTATCACTATTTTTATTATTTTATGATTTATTACTATTTTTATTATTTTATATTATTATATTATTATATTCTTTTTAATTTACATTACATTATATTATTATATTTTCGTCTGTATTAATATTTGTTATTATTAATGCTTTATGTGTATATTGTTATATTTTATTATATTATTTCAATATCTGTTTTGTTATTACTAGTTTATTATTATATGTTTATTATTTTCATTATTATATTGCATTACTATTATTTTATCACTATTTTTATTATTTTATATTACTATATTATTATATTCTTTTTAATTTACATTATATTATATTATTATATTTTATTTCTGTATTAATATTTTATTATTATTATTAATGTTTTATGTGTATATTGTTTTATTATATTATATTATATTATAGTAATATTTGTTTTGTTATTACTAGTCTATTATTATATATTTATTATTTTCATTACTATATTGCATTACTATTATTTTATCACTATTTTTATTATTTTATTATTATTATTACATTATGATTATTAATATAGTCCGCTTGGTGGCGCAGCTGGTTAAATTGCTGAGCTGCTGAACTTGCCGACCAAAAGGTCGGCGGTTCGAATCCAGGGAGCGGGGTGAACTCCCGCTGTCAGCCCCAGCTCCTGCCAACCTAGCAGTTCGAAAACATGCAAATGTGAGTAGATCAATAGGTAGCGCTCCAGCGGGAAGGTAATGGCGCTGCATGCAGTCCTGCCAGTGGCCACGTGACCTTGGGAGATGTCTACGGACAACACCGGCTCTTTGGCTTAGAAATGGAGAAGAGCGCCAGAGTCGGACACGACTGGACTTCATGTCAAGGGGAAACCTTTAAGTTTTTATTATCAATATTATATTAATATTTTATTGTATTATTGGTATATTAATATTTTAGTAAAGGTAATATTTTATTATAATTACTAGCCACCCCCTGCCACGTGTTGCTATGGCCCACATGGGGGTTCTGTGTGGAAGTTTTGGCCCAATCCTGTCGTTGGTGGGGTTCAGAATGCTCCTTGATTGTAGGTGAACTATAAATCCCAGCAACTACAACTCCCAAATGTCAAGATTCTATTTCCCCCAAACTCCACCAGTGTTCACATTTGGGCATATTGAGTATATTCATGCCAAGTTTGGTCCATATCCATCATTGTTTGAGTCCACAGTGATGTCTGGATGTAGGTGAACTACAACTCCAAAACCAAAGGACACTGCCCACCAAACCCTTCCAGTATTTTCCATTGGTCATGGGAGAAATGTGTGCCATGTTTCATCATTGGTGGAGTTCAGAATGCACTTTGATTGTAGGTGAACTATAAATCCCAGCAACTACAACTCCCAAATGACAAAAATCAATTTTTTTTTAGTGAAGGGCATACATTGGCCTGATAGGTGCCTTGTGTCCAAATCTGGTGTCAATTCATCCAGTGGTTTTTGAGTTCTGTGAATCCCACAAACGAACATGACATTTGTATTTATATAGATTATTATATTATGATTTTTTTTTCATGTCAGGAGCAACTTGAGAAACTGCAAGTGGCTTCTGGTGTGAGAGAATTGGCCGTCTGCAAGGATGTTGCCCAGGGAACGCCCGGATGTTTTGATGTTTTCCCATGCTTGTGGGAGGGAGGCTTCTCTCATGCCCCCTTTGCATGGGTAGCTGGAGCTGACAGAGGGAGCTCATCCGCACTCTCCTTGGTTTCGAACCTGCGACCTGTCGGTCTTCAGTCCTGCCGGCACAAGGGTTGAACCCACTGCACCATGGGGGGCTCAGCAGTAAAATATAATATAATATAATAATAGTATGATATAACATAATAAGGAAGAGGGGCCGACCAAGGGCAAGATGGATGGATGGTATCCTTGAAGTGACTGGACTGACCTTGAAGGAGCTGGGGGTGGTGACGGCCGACAGGGAGCTCTGGCGTGGGCTGGTCCAGGAGGTCACGAAAAGTCGGAGACGACTGAACTAATGAACAACAACAACAATAACATAATATAATTATTGTATTATGACGTGATATTGTACCGTTGCCTTATTATTATTATATTGCCTTGCTACTGTTATGAAGTCCCTCTGCTTTGGGTCTTGGCTGACCGTTTGCCGCTTCTCCTTCTCCTCCTTCTTCCGCCAGGTCTCTCGTGGACGGTGGTGGAGCCTCCGGTCCCGGGCTGCGGCCTCTTGCACGTCTCTGTGGGCGTGAACGTGGTCTGGGCCCTCACCAAAGACCGGAAGGTGAGCCAGCCCAGAGGGACGCCGTCTGCCCGCACTGGACTCTTCCCCAACTGCAAAGCAGGAAAAAGGAACCCAAGATTGCTCCTGAGCAGTTGCAGCAGCCGCTCCTTGGAGTGCATTGGATCCCAGACTGGAAGGAACCCCAGGGACACCCAGCCCATGCAGGGAGGCACCATCCAAGCCCCCCAGGCAGATGGCCATCCAGCCTCTGCATGTTTATTTATTTGTTTGTTTGTTTGTTGTGTCAGGGCAACCAGTCCATTATAATAATACAGAAATAAAATATAATAATATAATGTAATTTAAATTAAAATGAATATAATAATATAATAATATAAAATAATAAATAGTAATAAAATAATGAAAAACAATTGCCATAATAACATAACATATACAAAATGTGTGAGTTTGGTAGTGGATTCAATGTCCTTTGACCAGTCTCTGTCCCCTTGGAGTGCCTCTGGAGTTGCCGCAAGAAGGTCCTCCATTGTGCATCATGTGGAAGAAGGGCTCAGGGTGCATTGCAGCAGGTGGTCAGTGGTTTGTTCTTCTCCACACTCGCATGTCGTGGACTCCACTTTGTGGCCCCATTTCTTGAGGTTGGCTCTGCATCTCGTGGTGCCAGAGTGCAGTCTCTTCAGCGCCTTCCAAGTTGCCCCGTCTTCTGTGTGCCCAGGGGGGAGTCTCTCATTTGGTCGTTCTTCTGTTTTCAACCTCTGCTTCTTTGGCCCTGAAACTCAACAAAAAAGTTCCTGTTTTGTAGCAGATTTCCTATGAGGTGGGTGAGGTGGTAGTCGCCCCATCTTCTGTGTGCCCAGGAGGGAGTCTCTCATTGGGTATCAGTTCTGGGTTTGAGCCTGCCACTTTTGGACTCTTGCTTGCTGAGATGTTCCTGCAAGTGTCTCTGTAGATCTTAGGAAACTATGTCTTGATTTAAGTCGTTGACGTGCTGGCTGATACCCAAACAGGGGATGTCTCTGCCTTGGTCCTTTCACTATTGGCTGATACTTCCCGGTGGATGCCAGGTGGTGCAATACCGGCTAAGCAGTGTAATTTCTCCAGTGGTGTAGGGCACAGACACCCCGTGATAATGCGGCATGTCTCATTCAGAGCCACATCCACTGTTTGAGCGTGTTGAGATGTGTTCCACGCTGGGCATGCGTATTCAGCAGCAGAGGAGCATAGCACAAGGGCAGATGCCTTCACTGTGTCTGGTTGTGATCCCCAGGTTGTGCCAGTCAGCTTTCGTATGATATTGTTTCTAGCGCCCACTTTTTGCTTGATGTTCAGGCAGTGCTTCTTGTAGGTCAGGGCATGGTCCAGAGGGACTCCCACAGAGTGACTCGCCACAGAAGCGACCAGCATGCAAGCAAGCAAGCAAAACAACCCAATAATAATAATAATAGAAGCCTAGAGTTCCTTCTACTATGTAGGAAGACACCATGCAAGCCCTCCCAACAGATGGCCTTCCAGCCTCTGATTTGAAGCCCCCAGAGAAGGAGACCCCCACCATCCCCACTTATTCCACTTTCAGAATTTGGGGAATAGCTTGATTGACAGGTCCTTGGCATTGACCGTGCTTTGCCCTTCTTCTTCTTCCCAGGTCTGGTTCCGGAGGGGCGTGAATTCGCACAATCCCTGCGGCACCAGCTGGATCGGGATGGTGGGTGAACTGGTGATGCTGGACGTGGGCCTCAATGACCAGGTGAGTGAGGGTCGGCCTTCCCACTGGGAACCACCGGCGGGAGGGAGGGAGGGAGGGAGGGAGGGAGGGAGGGAGGGAGGAGGCCGGGAAAGTCTTGGTGGACATCCACTCCCCTTTCACTCAACGTCCAGAGGGTCATTGAACACAATCCTAGTGGAGTGGAATGGCGGCTGGATTGGGACCTTGGACTTGGAGTAAGGGAATAGTAATAATAACAATAATAATAATACAACAGCAACAAATCTCTCAAGGTGGCTTTGGAACACGTTCCTGTTTCCGAGAAGTAACTATTTATTGGTTTTATTTATTTAATATTTAAATAAATTATTATTAAATTTAATTAATTAATTAATTATTAATTTTTTATTTAAATACATTATTATTAAATTTAATTATTATTAAATTATTAATATTAATTAAATATTAAATTAAATTATTATTAAATTAAATTATTAAATTTAATTATTATTAAAGTATTATTAAATTTATTATTATTTATTATTTATTATAACTCTTATCCACCTCTCTTCATGGCTTGAGGTGGGTTACAATGCAACAGTGCTAAAACACACAATCAAAACATGTAAATTATTATTAAATTATTAAATTTAATTATTTAATTATTAAATTTGATTATTATTAAATTATTATTAAATTTATTATTATTTAATAAATTGTTATTTATTAAATAATAAATTATTTATTATTATTATTATTATTATTTATTATATTTCTTATCCACGTCTCCTCATCACTTGAGGTGGGTTACAACAGTGCTAAAACACACAATCAAAACATGTAACTAGTTAAAATATACATATTAAAATATGTTATTATTATAATATTATATTCTTATATTACTTCAATTATTTTATAATTATATGTGCCATTATATTATAGTTATAATATTTTTATAAATTTATTATATAATAATTATTGAATTATATGTGCATTATATTATTGTATATAGTATAATTATATTAAATGTTTTTATTTTATTATATTATTATGATATTATAAGCTATTATATATTTTTGTTATACCATTATTTTTATATTGTTATATATTATTTTATATTACATTTTATTATTTATATATCATAATATTATATTATTATTACTACTACTATTGGGTTATTGTAGGATTTTTCGGGCTATAGGGCCATGTTCTAGAGGCATTTTCTCCTGACATTTCTCCTGCATCTATGGCAAGCATCCTCAGAGGTAGTGAGGTCTGTTAGAAGTCACTACCTCTGGGTTTATATATCTGTGGAAGGACCAGGGTGGGACAAGGGACTCTTATCTGCTGGAGCTAGCTGTGAATATTTCAGCTGGGTTGTTGTAGGGTTTTTTTCGGGCTATATGGCTATGTTCTAGAGGCATTCTCTCCTGACGTTTCGCCTGCATCTATGGCAAGTATCCTGAGAGGTAGTGAGGTCTGTTGGAACTAGGAAAAAGGGTTTATATATCTGTGGAATAATGTCCAGGGTGGGACAAAGGACTCTTGTCTGCTGGAGCTAGGTGTGAATGTTTCAACTGACCACCTTGATTACTACTACTATTGTTATTATTACCGAACGTTAGGGATTATGGTGGGCGTTGGGCCATGCCAGTCCTAGAGGGGTTGTGTTCAGGTCACACGTTGTGTTGTAGTGAGTGTGCAAGGCGTTCCTCCCGCAGGTGTGGGGCGTCGGCTGCGAGGAGCGGGCGGCCCTCTTCCGCCAGGGCGTCACGCGGAGCGAGCTGAGCGGCAAGGCTTGGAAGGCCATCACGTGTGGACGGGACACGGACCGCTCCCAGGCGGGGAGCACCACCAGCCTCCTCAGGTAACACCTCCGGGAAGCCGCAGGGACGCTCAGAGGGAGGAAGAGGAAGAACCCTTCCTCCAATATAAGCAAGGGTTGCAATAGGGCCATGCAATGCTTCAGAGGGAGGCCCGTTTCATAATTGGGAGGTTTGTGCGTTCCATTAATACAAATCTCCGAATTACTATTCAAGACGAGACCCCCCCCCCAACTCCGAAACGTTCTGAAACTTGGCCGTCCTAAAGTCGCAAATGTTACCGGCCAGCGTGGCAAGTTTCATCCTGAAAGCCATAAAAATGACAGAGAAACAAGCCTCGACATTTTCCCCATCGCAACTCATGGAACAAATCTTAACTAAACAATTACGAAGCTTTGGAGATTCGGATTATGAAACGGAACGGGGCCCCTCCAAATCTTTAAAAATATCCTAAAAATCAGCAGATGAGCGGGTCTTTCCGAAACTTTGCGGGATTGATGCCCTGCTTATGTTGTCTCTGTCAGCGTGTGACCCCTGGGTCATGCACAGAGTCCTTGAGGTTACTCGATCACACAGACTCACAGAGCACACTGCAGTCTTCTTAAGTTTCAAAAATAATAAAGTGTACTGAAAGCATTTCAAGACATGTCTACATCTTGGCGGCTGAAAATGGTGACTCGCAAAGCGCAGCACGAAACACACGGACAGAGAAAAACACCTGCCCTCCTGCCTTACTTGCCTTCTCGCTGGCACGCTCCCTTTTCTTCCCAAAGCAAAGGAATCCCTGTCATCTCGTTTCAAGGACTCTCCTCTCTGGCCTATTCTCTCTCTCTCTAATAATAATAACACTCTAGTGCACAAATGAACAAAACTGAACATAACTGAATCCATTATTAACACATTGAAAAACATACATATAATACTTGCAATTATCTTGACAGTCTCGTCGTGCAGAAATTCAAGGGGATGCCTCTTGTCGTTTTAATTTCAATGCTTTGTGAACAAAAAATCCTAAAAACCAGTGGGTGGGTGGATGAGGCTGGATGGCCATCTCTTGGGGGTGTTTTGATGGTGCTTTTCCTGCAAAAAGGCAGAAGCGGATTGGACTTGATGGCCTTCAGAGGCCCCTCCCAACTGAGCCTCCTTCGGGAGAGGTAAAGCAGAGCATAAATACATATAATAATTGTAATAATATATTTAATGATATCGATAATAATAATAATAATAATAAATATTGCAATACCAGTAATGGATACACAGCTGCTGTGAGTTCCTTCGGGAGAGATAAAGCAGGACAACAACAACAACAACAACAACACTTGAGGAAAGTTAAAGCAGGATATAAAGAAATAAATATTAATTATTATTATAATATTATAATGATGTGTGTCTGTGGCGGAGGTGTCCACTTACACAGTGCCCCCCCCCCCACTGCCATTGCAAGATAGAGTGGCCGCCATGAACTAACGTGCAGCCCAAACGCCGCCCACGTCCTCCCCAAGCACCACACTGCCCACCACCCAGGAATGCTTTCATTGGGGGAGAATTTCACCCCAGACTTGATGTGTGCCCCCCCCCCCACAGGCAGGCATCCCAGGGTTCCTTGTGTGGAATTTACATGACCCCGCCCACTGCCTGACCCTTAACCCTTTCCTACACTTTCCTACGGCACATAGCAAAGACCAACTGCACACACTGCAGGGTTTTGAGGGAAATGACCTTGATTTTGGGAAGTGTAGTTCACCTGCATCCCGAGAGCACTCAACCCACGCTTGGCACACACACCCAACATGGCGCAAATACTGTAAATACTGGCAGGATTTGGGTGACTGGCCTTGGCATATGGGAGTTGTGTTGCGCAGAATCAATTTGTTGCACAGTAGCAATGTCCAACATGTCCGAAACCCAATGCCAAAGACCCAGACCAGTCAGAAGAAATAAAACAGTAGAGCTTTACTCTTGGTTGTAGAGTTGAAAATAAAACAGCTTGGCACACTTACATAGTCTCTGTAAGTAATACAGAATAAATCTTCTGTGTTAGAAATCATAGAGCATAACAAAATAAAACATGGTTACTTCACCATAGCATAAGCTTCTTGCACCTGCTCTCCAGCAAATCAAACTTCCAACTGCTAACCGTTTGCAAAAGCCTCAAAAAACTGTTACATTCAAAAGGTGTGGCCTAGCCTTGCTTAGCTGAGCTAGTTTTGCAGCTGCAGTTAATCATTCACGCTTTGCAAGGCTTTTCTGTTAGGCTTTCTTTAACACACGCACACCGGGCTTACAACAATATACCGTAATAAGTTATAGTTCACCCTTATCCAGAGAGCACTGAATCCAGCTGACAACAGATCTGGACCAAACTTGGCCCACACACCCAACATGGCCAACTGTGCACACAGGCCTGGTTTGGGGAGGGTTGACCACGTTGAGTCTTCTTTGGGAGAGAGAGACAAAGTGGGGCAGAAATGGAAACCAGAACAACAACAACAGATACACAGCCACACAGCGGGGCATAAATAAATATAATTATAATATATTCATATAATGTATTATAATAATATAGCAATGAATATAATGCTATAGTAATGGTTTCCCCGCCCTTCCTTCCTTCCTTCCCGTTCTCTCTCCCAAGTGCCGGCTGCTTTTTCACGGATGACATCAGAGAACAATCCGCCTCCGCGATCCTCCCAGACGGGGCGCGTCCCCCCGACCTCGAGGGCGCCGCTGTTGCTGCTGCTGCTGCGAGCGGAGAGGACGGCCGTGGCGAGGAAGGCGCAGCGGCCTGCCCGGTGGTCTCCCCTCTCGCCGAAACGCCTCCCGCCCTGGAGAAGAGCCTCGAAGACCCCCCCGCAGAAGAACCCGCGGCCTCAGAGCCTGAGTCGCCTCCGGCCGAGCTGCGGTGGAGCAACATCGATCTCAAGGAGGCCGGGAAGCCCCCGCCCGCCAGCAACGCCCTGGCGGAAACGAGCAGCCTGTGCTCCTTCGGGGGCTTGTCCGTCGGCATGGAAGACCCCTTAGTCACCGACGAGCACCCGCTGTGGGCCTGGGTCTCTGGCGGGGCCTGCCTGGTGGAGCCGCACGGCCCCCCAAAGTGGTTCACGGCACAGTCAGGTAGGAAAGATTCCTTTTCGTTATACAATGGGACAGCGACTTACGACGGCCCCAGCTTTGAGTTAAGAGCTGACACTTGGCCTGGGTTTGGCTTTGAGTTACGAGCATCATTTTGAGTTGAGAGCTGTCACTCGGTCTGGGTTTAACTTTGAGTTACTAGCATTGTTTTGAGTTGGGAGCTGACACTCGGTCTGGTTTAGCTTTGAGCTATGAGCATCATTTTGAGTTAAGAGCTGATACTCTGCCTGGTTTTGCTTTGAGTTGCGAGTATCGTTTTGAGTTAAGAGCTGACACTCGGTCTGGGTTTGCTTTGAGTTACGAGCATCGTTTTGCGTTAAGCCTCCTTCTGCTTTAATCTACTTGACCTTCGCAGACTCTGTGATTCACTCCTGTTTCCCCAAATCTGCCTTCTTCTATCCTCATTAAAAAAAAGGCAGGTGTTAACTCCTCTGGAGAGTTATCACCGCTTGATTCTGAAACATCCTCATCAGGATGTGTAGTTTCACTTTCCCAGCCACTGCCCTCAGAATCAACGGTTTCCAAACCATCAGGGAAAAAGACATGTTCAGTAGCCTGTTCAGTTGCATCAGGAAATACAACCATAGAATCAGGGCCAGGCTCACACGGAGGCTGAACCCCAACAGCCGCCGCCTCCTTTCTCTTGCTGCAGCCCTGACGTCCTCCTCGGCCTCTTCCTCCTCCTCGGCCTCGGCGTCCCCCTCGCTCTCGCTCTCCTTTTCTCCGGCGCAGACGGCCGCCTGGCGCAAGCAGATCCTGCAGCAGCTCTCCGAACGGACGCGCAGGGAGACGGAGGACTTCCAGCACTACGAGCAGGCCGTCCAGCAGGTGAGGTGGGGGGGGGGGGGGGGGGAAGGATAGGGAAAGGGAGTGATGGGTGGAAGGAAGGAAGGAAGGAATGAAGGGTGGAGTGAAGAATGGATGGCCTCTGAAGCCAAAGTAATCAATGGCGATATTGGAAGGAAGGAAGGAAGGAAGGAAGGAAGGAAGGAAGGAAGGGTGGATGGATGGATGGATGGATGGATAGATAGATAGATAGATAGATAGATAGATAGATAGAAGAAATGGCAGGTGTCATTTTTCCTCCTTTCACGGAGGCAAAATGGATGGATGGATGGATGGATGGATGGATGGATGGAAGGGTGGATGGATCAAAGGGTGGAAGGAAGGATAGAAGGATGGGGGAATGCCCTTCAAGGGCCTCTGAAGCTAAAGTAATCAATGGGGATATTGGATGGATGGGTGGGTGGATAGATAGACAGACAGATAGATAGATAGATAGACAGACAAACAGATATAGATGAAATGGCAGGTGTCATTTTGCCTCCTTTTGCGGATCACCTTTTGTTTTGCCAAACTTGGAATTAGTTCTCATGGATCCGGACACAATAAGCCTGCTGGTGATTGATTGATTGATTGATTGATTGATGGATGGATGGATGGCTAAAGGGAGGCATTCCCAGAGTGCCCTCCCTATCCCTCTTTTCCGCCCCCCCTTCCAGTCCGTCTGGGTCAAGACGGGCACCCTGCAGTGGTGGCGGAGCTGGAAGCCCTACAAGTGGGTGGACGTGCGTGTGGCGCTGGAGCAGTTCACCGGCCACGACGGGGCGCGCGACAGCATCCTCTTCGTCTACTACATGCACTTCGAGGAGAAGAAGGTAAGGGCGTCCGGCAAAGAGGCCGGCAAAGGCAACCCCTGCTGAACATGCCTTGCCGGGATCAGGCCAGTGGGAGGCAGTTCAGGGCCAAAGGCAGGGTTTTCTCATTGCATAATATTTGCAACCTCCCCTTTCTTTTGCTTAGTGGAATTCAGGCCATTTGGAGGAAGTTTGGAGCAAAGCCCAGAATTATTTTCATTGCATAATAGTCTCACCCGCTGTTTTGGTCAGTGGAATTCAGGCCATTTGGAGGGTCTTTGGAGCAAAGGCCAGCTTTATTTTCATTGCATAATAGTCGCACCCCCTGGAATACAAAATCTATTGACTATTATGCAATGAAATGTGGTGTGTACTATGTTTTTTATCCCGCTGTCCCGGGGAAGTCTGAGGGAACGTGCACATGTGCTGTCGTCTATGTTTACATTGTTACAATGACCATGGGTTTAGGATGTGCATGTGTGCATGTGTGCGCCAGTGCCGCAGTGTAGGATCCAAATCAAAAATAAAACCACTTGCAAGATAGCGTTGTTGGACCTGGCTGCAATTGCTTTCACCTCTACAGAAAAGAAAGGCGCGACTAGTGTGCTTCCCTCGCCTCTGAGTTTCACACCCACTTCCCCCACCGGTTGCTCCACAGATTCCATAACGTGGTCTCCTCCTCCATCTGCTAGCCTCAGGGTGTCACGGAGAGGATTTATGATGTCTGGTTGATTCCTGACACTGGGTTGCTGTGTCTTTTCTGGGCTGTCTGGCCATGTTCAGAAGCATTCTCCCCTGACGTTTCGCCTGCATGTATAGGAGGCATCCTCAGAGGTTGAGTGTGACGGCGCGAGTGGCGCCACCTATGTGTAGAACTGTTAGTTGCAAGGTTTAAACTGTTGTTTCATGCTTAATCCTGCCCCTTTTTACACTGCTTATGTATAGTTGTATGGATTGGTTGCTTGTAGCTGTCAATCAGTACTGTTTGGCTCCACCTCTTCCTGCAAGAGGGGAAAGCTTCCTTTTTCTTCTTCATTCTGCCATCAGAGTTCGTACCAGATGGACGTGAGTAAGAGACCTGACTCTAAAGGACCCTGATTTAAGTTACCTCTTAGCCCCAGTTCTGAGGTTTATAACCCTTGGGGTTCATGCTTTATGTCCAGATCGTCCTGGACAATTATTGAGGAGACCCAGGCACCTTCGAGCCGGTTCTTTTGGCACCAGAGGAAGATCCTGAGTCTTCAAAACATAGGCCATCTGAACTGGGGTTGTGGTTTGCTCCGGCATTCGCAGCCATTGAGGAAGAGGAAACCTGGTGAGGCTTCTCAGCTTCAAACCCCTTGGACCCAGGACTAATTGAGACTGTAATGTAGGTTTTTCTTCACCCCTCTAAAGTTTCCAACTCATTGCTTTAAAGAACTAACTCTTTGAGATCAATAACACCTATTTTGAGTTGTTTACAGCATTTTGGGTTTTTGGGAGTTCCAGTTTCCTATAGGAGGGCAAGAGGCAATCCCCTGGGGGAAAGGTGCCACGTCCATCCCTCCTTTATTGAGAATAATAGCCCCTGTGAAGTCTCGGTCTAGCATTTCCCTGTTTGCTTTCTTGGACTGTTCCATTCTACTAGAGTTTAGAGTAGGAGCTTAGGCTCCCCCTATAGGCCGAGCTCTTTGGTTCAGCCCATTCTGCCTCAGAGCCTGGTGAAAGAAGACTTTTTGGCTCCATTCTTTTTGATCATAGTTTATAGACAGTTGCCAGATAAGTGTCTGGTCTGGCCTAGCAATTTGAACAGGCCATCCTAATCATGTATTTGCCTTAGAGTTTATAGATAGATAGTTTGTATTTGCCCTAAAGTTTATAATAGATAGTTCGTAGATAGTTGTATTTGCCATAGAATAGTTATAGATAGTTAGATAGATAGTTTATAGATAATATATGTAATAAAGGATAGATAATATTTGTCATAGGTAGATAGTTACATCATCCCCCATAGTGTATAGTTATATTTACCTCAGAGTTATACCATCATAATCAATCTTCACCTTTGTACATTGTTGTAATTCATCTTGTTTGTTTAGTAAACTCAATTTGGTTAAACTTAATCTTGTTTATAGAGTTTTATCTTGGGGGAATTATAGTAATTAGGGCATACCGATGGTCACTGGGAAAATAGCCAGACACATTTAGGTTTCTCTTTAGATCTTCCTGGTGTGCCATCATAGCCCCCAAGCGCGACGGCACATTGAGGTCTGTTGGAAACTAGGAAAACGGGGTTCCTATACCTGTGGAATAATCCATTTAATGGCCTTGCAGTTTTAAGGTGTGGCTTCTTACTGCCTGGGGGAATCCTTTGATTAGCTGACCCTGATTGTTTCTTGAGTTCTTTCTCCCTCCCTGGACATCATTCCACAGGGATATAAACCCCACTTGCCTAGCTTTCAGCAGACCTCACAACCTCTGAGGATGCCTGCCAGAGATGTGGGTGAATGCTTCTGGAACATGGCCAGACAGCCCGGAAAACACGCAACAGCCCTGTGATTCCAGCCATGACAGCCTTCAACAGTACCTAGATCCCTGACAGTCTGCCTGTATTCGTGTGTTTTTGCCAGTACATCCACGTGTTCCTGAACGAGGTCACCATCCTGGTGGAGATCCTGAACGAGGCCAAGCACTCCTTCGCGCTCTACACGCCGGAAAGGACCAAGCAGCGCTGGCCCGTCCGACTGGCCGCCACCACCGAGCAGGAGATGCGCGACTGGGTAAGACGGCCCACAGGCCGGAGGCATGGCTGAAATGGCCAACGTGTCAACG
Source organism: Anolis sagrei (assembly GCF_037176765.1). Lineage (NCBI taxonomy): Eukaryota > Metazoa > Chordata > Lepidosauria > Squamata > Anolidae > Anolis > Anolis sagrei. The sequence goes on along the minus strand of NC_090034.1, from coordinate 217,526 downwards.
TCTTGATAGGACTGCACAACACCCTGTTCCCCCCAAAAAAACCCCATGGAACTGATAGTAATAGTAATAATGTTAGTTATATTAATATTATGATTATGCCTCCAAATTTTATTATTATTATTCCTCCAAACAGACATTTATTATTATCATATTATTATTATGCCTCCAGATTATTATTATTATTATTATTATTATTATTATTATTATGCCTCCTGTAACGAAGCGTTAATCCCACCGCTTGTCAACCAAAAATGTAAAGAAGCAGTGCTAATCTCACTAGATGCCACCAAAAATTATGTGAGGAAGCATTAATCTTCTTTAATGCCACCAATATTCTGTGAGGAACCTTCTTTCAAATATCTATTAAGCTGCCACCAATATGTTTAGAGACGCTGGTTTATGTCTCTGTTTATCTTTAGTTGGGTTGTGAGGTGATTTTGGTAGTGTGGAATGCACCAAGCATAACAGCAATGGAGGAGGCAGGTTTGAAATACAAAGAGAACAAGTTTTATTGTTAACAGAACGTAATTGTTGCAGTTTTGAGAGTTTGAACTTGGCACAAGGCTTGATGTTACAAAATGGCTGGTTTGAGATACTTTCAGGCTTCTGAATGTTACAAATCTACAAACTCCTTCTTTAGTGAAGTGCTTATACTATGTCAGAGTTCCCTATTGTGAATATCCACACGGTTTGCCCTATACTCGGAACAAACCACTGATCACCAGTCTTTCCTTACTGGCAATCCTGAAAACCCCCCTCTGTTAGATTCCTTTAACCTAAGCAATCTAACAAGGTAACACCTTCAGCTCTCTTGCTGAAGAAATATTCACAAATTCTAGGAACTACTGAATTCTCACAGCTTCACAACAGAGCCCTAACTGGCTCTCCTCTTCCCCGGGTCTCTTCCACCGGACTAAACTACTTTCCCCCAGAGTCCTTTCTTGACTCTGCTATTTCCCAGAGCCCTTAACTGGCTCTGCTCTTCTCCGGGTCTCCTCCACCGGACTGGAGCTTAACTGCCACTTTCCAACCTTTTACTCCTTTAGCTCCGCCCACCTCCTCTGCTGCCTTGTCTTGTCACCATGGCAACCTATCCCTCACAGCTAGGCCATGGCAACAAATGTAAACCACAAATACAGTTTTAAACACATTATAAATAACACTTTATAATAAACATTATAAATACAGTTTAAACACATTATAAATAACACTTTATAATAAACACATCTCTACACCTCCAAACAGACATTTATTATTATTATTATTATTAACATTTTCATTATTCTATTATTATTGTATTTATTACAGTAATATTATCACGATGCCTCCAAATAGACTCTTGTTCTTCTTCTTCTGTTGCCTTGTCCGTCCCCGCTGTTCTGCCCGCCCTCCGTGTCTGCGAATGGGCCTTCGTTGCACCTGGCTTGACCTGGCCTGGCCGGCCTCCCTTGCTGACCACCCGCCTTCCCGCCCGCCTTCCCGCCCGCCTTCCCGCCGGCAGCTGTCCGTCTTGAGCGCCTCGTGCTGCGAGGGGCGTCGCCTGCAGGGCCCCCCTTCCCGCCGCGCCATTTGGTCGCTCACCTGCAAGGGAGACGTCTTCGCCTGCGAGCCCAGCCTGCACCTGGAGGACCCCGCCCGCCCCGCCCCCTGCGACCAGATGTAAGCAGGCTTTGCCAAAGGAAGGCGTTCGCAGCCGGAAACACTGGCCGACTGTGGGTTTGTGTGAAGCCCATGCTAATGGTGCATTGAGCAAGCTTGAATAGTGTGAGCCAAGCCCTGAAAGAGTGAGCAGGCCGAAGCCCGTGAGAGCCAGTGGGCCAAAGCGAGTGTCGTCCTGAGGAGAGAGAGGCGAACCTCTGTGTGAGAGAAGCCTGTGGGAAGGCTCCACCATGTTGTAGAGAGAGTGCAACCATATTATTCCATAGGAGAAGCCTCCTATGGGCGAGACCCCCCTGGTCTGTGTGTGTTTGTTCTTCCTCTCCCTTTGGGCGCCTGGTGGGGGGCCACCCCGCTGCTCATGAGCTCCTCCGCTATACGATGATGGGGAGGGTCTTTTGTTGATAAGCGCCCTCGCCCAACCACGATGCATTGTGTGAGGCGCCAAGGGGGTGCGAGGACTCTTGTGTGAGGGAGGGCGGGTGGGCGGTGGTGGCGGTGTTTTCCTGACGGGGCGGTGGTTCCTCCTCGGCAGGTTCTGGCGCCAGGTGGGGGGTCACCTGCGCCTGGTGGAGAGCAACACCCGCGGCGTCGCCTGGGGCCTTGGCTACGACCACACCGCCTGGGTCTACACCGGAGGAGGAGGCGGAGGCGGAGGCGGAGGGAGCTCCTTCTCAGGTCAGACGGGCCGCCTCTCCCAAAATATCTCTCCTCTTAACCTTCCAAAAATGCAATTATATTGATATCAATATAAATAAAAATGTCATGTTAGTTTGTGGGATTAGCATAACTCAAAAACCTCTGGACGAATTGACACCAAATTTGGACACACGACACCTGTCAGGCCAACGAGTGACCATCACTCAGAAAAACATTGAAAAACATAACAGAAGGGACTTATAAAGCTAAAAAAAAAAAACCCAAAAGACGCTACTGCGCATGCGCAAAAATAACTCCCCCAGCAAACAAAACACACAGTAGTTCATCCACACTTTCTTCCGGACTACAGCTCCCAGAATCCCCCAGGCCAGGCCCTCTAATTGAGGAGGGGGATCCACAGGCGCTGCTTCCAAGACGCAAGCTGCCTTCTCCTTGGATTTCCTTGAGAGCGTCCCCATCCCGGCATATTTCCCATTTCCTATCCCTGGACTGCAATTCCCAGCCATCCTCTACCCCAGGGGTCCTCAAACTACGGCCTGGGGGCCGGATGCAGCCCTCCAAGGTCATTTACCTGGCCCTTGCTCAGGGTCAACCTAAGCCTGAAACGACTTGAAAGCACACAACAACAACAACAACAATCGTATCCCATCAGCCAAAAGCAGGCCCACACTTCCCACTGAAATACTAATCAGTTTATATTTAGGTTCTTGTGGGGGTTTTTTTCGGGCTATAGGGCCATGTTCTAGAGGCTTTTCTCCTGACGTCAGGAGAAATGCCTCTAGAACATGGCTCTATAGCCCAAAAAAACCCCCCACAAGAACCTAGTGATTCCAGCCATGAAAGCCTTCGACAATACAAGTTTATATGTGTTAAAATGGTTCTTCTTTTAATTATTGTATTGTTTTTAAGTGTTTTTTGGCACTACAAATGAGAGATGTGCATCAGTGTGCAGAGGAATCCATTCATTTTTTTTTCAAATTATAATCCGGCCCTCCAACAGTTTGAGGGACTGTGACTGGCCCTCGGTTCACAAAGTTCGAGGACCCTTGAGATAGAGAGAGAGAGAGATAGAGATAGATAGACAGGGTAGGTGGGTAGATCGATAGATTGGGAGGAGTGCTGGGAGCTGCAGTCCAAGAAGAGGTAGAGAAGGAAGAAAAGGGGAAAGGGGAAGGGAAAGAAAAGGAAGGGAAAAGGGAGGGAAGGAAGGAGAGAAAGGAAGGAGGAGAGGAAGAGGGAGGGAAGCAATGTGTGGCAGGTACAGCTAGTTTGAGGTAAGAAGATGGCCCTCATATAACATAATATACTGTACCATGCTATACTTGGCAGGTCTGGCCGGCAGCGGGGAGCACATGCACGCGCAGTCGGACGTGAAGTGCGTCTACATCTACGAGAACCAGCGATGGAACCCGGTCTCCGGCTACAGCAGCAGGTGAGGAGCAGCCCGAAATGGAAAGCGGACTCCCACGTTCTGCCCTTTGGGAGACTCTGCTGGGAGAACCCCAATTTCTCTCTCTCTCTCTCTATAGGGAGGTCATGGGCTCCCAGCAGACACCTGGCCCCTCTCCACGCTCACAGGGGGAGGGCTCAGGAAAGGGGCGTGTCCTTAAGGAGTGTCAGTCTCAGAAGAAGACGAAGGGGATTGGAGGAGGGGAAAAGGGAGGGATTTGAATAAAAAGGGGCGTGTCCCTGAGAAGGGATTGGAGGAGAGGATGGGGGGCATTTGAATAAAAAGGGGCGTGTCCCTGAGGAGCATTAGTCTAACAAGAAGGAGGGGATTGGGGGAGGGAGTGGGAGGATTTGAATAAAAGGGGGCGTGTCCCTGAGGAGGGTCAGTGGCTTCGAGGAGAGGCTAGGGACACATTTGAATAAAAGGGGGTGTGTCCCTGGGGAGTGTCAGCCTAACGAGGGGAGGGGCGGGGACGCCAAAGTGACAGGCAGGCAGGGAGGCCAATCGGAGGAAGAAGGGCTTTCCAGCTTCCTCATTGAGGACTGCAGACTTGTGCAGGATGTGGCAGGTCCCAACGTGCTTCTCTCTCTCTCTCTCTCTCTCTCTCTCTCTCTCCCAGGGGCCTCCCCACGGACCGGTACATGTGGAGCGATGCCTCGGGGCTGCAGGAGTGCACCAAGGGCAACACCAAGCCCCCCTCCCCGCAGTGGTCCTGGGTGAGGACAGACGGGGTCCCTTTGCCACACAGGCCAAGGAGGCATTTCGTGTTGAATCTGCATGCCAGTCGGACTTTTCCCAAGTGTGCCTCCAGCCAAAGACATAATATAATATTAACACAACATAATATAATGGAATATAACATTTGCATAAAGGCAAGTCCCCAAGTTGCAAACAAGATCAGCCTGCAGGTCCGTTCTGAAGTTGAGTCTGTATGCAAGTCGGAACAGGGGCATCTCTGAAGTGTAATTCCAGCCAATAACACAACATCACATCACATCAAACATCACATCAAACATAACACATAACATAAAACATAACATCATATAACATCACATAACATAACACAACACATAACACATCACAACACAACATAACATAATATAATATAAATGCCTAAAGGCAAGTCACCTCCAGGCTGAGGAAGGTGGTATATAAACAGGGTAAATAAACAAACAAACAAACAAATATATAAATAAGTCTTCAAGATACAAACAGACCTCAGGCCTTCGCTTTGGGGCCCTTGACTTAAGGCATCCCTAGGGAGTGTGTGCAGATATTTGTGTGTGTGTATGTATATATGTGTGTGTTTGTATATGTGTTTATATGTATAGATATACAAATGTATGTATATGTGCTTGTGTACCTATGTGTATGTGTGTATATGCATACTTATATGTGTGTAATGTATGTGCACATGTGTATGTGCATATGTGTGTATACATAAATGTGTGTGTGTGTGTGTTTGGTGGGGAGTCCCTGCTTTCAGCCCCATTTCCTTATTCCTGAAGCCCTTCCTCCCTTTCTTCCTCTTCCAGGTTTCCGACTGGTTCGTGGATTTCAGCATTTCCGGTGGAACGGACCGCGAAGGCTGGCAGTACGCGGCCGACTTCCCCGCGTAAGGAACACGGCCTTCCCCTCTCGTTCGGAGGGCATTTCCGCCCCTCTTGCCGGCATGGCCTTGTTTCGCAGATCAGACTCAATGTTGTGTTTCCTCTTATTCCGGCAGCTCTTACCACGGACACAAGACTATGAAGGACTTTGTGCGGAGGAGGCGTTGGGCCAGGTAAACAAACAGCGCACGTTCCTTTTTTAAAAAAAATTATTTATTTAAAAGTTTTGTATACCGGCTCAGACCGGTTTCCAACCATAATATCACAGACAATCAATAAAAACATCATAATACATATTACAGTAAAACATTAAAACAGCCATTACAATCAATAACTACAATGGTCAGGCGTCACACTAAAATCGATTATACATCATCTTCCATCCATATCTCAGGGTGTTGGCTCACTCATCGAAAGCCTGTCTCCATAACCACGTCTTCACCTGTTTCCTAAATGTCAGGATAGAAGGGGCGGTTCTGACCTCCAGTGGGAGAGAGTTCCAGAGTTGCGGGGCCACCACCGAGAAGGCTCTGTCCCTCGTCCCCACCAGACACGCTTGCGAGGCCGGTGGGACCGAGAGCAGGGCCTCTCCAGACGATCTTAATCATCTTGATGGTTCGTAGGGGATAATACGTTCAGAGAGGTAAACTGGGCCAGAGTCGTTTAGGGCTTTCTAGGTCAACACCAGCACTTTGAATTGTGCTCGGAAGCGAATTGGCAGCCAGTGGAGCTGGCGTAACAGCGGAGTGAGTGGTGTGCTCCCTGGACCCAGCACCCGTTAGTAGTCTGGCTGCAGTCTTCAGAGGCAACCCCACGTAGAGAGCGTTGCAGTAGTCTAAACGGGATGTAACCAAAGCGTGGACCACCGTGGCCAAGTCAGACTTCCCAAGGTACGGGCACAGTTGTTGTTGTTATACCTGCTTTATCTCACCTGCTAGAAACTCCAATCAGCTAGGTATCCATTATTATTATTATTATTATTATTATTATTATTATTATTATTACTACTACTACTATTACTATTATGTTTATTTATACCTTGATTTATCTCTCCCAAAGGAAACTCAAAACAGCTATGTATCTATCTATCTATTATTATTATTCTTATTATTCTTATTATTACTATTATATTTATTTATATCCCGCTTTATCTCTTCCGAAAGGGACTCAGAGCGGCTTAACATAAAAGCATCAGCGTGCAAGTTAAAACATACCAAGACGCAAGTGTCAAAAGAGGGTGGAAGACGCACCCAAGGTTTTCCTCTCCATGGCGCACTTTTTGTCGCTGCGCATGACATTCTCCAGCAAATGGGGGTTTGTTTGTGGTTTCAGGGTTTTGCAGGTGGAGTCGTGCCTTAGATTCAGGTGGCGCACGCATGGGACTGGAGCGAACGTGGCGTTGTGTGGCAAGCCCTGCTGAATAAGCCTTGCCGACCAGCCCCCCCCCCCCCCACACACACACACACCCCTCCTTGCCAGAAGCCAACTTGAGAGCAGCCTGCAGTCGAGTGCGTGCAGAGTTTCAGCCTTCCCTTCTGTTTGCCTTTTGCCAGGAAATGCAAGATCGTGACCAGCGGTCCGTGGCTGGAAGTCCCTCCCATCGCTCTGTGGGACGTGTCCATCATCCCCCAGTTGGAGGAGGAGGAGGAGGAGGAGGAGGAGGAGGAGGAAGCAGCGCACGTGGCGCTCTGGGCCGTCAGCGACAAGGGAGACGTGCTCTGCCGGCTGGGCGTCACGCCTCAAAACCCCGCCGTAAGGGGCACGACAGGGCGGGAGGGCAAGGGCGGGGGCTCCCAGGGGCCATCCAGTCCAGCCCCCTTCTTCGTTTCTGCCTTCATGCAGGAAAAGAACCCTAAAAGCCCCCCGGGCAGATGGCCATTTGGCCCTTGTAATGATAATATTATTAATAATAACATGAATAACAATGGAAGGGGCTCCCAAAGGCTTTTATTGTGTGTATAGAGAGATAATTTGAATTATTATTATTTATTTGAATTATTATTAATCAACATTTCTATGAATTATTATTATTGCTATTATTATTATTATTATTTACTAGCCCTGTTGTGGTTGTGATTCCGTAGGGCACGTCGTGGCTGCACGTGGGGACGGATCAGCCCTTCCTGTCGGTCTCCATAGGGTCCTTCCACCAGGTCTGGGCCGTCGCGCAGGACGGATCCGTCTTCTTCCGCGGCTCCGTCTCCCCAAAGAAGCCAGAAGGTAGGCGGGTGGGTGAGCGGGTGGGTGAGTGGGTGGGTGAGTGGGTGGGTGGGTGGGTGGGTGAGTGAGTGGGTGGGTGGGTGGGTGAGTGGGTGAGTTAGTGAGTGGGTGGGTGAGTGAGTGGGTGAGTGAGTGGGTGGGTGAGTGAGTGGGTGGGTGAGTGAGTGGGTGGGTGGGTAAGTGAGTGGGTGGGTGAGTGTGTGGGTGAGTGGGTGGGTGAGTGAGTGAGTGGGTGGGTGAGTGAGTGGGTGGGTGAGTGAGTGGGTGGGTGAGTGGGTGAGTGAGTGGGTGGGTGGGTAAGTGAGTGGGTGGGTAAGTGAGTGGGTGGGTGAGTGGGTGGGTGGGTGAGTGAGTGGGTGGGTGAGTGAGTGGGTGGGTGAGTGGGTGAGTGAGTGGGTGGGTGGGTAAGTGAGTGGGTGGTTGAGTGTGTGGGTGAGTGGGTGGGTGGGTGAGTGAGTGAGTGGGTGGGTGAGTGAGTGGGTGGGTGAGTGAGTGGGTGAGTGAGTGGGTGGGTGGGTAAGTGAGTGGGTGGGTGAGTGTGTGGGTGAGTGGGTGGGTGGGTGAGTGAGTGAGTGGGTGGGTGAGTGAGTGGGTGAGTGGGTGGGTGAGTGAGTGGGTGGGTGAGTGAGTGGGTGGGTGAGTGGGTGGGTGGGTGAGTGGGTGGGTGAGTGGGTGGGTGAGTGGGTGGGTGGGTGGGTGGGTGAGTGGGTGGGTGAGTGGGTGAGTGAGTGGGTGGGTGAGTGAGTGAGTGGGTGGGTGGGTGGGTGGACCAGCCGGCAAGCAAGCAAGCCTATTGCAGCCCCTGCATAAATAATAATAATAATGATAATGCTGGAGTTGGAAGGGGCCCCAAAGAGGGCCGCCCAGTCCAACCTTCATCTGCCTTCATGCAGGGAAAGCACCATCAAAGCCCCCCAACAGATGATCCTCCAGCCTCAATAATAGATGATTAATGATAATAAGAGTTGTATTGTCGAAGGCTTCCATGACCAAAACCAAGGTCACAACAACATCTGTTATAGAACTCCAATATGCCGATGATAACGTATGTGCACATTCAGAAGACCTACAAGCCATTCTAAACACCTTTGCGGAAGCCTCTCATTGAACATCGAGAAAACCCAAAGTGCTCTTTCAGCAAAAGTCACCGGCCAACCCCTCTCCAATGCCAGAAATACAGCTTAATGGTGGAACACTGGAAAATGTTTCCTTTTGGCAGCCACCTCTCCACCAAATTCAACATTGACACCGAAATACAACACCGCCTGAGCTCTGCAAGTGCAGCATTTTCCTGAATGAAGCAGAGAGTGTTTGAGGACCGGGACATCCGTAGGGAGACCAAGGGGCTTGTCTATAAAGCCATTGTCCTACCAACCCTGCGATACGCCTGCGAGACATGGACTGTCTACAGATGTCATACGCGACTTCTGGAACCATTCCATCAGCGCTCCCTCCGGAAAATCTCTTGGGAAAACAGGCGGGGAAATGTCCGCATGGTGGAAGAAGAAGCAAGACCACCAGCACTGAAGCGATGCTCCTCCGCCATCAACTGCTGGACTGAAGGCCAACTCTGCTGTGCGAATGGCCAAAGACCACCGTCTCCAAAAGCAGCTACTCTACTCACAACTCAAGAACGGGAAACGTAATGCTAGTAGACAGAAAAAGAGATTGGAAGATGGGCTTCAAACCAGCCTTAAAAACTGTGTCATAGATGCCTAGAAAGAACTGGGAAGCCATGGCCCTGGAGCGCTCTAACTGGAGGTCAGCTGTGGCCAGCAGTGCTGCGGAATTTGAAGAGGCACGAATGGAGGGCGAAAGGCAGAAACGTGCCAAGAGGAAGAAGGCGCGTCCTTGTCGGGACCGCCTTCCATCTGGAAATCCATGTGCTCATGGTGAAAGGGCACGCGGTCGATGATAGGGCTCCACAGCCACCTACGGACTCACGCCAAGGCACTCAACTTGGAAGACCATCATCCCCGGGCGACGAGGGATCGCCTCAGCAAGTGGCCCAGGGTGTTCAACCCCTGTGCCGGCAGGACTGAAGGTCGCAGGTTCGATCCGGGGAGAGGGGGATGAGCTCCCTCTATCAGCTCCAGCTCCTCATGCAAAGGGGACATGAGAGAAGCCTCCCACAAGGATGATAAAAAAAACATCAAAAATCATCCGGGCATTGTCCCCTGGGCAATGTCCTTGCAGACGGCCAATTCTCTCACACCAGAAGCGACTTGCAGTTTCTCAGGTCGCGCCTGACACGACAAAAAAAAAAAAAACCTCAACAAGTGAAGCCAGCCGTACTTTTCCCCATTTAAGCCTCTCCCAAAATGGGTGCGCCTGGGGATCGCAAGTGTGTCTGACGTATTTCTGTGACTGCCGGTGGGGCTGCGTGTCGGGTGCGCCTTGCAATTGGCGGCGTGGAAGAGTGTGCGTGTGCGTGTGCGTGTGTGTGTGCGTGTGCCAGGGCTGCCTCTGGTGCGTGCGTGTGCCCATGCGTGTAACGCTGACCCCTCCTCTCCTGGCGCAGGCGACGGCTGGTACCACATCCCTTCTCCTCCGAAGCAGAAGCTGAAGCAAGTCTCCGTGGGAAGGACCTCTGTCTTCGCTGTGGACAAGAACGGTGAGACAGAGAAGGAGAAGGAGGAGAAGGAGGACCACCCAGCCTTCCTCTTCTTTTGGGGCTCATCCACACATTTGGTTTTTAGGTCTCATGCACCCCTGTTGCCCTATTGACTCGAGTCTAATGAGCCATCGAAGCAAATGCGCTCCCCCATTTCCAGCCATGGGGCGCCTCTAGTGGCGCAAGGAATCTGGTGCCTCCCCAAACTAGAAATCCCAGGGTTGCATCGCATTGATGTTCCAAGGGAATTCAGTTAAGTCAATGGAGCCCCACGTGCGCCTCCCGAGGCAGCTCCCGCTTTGGCTCCGCGCTGAGGTTACCATCATTTTGGAAAGGGGAGCATTAGAGTCGACTCAATAAATAATAAAAGACTCCTAAAAATAATTTTTATTTATTTATTTATTTATTACTAGGCTTGTATCCCGCCACTCTCAATCTGGCTCGGAGCGGTTTACAGCAGTAGATTAAAGCAATACGACCAACTATCTTTCTGAGTAATCACGAGAATACTCATAAAAATAATCAAAAATATTAAGAAAAACAATTATTAAAATAATAATAAACGATTTAGAAATCTTCATAAAAAAATTCAGAAAAATATTCTCAAAAACCATAAAATATTCATGAAAAAAATCACCAAACTATTCATAAAAATATAAAATATTCACAAAAATATAAAGTATTCACACACAAAAAAACAGGAAAACACTCATTAAAATAATCAACTATATTCACCAAAAAATCAAAGTATTCATAAAAATAATCATGTAAGCCTAAAATAATAAATATAAAGTATTCACAAAAGCCCCCGGTGGCAGTGGGTTAAAGCACTGAGCTGCTGAGCTTGTTGATCGAAAGGTCGCAGGTTCGATTCCGGGGAGCAGCGTGAGCTTCCGGTGTCAGCCCTAGCCTCTGCCAACCTAGCAGTTCGAAAACATGCAAATGTGAGTAGATCAATAGGTACTGCTCCAGCGGGAAGGTAACGGCGCTCCATGCAGTCATGCCAGTGGCCACATGACCTTGGAGGTGTCTATGGACAACGCTGGCTCTTCGGCTTAGAAATGGAGATGAGCGCCAGAGTCCCAGAGTCAGACAGGACTGGACTTAATGTCACGGGACTACCTTGACCTTATTCACAAAAAATGTTCAAGAAATATTCATTAAAAGAATAAATGATTCAAAAATAATCCTAACTATATTCACAACAATATAAAATATTCACAAAAACCTTTTGCAAAAAAGAATTTTGAAATATTAAAAAATATATAATTTTAAGAAATTAAAAATTTGCAAAAAAAGGGGGAATTTTGAAATGCTGCTTGTGTGGTCTTCCTTCCGTCCTTAGGTAACCTGTGGTACCGCCAAGGCATCACGCCCAGCTACCCGCAAGGCAGCGCCTGGGAACACGTTTCCAACAACGTGCGCAGAGTCTGCGTCGGACCCTTGGACCAGGTCTGGCTGCGCCAGCATCATCACAATGGGGGCATCGCTCCTCTCTTAATGGCAGCCTCTCCTCACATTAGAATGGGAGCCTCTCCTCTTGCGATGGGAGCCTTTCAGAGAACAGCAGTCGGTTCAGTAAAGGCTTGCGGATGCTGCCGAGTGATTCCTATAGAAGAGGAGAGCGGGAGGAGGGCATTGGGGCCATGCTAACATGTTGGCCATCATTTCATCATCATCATCATCATCATCTTCTAATTATTATTATTATTATTATTATATTTATATTTATTTACACCCCTCTTTTCTCTCCACAAGGAGATCCAAAGACACAATAATTATTGTATTATTAAGTTATATATTATGATAATCCTGTATTATTATATTAATATTGTTATATTATTGTTGTATTATAATAATACTAAAATAATTCTATATTATTATTATTATTATTTTGCAGTCAAATATACTTTTCTCCATTTTTTTAATAGAACTAATTAGGAAACTTGTTGACATTGATAACCCAGAAACAAAAACCATAGTGTTACATAAAGTTATAATAATGTATTATAATAATTATTATAAGTGTATATTACTCTTGCATCATTATATATTATTATTGTATTATTAAGTGATATATTATGATAATCCTGTATTATTATATTAGTATTATTATATTGTTATATTATAATAATACTAAAAATAATTCTATATTATTATTGTATAACTATATTATTATTATTATTATTATTTTGCAGTGAAATATATTTTTCTCCATGTTTTTATGATAGAACCAATTAGGAAACAAGAACATTGATAACCCAGAAACAAAAATCATGGTGTTACATAATGTTATAATAATATATTATAAGCGTATATTATTCTTGCAACATTATATATTATTATTGTATTATTAAGTGATATATTATGCTAATCCTGTATTATTATATTAATATTATTATATTATTAATGTTATAATAATACTAAAAATAATTCTATATTATTACTGTATAACTATATTATTAGTAGTAGTAGTATTTTGCAGTCAAATACATTTTTCTCCATGTTTTTATGATAGAACTAATTAGGAAACAAGGACATTGATAACCCAGAAACAAAAATCATAGTGCTACATAATGTTATAATATAATAATATATTATAAGTGTATATTATTCTTGCATCATTATATGTTATTATTGTATTATTTAGTGTTTTTCTAATTTTGTATTGTACTTCTACTAATAATAGCAATATATTATTGTTGTTGCTGCTGCTGCTGCTGTTGTGTATATGATGATGATGACGCTAATGAATTCCCTGTGGTTGCAGGTGTGGGTGATTGCGGACAAGGTCCAGGGCAGCCACAGCCTGAGCTGCGGGACCGTCTGCCACCGGCTGGGCGTGCGGCCGGGGATGCAGCCCAAGGGACTCTCCTGGGACTACGGCATCGGGGTGAGCCAGAGGGAGGAGAGCGGTGGCCGGCCGGCCCTCTGGCTGTCTGCCGGGAGGGGTCGGGTGCTGTCACTGCGGCCTGGCTGGGGTTGGGCCAGATGTCCTCTGGGGCCCCTTCCAGCAATAGGACCCTGGGGCCCTGAAGTCGCTCCATGGAGCTTAAACCAGGGCAGGAGCAGAGGCATCAAAGGGGGGGGGGTGTCCCTGGAAGTGTCACTCTTGACAAGAAGACGGGATAAAAAGGGTTTGAATAGAAAGCAGTGTGTTGTCCCTGATAAGTGCCGGGGGAGGGATTTGGATGAAAGGGGGCGTGGGGAGACGAGGCATCCCCTGCCGGCTTATCTGATTCCTCGATGAGGACTACAAACTTGTGTGTGGGGATGCACCTGAGTCCTGACCCTCTCTCCTACTCTCCTGCAGGGAGGCTGGGAGCACATCACGGTCCGAGGGAATGCCACGGAAAGCTCCAAAGCCACAATGCAGAGCACCCCTGCCCACGAGGAGGAGGAGGAGGCGGAGGAGGAGGGTCCTGGCGGAGGAGGAGGAAGAGGAGGAGGAAGAGGAGCTCCCTCTTCTTCTTCTTCTCGGCCCAGCGCCGTCTTGGTGGAGGTGACGCAGGCGCCAGGTGGGAACGCGGCCCAGTGCTGAGCGCTGCCTCTTCCCTCCCACGGATCCCTCCGGCACCACAGCCACGCAGAGAGAGAGAGGGGGGGGGCGTGGGATCCCTGGGAGCCATAGTTTCCCAAGCAAGCACTCAGAGTCTGCGCAGGAGGCGGGATGTCGGCGGGACCGGAGCCCCTTTGTGAATGTAGAGGCGCCTTGCAGGGAACACACGTGGGAGTTTATTTATTTCCTGGGGGGGAATGTGTCTCTCGTGTTGCCTCCGCACAGGCCGGGGCCAACTCTGGGAGTTTTGAGCTGCAGCTCCCGCCAGTGTCAGAAACATAATAATAATAATAATAATAATAATAATAATAGTAATAAGGACTCTATTTTTCTACCCCGCTTCTGCCTCCACCTCCACCTCCCTGAAGGGACTTGGGGGGGGGGGGGGGGGGGCGGCTCACGTGGGGCCAAACCCAATCAACAAGAGTTAAAAACGCAGCCCATTAGAATGCACAACATCAATTTAAAACCACACAAAACAACCTTATTAACAAAATATAAACCAAGCATGAAAACCAACAGCAATAGTGTAATGCAAGTCTCGAGATGGGTGGGTGGGCGGACGGGTGCCCAACCCTTGAGAGGAGGGGGCTTCTGAGGGAAGAGCCGCGGAGGTCGTGTGGCGACATCAAGGAGAAGAGCAATCGGAGAAGGACTGTTCTGACTTTGAATGTAACCGTAGTAAAGTGCATGGCCAAAATTTTGGGGGAACAGCCTCGTGTGAAGCAGAACGGAACATCCCTGCCTTTGAGTCCTTGCAGAAGTTGGGCAGGGGGGGTGCTCGCCGGACGTCTCCTTGGGAGGGCATTCCAGAGCTGGGGGGGGGGGCACCACCGAGAAGGAAGGAAGCCCCCTCCCTTGCCCTCACCCACCGCGCCTGTGACGGAGGTGGGAGCGAGAGAAGAGACACCCCCCCAGAGGATCTTAACGAACTTGTAGGGTCATAGTAGGGGAAGTGGAACCATTGAGAGCTTCATAGGCGATGACCCGCACCTTGAATTGGGACTGGAATCTTATTGGCAGCCAGTGGAGCTGTTTGACCAGGGGTTGACCGCTCCCTGTAATTTGCTCCAGTTCACAACCTGGCCGCTGACCTTCACACCCGCTGCAGTTTCCGGGCCGTCTTCAAGGGCAGCCCCACGTAGAGCACGTTGCAGCAATCCAATCTAGAGGTAACTGAGGCATGGACCACCGTGGCCAGACTTAACTGTGGAAAGAACGCCCTCCCAGCCACCGCTGACCCCTGAGCATCAAGCGCCAGCGGTGAGTCCAGAAGGAGCCCCATGCACACTGCGGACAGGTTGCCGCCCTTGACCCTGACCGGCCAGGCGACTGACCAGCCCATCACAGCAGCCAGGCACCGGTCCAGGATCCGAGGGGCTTCCTTGGAATTAGAGTTGCGTGTCGTCCGCCTGGAGATGGCACCGAACTACAAATCTCCCAATGCCCTCGCCCTGCGGTTCCATGTAGATGTCGAAAAGCGTGCGGGAAAGGACCTTGGGACCCCACAGGGCAAATTGGGCCAGGGGTCCGAGCAGGGGTCCCCCAGCTTGACCGACCGTGTGTGGCCCTCCAGGAAGGAGCGGAGCCACGTCAACGCAGCGCCCACAAGGCCCGTTCCGGAGAGCCGGCCGAGAAGGAGAGCGTGGTCAGCGGTGGCGAATTATTCATAGATATATTCACAAAAAATACTTAGAAAAATGCTTTACAGAACATTCAATCATAGAAATAATCTCAGTAATATTCCCACAACAATATTCATAAGAATATTTAGAAAAATATTCACAAAGGGTAATTATAGAAATTATCACATAAATATTCATAAGAACATTTAGAAAAATATTTAGAAACATGTCCATAAAGTATAATGAAATTATCACAGAAATATTCCTGCAAAAATATTCATAAGAATATTTAGAAAAATATTCACAAAGCGTAATCCTAGAAATTATCGCAGGAATATTTGTAAAAATATTTAGAAAAATAGCAAGTTCTTGTGGGTCTTTTCGGGCTGTATGGCCATGTTCTAGAGGCCATATTCCGGCCATGAAAGCCTTCGACAATACATTTAGAAAAATATTTAGAAAAATGTCCACAACATATAATCACAGAAATATTCCCCCCAAAAATTGCATAAATATTCATAAAAATACTTAGAAAACTACAAAATATTTGCAGAAATACTCACAAAACTGATTTCAGAAATAATAATAATAAACATTCATTAAATTATTCTCAAAAATAATCATAAAAATATCCACAAAAAACTTAGCAGACATATTCACAATAATAATAATAATAAATATATTTCAGTAAAATATTCACAGAAATATTTGCAGAAATATTCACAAGAATATTCTCAAAATTAATCACAAAATTATTTGCAGAAATATTCACAAAAATAATCATGGAAATGTTCACAGAAATAGTCACAAAAATAATCAATGAAATATTCACAATAATCTGAAAAAATTTTGCAGAAATATTCACAAAAATAATTTCAGAAATAAGAAAGATATTCATGTAAATATTCACAAAAATACTCAAAATTATTTTCAGAAACAATCCAAAATATCTATTAAAATATTGCAGAAATAGACCAAAACATCTGTAGGGAAGCCCAGAGTTGTCCCAGGCCTGTTCTGTTGCATACGGTGACACTGGATTCATCTGTTCCTGCGCAGCTGCTGTGTAAATGTGAAGCCCCTTTGGATAGAATTAATATATATTTTTCCTGCACAGCCTTCCTTGGGGTCCCTTCTATCCCATAAATATATATATATATATATATGGTAGTGTCACTGACTTTGATGAAAGCCAGCCTTCAGGTGGTGGAAATGGTCCCTTCTTCCTCGGACGATATATATATTGCATTAAATACAATCATCTCTTCCATCCCAGAAAATATGCCAGTCCGTTAATATTTGCACGTCCTTCAGTTTTAGAGCCAATGTATGTCGTCGTGTGTTTGATGCCAAGTAAAGATGAGTTTCACAATCAAAACGGGGTCGACTCCTTTCTGACCAAATATTTTTATGAGTATCTTTGGGAATATTTTATGACTATTTTGTGAATATTTTTAATGATTATTCGTGAATATTTCTGGGAATACTTTGAATGATTATTTTTTGAGTATCTTTCTGAATATTTCAGTGAAAATTTTTACTGATTACTTTTGTGGACATACCCATCCCTCCACACTTCAAGCACCAACCACCATTTCAGAAGGAAGGTCTGTTTCTGTGCACGGGTTGCTCCCATTTTGACACAACATCACACAACATCAGTTCTTAATAGCAAAATACTCAGTTTATTTCTTTGTTTTTAGCCTCTTCCTTTTGAGCTGCTCTTACATTTCTTCGGAGAAGAAGATATAACTTGAATTCTGCAAGTAGGCAGCTGAAGAGTGGCAGGAAAAGGGAAGGGGAAGGGAGAGGAGAAGGGGGGGGACCGGAAGGGGAGGGGAGGGGAGGGGGAAGGGGAAGGGAGGGGAGGGGAGGGGAGGGGAGGGGGAAGGGAGGGGAGGGGAAGGGAAGGGGAAGGGAGGGGAGGGGGAAGGGGAAGGGTGGGGAAAGGAGAAACAGAAGGAAAGAAAGAAAGAAAGAAAGAAAGAAAGAAAGAAAGAAAGGAAAGGGAAAAAGAAAAATAGAAAGCAAAGGATACGGAAAAAGAGAAAGAGAAAAGAGAAACAGAAAGAGAAAACAAAAGAGAAGATGGATGTAAAGAAACCTACCGCTCAATTTCAGTATTGAATATTGATGATAAATTATTTGCTAATATCTTGGTAGAAAGACTAAAGCCCTTTCTAATGGATAAAGGAAGAACAATGGGGCTTCCTCCCATAACGAAGAATGAATGATAACGTCAGAAGCATGACAAACGTCATTCTGAAAAGAACAACGATGAAGAATGTGCGTTCTTAGCGCTAGACGCGGAGAAGGCCTTCAACAACATAAATTGGAAGTCCTTCATCTAACTCATGCAAGAATTCGATATGGGGCACTACTTCATAAATGCCATAAAATCGGTATATAATAATATACCGATTTGTAAGATCTTCCTTGATAAGAATTTGGGGAAAGTAGAAAAGCAGATTTCATTTTTTAAAAAACCTCTGACTACCCACCGTGGAAGCGGTACAGAGGAGAGATCGAGGGTGGGAAAGGGGGCTCAGAGACAAAGAGATACAGTGAACCCAAACAATAGAAGATTGCTTCACAAACTGAGCAGCAAATATTGGACACAGTACATGAATGACTGATTGGGAAAAGAATTTGGAGCAAGAAAGTGAAATCTACCAAATCTTACGACCTAGGCGAGAATCGGATCAAAGTATGAAACTGAGGTGAAGAAGAGGTAGACGGAGGCGTGAGAGGGGCCTGAGAAAAGAAAGGAGAAGGCCAAAGGAGAAGGAGGAAAGAAAAAGTGAACAGAGAAGGGCAAAGGGAAGAGGGAGAGGAGAGAGAGGAAAGGAGGGAGAAGAGACAGAAAGAGGGGAAAGAGTTAAGAGAAAGGAGGCAGATGAGTGAGAATGTGAGGTTGAACGATTCTTAGGTCCAAAGGATATACATGACGGGGTGCAGCGGTCGCTGTATTCATTGAGATGTGAGATGTGTAGAGTGTGTGAGAAGAAAAAGGTAAAAGAGAGGGAAAAAACCAGAAAAAAGCAAAATATAAAAAGAAAAAGGGAGTAAAGAGTGATGGGTGATCTGAGATGGGCAACGTGTGTGAGATGTGCATGGTGTATGTGATGTGTGTGCAGTATAATGTGCACAATTTGTGTGGTGTATGAACTGTGTGTACTATGCGTGTGGTATGTGTTCCGTGCGATGTTCGTATTCTGTGTGTTGCATATGATATGAAATGGGTGATATGAAATGGGCATGTTCATAGAATCATAGAATCAAAGAGTTGGAAGAGGCCTCATGGGCCATCCAGTCCAACCCCATTCCGCCAAGAAGCAGGAATATAGCATGTTGTGTGACGTGTGTGGAGTATGATGTGTGATGTGTGATGTGTGTGGTTTGTCTGGTGTATGAGGCATGTGTATTATGTATGACCTGATGTGTGTGTTCTGTGTGATGAAGTGTTCTGTGTGATGTGTGTGGTGTGTCAGGTGTGGGGAGGGGAGAAGGAAGGGGAGGGGAGGGAGGGAGGGGGAGGGGAGGGGAGGGAAGGGGAGGGGGAGGGAGGGGAGGGGGAGGGGAGGGAAGGGGAGGGGAGGGGAGGGAGGGAGGGAGGGAGGGGGAGGGGGGAGGGGAAAGGGTGGGAGGGAGGGGGATTGAACAGTCAGACTTTTGCCACAACTGAACACACATCTCAAGTCTTTGGGATTTCAAACTGGTGGGAAGTATAAAAATGCAGGAAAAAAGAGGATGGTTCAGCCTGTCTTCCTTCAACCATGGCCTTCTACTCTCATCTCAAGATGTTTTGGGCTCAGTTCTGTTCACGACTGGTCAATGCTGTGATTTCCTGTTGAGTTCAAATCTAGCCAGAAGGGGATCCAACATCCAGGCGGTTGAGGAGAGGAACATTGGGCATTGGGCAACCCATCAGGAAGAAGAAGAAGAAGGCCAAACGCCGCCTTGGCGTAATCGTGGTTCTCTTGCTTTCCTCGGATTCCAGCTGGCTCTCTCTCACTCCTGGTGCTGTTGTCTCCCGTTGTCTCCGCAAATTCACCAAGACTCTCCAAGTCTTTGGCACAGAGTATGTTTCCGACTGGGCTTGATCCGGCTGAAACCCTGGCTGATATCTCTGCCGTATCCCAACACTTGTGAGGCTTTTCACCTGAGGAGAATGAGAAGAAGGACATCCCATGACACACGGCAGCTTCACCAGCTTGGTGAAGGACCCCATTTTGGGCCCAGATCTAAAATATGAGGATGCCTGTTGCCCCCCACCTGGCTCCCTTCCCAGATCAGAAGTCCAGCAGGGAAGAGGAGTGGAGACCCCATGCCGGGAAGCCAGCCAGACCAGTTCAAACTGCTTGAATGAACCAGAGAAGGAAATGCAAAGGCTACCCAAGACTTCTAGAACAAACTTTGTCCTGTGCTGCCTTGGACTCACCTGAGGAGGAGGAACGGGGCAACCCACGAGCTCTGGTGTCAGTTGGAAGCCACTTGCAGCATCCTTCTCCTTGCATCGTTGGCAACCAAACAGGCCTGGGTCTTTCTCAGCCATACGTGTGAGCATTTCTTCATGATACAGAGCTTCATGGTACCACTTATCCAGACATACTTGTCCCATGGGGGGCGGGGTGGGTGTTGATGTGCCTGGAGCTTTGCCTGAAAGCTTGGCCTCGCCCTTGGTGAGGCTTGTGGGGCTTGTAGTCCAAGCTGTGCTCCTGCAGAAGGAAAGAAAGAAAGAAAAGAGAGAAAGAAAGAAAGAGAGAAAGAAAGAAAGAAAGAAAGAAAGGGCTTGAGTCCACGGCACAAGGCGTCTGGTTCCCAAAGAGCAGTCCTGCTGCTGACACGAGGGTTTCACCCTTTGCGCCACTGGCTGGGGGCTCCGTCTCACAGAGTCATTCTATGGGACTTCTGAGCAGTGTGGGTTGTATCGATTAGGATGCTCGCCTTAGAGTTCTGTTCCTGGCTGTCATTTAGTTTTGCATATAGAAAAACATTTTTGTCTCTTCCTCTTCCTTTGTAGAGTCTTGATTCTGCTTGCTTGTATGTTTGTATTTCTGTTCTATTAAATAACAATTAATGTAAAAGATGCCAAATGTTTCCACTTTACTAAAATATAAAGCACTAAAAACTTTGGGAAAGGTTCCTTCTTTCCCCAATCGCGAGTCAATTAACCAGGAACGGATCACAAACGTCACAAAAGGAAATGTCATACTTCCAATTTGGCCACACTGGGACATCATCATCCTTTGCGTCACCACCACCACCACCACCATTTCTTGGGGGCCATGGAGCTCTGCGCGACTGCCTGTCTGTCACCAATCGAGTCTGCTAATGTCAGAATGAGACTCCCATGCCATAGGGAAGAAGAAGGAGCATCCCCAGACTTTGCCTAAATGGGGCAAAGTAGCATTCAACCGGGAAAACCTAGAAAACTCACCAAAATTACATGTGCATAGCAGATAAACTCTGTGTTGAACTCAAGGTACATCTGGGTTTTCTATGTAGTGTAGTCAAGCCGCATATAACCACATCTGTAACAGATCCAAAGACACAACTGGACAGGAGTTGGATGCCTTGCAAGTGGCCAGCCTCTCTCCCTCCCAGCTGCCACCTCTGCTCAGACCTGAAGGTCATCCCGATAGTGACATCATCATCATCATCATTTGTGGCATCAGAGTGTTTGTGATCAGCTGAGGCTGCCTCCATGTCAACAACAGTTTAGGCAACCCTTGACACCAGGCCCCATCTGCAATACTATAGGATATCGTTGAACTGCTTTGAACGGCATTCTATGAAGCTACGTATGGCAGAATGCATGATGGCGCCTCGGGTGTTCTTTATTGGAAGTTATATAATTGGTGTAGAAGAGTTTAACAGGAAGCACTCTCTCACTAATCCAAAAGGGTCGGTTACGCACATATTGTGAACAGATAATTGGTAATATTCGTAAAATACATATATATATATTTACATTTCAGTTGGAAGATGAGCAAGTGAAAGACTGTATGATAAAATGGGATGTTTATCGACCAGAAGTTGATGGCAAAAGTGACTAGGAGGGTGATATTGGAATCATAGGATAATAGAGTTGGAAGAGACCACATAGATCATCATTAACTGACCCAAATAGTACTTTTTCTGTGACTTTTGTGAGTGTTGACTATAAAAGTGTAGCTCAGAACTGTCACAGTTAGTTTCTCATCACAATATTACGACTATGCTATAAAGGTGCCAATATATGGGAGATGATTTTCCAGCCACAGAGAACAGATATGACAATACAATGTATTTGGATCTCCGGCATCCCGTTGGGCACACAGAATTTATGTCCTGTCTACAGTCTTATGCACAGGCCCAGCGTGCGACAGCACAACAACTCCAAAACCTACCAAACCCTTCCATTATTTATTGTTGCTTATGGGAGTTCTGTGTGCCCAGTTTGGTTCAATTGCATCATTGTCGGAGTGCAGAGTGCTCTTTGTTTGTAGGTGAAATACCAGCAACTACAACTCCCAAATGACAAAATCTATCCCACTGCAACTCCAGCAGTATTCAGATTTGGGCATATCGGTTATTTGTGCCAAATTACGCCAATTAATTTGAAAAATAGGATCCATGTTAGTGTTATTTAACTGAAATCAATCTCCACTTTGTGCAAGTGATAAACGTGATAATAGTATCATCTCCACTTGAACAAGACCAGCTTTCCACTTCTGTCGGGAGTAAGTTTCTCTGCTGGCTGGAGGGGGCTGGACCCAATTCCCTTTGGGGGTCTCTGGCATCTCATTCCCTGGAGCTACATAAACAGGCTGGATGGCCTTCTTCTGGGAGGGCTTTCCCTGGTCTTCCTTCCTAGCCGAAAGGGCTTGGGCTGGGTGGCCTTAGTGATTTATCACACGGGTGTCCTACTGTTCTTTCCATAGACACAAAGTCCTCAGTCATTCCAGAAACAGGGACATTTCAGAGCCAATCCCCCACATACCTACACCAGAGTATCAGAAGAACGTTGGCTACCTCTCCCTTAATGGTCCAATAACCACAGAAACCTTAAAGTCTTTAGAATGATAGAATAACTTTATTGTCACTGTACATTGTACAATAAAAGGAAATGCTTTTGTCAACAGACATCACAAAAAGAACATACCCATCCTGAAGTCAGCCATTTTAGATGGGTCTCCTCGTGAGGAGGGTACCCCTGGATCACACCAAAGAGGATCCGCTACCTTCTCGGCGAGACTTTCAGGAAGCCAATCCAAATGACCGATAGAAAATGATTTTCCCAACCAAGAGGTTGAAGAAGCGGCGACCGAGGCTTTGATTAGCGATTCAGCTGATAACGGATGCAATTGTGGGAATTATTCCACCACAAGCATGAAAATGCAAAGTTTGGAGGCATCTTTATACATTCAGTAAGTTCCGCAACTTTGAAATTCCCTCCCTTCCTCCCTCACCCGGCTTCGCTGTGATTGGTTGATGGCCGAACAGCTGGGAGAGGGTCAGGGTTAGGGTCAGGGTCAGGGTCCGGGTCCGGGTCCGGGTCCGGGTCCGATTTCTGGGAATACTTTTAATGATTATTTTTTAGAATCTTTCTGAATATTTCAGTGAAAATTTTTATTGATTACTTTTGTGGATATTTCTGGGAATATTTCATTGATTATTTTTGTGAATATTTTAATGATTATTTTGGTTATTAATTTAAAGCTTATACTGGTGAATATTTTAATGATTCTTTTTAAATATTTCTGTGAATTTTTAAATTATTTTTGTGAAGATTTTATTGATTATTTTGTGAATATTTTAATGAATATTTTATTGGTTTTTATGAATTTTTCTGTGAATATTGTTAATGATTATTTTGGTTAATATATTTGTAAGTATTTCTGTAAATATTTTTGAAGTTGTTTTTGTGGATATTTCTGTGCATATTATATTGATCATTTTTATGAATATTTCTGTGAATATCTTTGTAAATATTTCTGGGAATACCTTCAATGACTATTTCTGTGACTACTTCTATGAATATTTTATTGACTATATTTATGACTATTTCTGTGAATATTTTATTGATTATTTTGTTATTATTTCTGTGAATATTTGTGAATATTTTATTGATTATTTCTGTGAAATTATTAATATTTCATATTATTATATTACGTTGGAGGGCAGGCCCAGGGCAAGCTCTTCCCCATTATTTATTTATTTATTTATTTATCGATCAATTTTATATCCCGCCACTCCCCGAAGGCTCTGAGAGGTTTACAACATACATATGTGATATATTATATTTAAAATCAAAGAAAAATTTCAATCAGCAAGATTCAAATGCCAGCCCAAATAAATAAGTTTTACAAGCTCTACAAAAAGATAGTAAGTCTCGGAGAGCCCGTGTTTCCGCTGGCAAGGCATATTCCACAGGTAAGGAGCCACCACCGTGAATGCTCTGCACCTAGTAGACATCAGGTGAAAGGTCCTAAACCCTAAACATGACCAACAGAACACACTGGAAGGGTTTGGCAGCCATTGACCTTGAGTTTGGGAGTTGTAGTTCACCTACATCCAGAGAGCACTGTGGACTCAAGCAATGATGGATCTGGACCAAACTTGGCATGAATATTCCATATGCCCAAATATGAACACAGATGGAGTTTGGAGGAAATAGACCTTGACAAAGATCCATTGCCTAGTCAAAGCCATGGTCTTCCCTGTAGTAGTCACCTACGGATGTGAGAGCTGGACCTGAGGGAAGGCTGAGCGAAGGAAGATTGATGCTTTTGCGCTGTGGTGTTGGAGGAAAGTTCTGAGAGTACCTTGGACTGCGAGAAGATCCAACCAGTCCATCCTCCAGGAAAGAAAGCCCGACTAAAGCTCACTGGAGGGAAGGAGAGTTGAGGGAAAGTGGAAGTCCTTTGAATGCCACATCATGAGGAGACAGCAAAGCCTGGAGAAGACAATGATGCTGGGGAAAGGGGAAGGCAAAAGGAAGAGGGGCCGACCAAGGGCAAGAGGGATGGATGGCATCCTTGAAGGGACTGGACTGACCTTGAAGGAGACCCTGGGGGTGGGGACGGCCGACAGGGAGCTCTGGCGTGGGCTGGTCCAGGAGGTCACAAAGAGTCGGAGGCGACTGAATGAATGAACAACAAAGACCTTGACATTTGGGATTTGTAGTTACTGGGATTTATAGTTCACTACAATTAGAGAGCATTCTGAAACCCACAAACGACAGAAATGGGGCAAACTTCCCACACAGAACCCCTATGCATGACCAACAGAAAATACTTAAGGTCATCCAGTCCAACTCTCTTCACCAGGGCAAGAAAATGTCCTCAGAGCTCTCCTGACAAAGAGCCATCCAGTCATAAATATAGATAGATAGATATGATTCTCACACACACACACAGATATAGTCTCGTAGATTTGAAAGAGACCCTTAAAGAAGGACTATGATATGTTCCATGATCCAGAGTAGGCCAACCAGACACTCGCCACAACAACACTGACAAAGAAACAACAAGAAATACTATTTACCCTCAAGCAGAAAGGCATTACATAGATTAGAAACCCACACTTTCTCATTACTTTATTTTCCAGATCACCAGACTGGGCCACAGCAACGCCTGGCAGGGGACTGCTAGTCTATAGAAATAAAAATGTCATGTGTGTTTGTGGGATTCACAGAACTCAAAAACCAGTGGGCCAATTGACACCAAATTTGGCCACAAGACACCTACTGATTCCCTATGCCCAAATATGAACACAGATGGAGTTTGAGGGAAATAGACCTTGACATTTGGGAGTTGTAGTTCCTGGGATGTATAGTTCACCTACAATCAAAGAGCATTCTGAATCCCACCAGCGATAGACTTGGGCTGAACTTCCCACACAGAACCCCCCATGAACAGCAGGAAATACTCAAGGCCATCCAGTCCAACTGATATGGGGCCGCTTTTAGGAGGATCTCCCCAGCCGAGGAGATCCCGAGGACCGCACCAAAGAGGGTCCCTGAACCTTGGCGAGTGCAGCGAAGCCAATTCCAGCTGCAGAAAATATTAAAAACAATAAATCCTCGCCAAAGCGGAAGAAGATGGCGACCGAGGCGTCTTTATTAGCGATTCAGCTGAGATCGGATGCATTGTAGGAATAGTTCCACCACAAGCATACCAGCACAGAGTTTACAGGCATTTTTATAGGCAAAATGCAGGAAAACATTTCAAAACTCACTCACTCCCTCCCTCTTGGGCTCCTTAGCCAATCAGGGGGAGGGAGGCAGGACGGAAGAGGGGCGTTGTGTCCAGAGAGGAGGATGACACTCCACTGTCCTGGATTTCCTGTGCCCGAGGGATCAGCCAGCCAAGGAAACTAGGTTTTTTGTCCTTGTGATGGATCAGTGATTAGGGATCATCATTTGAATCAGGTTTTCCCCTTCCAGGATCAGATCAGGGAAAAGGTGAGGCTGGGAAGGATGTTTGTTGTGAAGGGAAACTTGGCAGAGGAGGAAATCACAGTCTGAGGACCCCCTCCTCAAGTCAAATAGGAACTCCAGGTCCCATTGTTCAGGTGTGAGTTCCAAGTCAATAGGTGTTTTTGTGATTCCTGATCAGCCTCCCAAAGGGCCAAAGAGTTCATGGCTGGGTCAGGTTTGTGGAGGAAATACATAGAAGGAAAGTATATAGATCAATCACCCCTTCTCCATCCCACCCACCAGAGAAATTGAATAAAGAAATTATTTTCAAGCAATGTGAGTCCATGAGCGGGAAAGATGTCCTTGTGAGTCCAAAACGTTAGGCAGAGCTGCCACGCTGGGATTGAAGCTGGTCCCTGGGAAACTGCAACTCTCATGGAGGGCAGAAGTCCCAAGATCCAGCCGTTTCCCAAAAGCCTCGTGGGGTCCTTGTTGTTGTCAGTGCTTTGGCAATGTGACCAAGACTTGACCCTTGTTGTGTAGTCTGGAGCCCTTGCCCTTTGCAGAACTATAAGTCGCTATCCCTTATTTTTTTGGGGAGGGAATGCTCGACATCACAACTCCCTTCTTCTCCAGGGCAAGGAAACGTAAACAAAGCCCTCCTGACAAAGAGCCACCCAGCCACAGATGGAGATAGATAGATAGACATGATGCACACTGTGCCGTTACACCCAGACGCTTTATACAAAAAACAACCTATGATGTGCGGTGCCTTTGCCTGGGCAAACCGCTGGGGCTTTCTGGAGAAAATTGAGATAATCACCAACTGAGTCTATTGCAAGTTCTGAATGTCCAAAAAGAATATTTATTTCAAAGTCTTGCAGACTTGGTACAGTTCTTTCAAAGTTGCAATCAAACAGTCAATAGAAGAAATCAAACAGATATTCCTTCTCCACCAAATTTGGGCATATCGGTTATTTGTGCCAAATTACGCCAATTAATTTGAAAAATAGGATCCATGGTAGTGTTATTTAACTCAAATAAACCTACACGTTGTGCAAGTGATAAACGTTCTAATAGTATCATCTCCACTGGAACAAGAATTCCAGCTTTCCACTTCTGTAGGGAGGAAGTTTCTCTGCTGGCTGGAGGGGGCTGGACCCAATTCCCTTTGGGGGTCTCTGGCATCTCATTCCCTGGAGCTACATAAACAGGCCGGATGGCCGTCTTCTGGGAGGGCTTTCCCTGGTCTTCCTTCCTAGCCGAAAGGGCTTGGGCTGGGTGGCCTTAGTGATTTATCACACGGGTGTCCTACTGCTCTTTCCATAGACACAAAGTCCTCAGTCATTCCAGAAACAGGGACATTTCAAGGCCAATCCCCCACATACAGACACCAGAGTATCAGAAGCACATTGGCTACCTCTCACTTAATGGTCCAATAAGGTAGCACTTAATGGTCCATTGAAACCTTAAAGTCTTTAGAATGATAGAATAACGTTATTGTCACTGTACATTGTACAGTAAAAGGAAATGAATTCCCCAACAGACATCACAAAAACAACATACCCATCCCTCCACACTTCAAGCACCAACCACCATTTCAGAAGGAAGGTCTGTTTCTGCGCACGGGTTGCTCCCATTTTGACACAACATCACACAACATCAGTTCTTAATAGCAAAATACTGAGTTTATTTCTTTGTTTTTAGTCTCTTCCTTTTCAGCTGCTCTTACATTTCTTCGAAGAAGAATCTATAACTTGAATTCTGCAAGTAGGCAGCTGAAGAGTGGCAGGAAAAGGGAAGGGGAAGGGGAAGGGAAGGGGAAGGGGGGGACCGGAAGGGGAGGGGAGGGGAGGGGAGAAGGGGAAGGGAGAGGAGAAGGGGAAGGGGAAGGGGAAGGGGAGGGGAAGGGAGGGGGAAGGGAAGGGGGAAGGGAGGGGGAGGGGAAGGGAAGGGAAGGGAGGGGAGGGGAAGCGGAGGGGGAAGGGTGGGGAAAGGAGAAACAGAAAGAAAGAAAGAAAGAAAGAAAGAAAGGAAAGGGAAAAAGAAAAATAGAAAGCAAAGGATACAGAAAAAGAGAAAAGAGAAACAGAAAGAGAAGATGGATGTAAAGAAACCTACCGCTCAATTTCAGTATTGAATATTGATGACAAATTATTTGCTAATATCTTGGTAGAAAGACTAAAGCCCTTTCTAATGGATAAAGGAAGAACAATGGGGCTTCCTCCCGTAACGAAGAATGAATGATAACGTCAGAACCGCGACAAACGTCATTCTGAAAAGAACAACGATGAAGAATGTGCGTTCTTGGCGCTAGACGCGGAGAAGGCCTTCAACAACATAAATTGGAAGTCCTTCATCTAACTCATGCAAGAATTCGATATGGGGCACTACTTCATAAATGCCATAAAATCGGTATATAATAAGCAAGGAGCGTTGTAAGATCCTCCTTGATAAGAATTTGGGGAAAGTAGAAAAGCAGATTTCATTTTTTAAAGAACCTCTGAATGCCCGCCGTGGAAGCGGTACAGAGGAGAGATCGAGGGTGGGAAAGGGGGCTCAGAGACAAAGAGAGACAGTGAACCCAAACAATAGTTATACTAAAGACCCAGGAAGAAATCAGAAAACTATATGGAAATCTCTCCTGGTTCCAATACAGACAGCTGAAGGAAGCCTTCAACAAGGACAAGAAATTAGGATTTGAAGAAGGAGGAAAACTATGGGACAAGATAATGGTATGACAGAAAAAAGTGATGACTAAAATATATAAAGCCCTTCTAACATGGTCAACTGAAAAGGAAGAAATTAAAGATTGCTTCACAAAGTGAGCAGCAAATATTGGACACACTCTATGAATGACTGATCGGGAAAAGAATTTGGAGCAAGAAAGTGAAATCTACCAACTCTTACGACCTAGGCGAGAATTGGATCAAAGTATGAAACTGAGGTGAAGAAGAGGTAGACGGAGGCGTGACAGGGGCCTGAGAAAAGAAAGGAGAAGGCGAAAGGAGAAGGAGAAAAGAAAAAGTGAACAGAGAAGGGCAAAGGGAAGAGGGAGAGGAGAGAGACGAAAGGAGGGAGAAGAGACAGAAAGAGGGGAAAGAGTTAAGAGAAAGGAGGCAGATGAGTGAGAATGTGAGGGATGTGAGATGTGTAGAGTGTGTGAGAAGAAAAAGGTAAAAGAGAGGGAAAAAACCAGAAAAAAAGCAAAATATAAAAAGAAAAAGGGAGAAAAGAGTGATGGGTGATCTGAGATGGGCAACGTGTGTGAGATGTGCATGGTGTATGTGATGTGTGTGCAGTATAATGTGCACAATTTGTGTGGTGTATGAACTGTGTGTACTATGCGTGTGGTATGTGTTCTGTGCGATGTTCGTATTCTGTGTGTTGCATATGATATGAAATGGGTGATATGAAATGGGCATGTTCATAGAATCATAGGATCAAAGAGTTGGAAGAGACCTCATGGGCCATCCAGTCCAACCCCATTCCGCCAAGAAGCAGGAATATAGCATGTTGTGTGACATGTGTGTGGTGTGTGGTGTGTGATGTGTGATGTGTGTGGTTTGTCTGGTGTATGAGGCGTGTGTATTATGTATGACCTGATGTGTGTGTTCTGTGTGATGAAGTGTTCTGTGTGATGTGTGTGGTGTGTCAGGTGTGGGGAGGGGAGAAGGAAGGGGAGGGGAGGGAGGGGGAGGGAGGGAGGGGGAGGGAGGGAGGGAGGGAGGGGGAGGGGAGGGAGGGAGGGAGGGGGAGGGGGGAGGGAGGGGAGGGAGGGGGAGGGAGGGGGAGGGAGGGGGAGGGAGGGGATGGGAGGGGGGAGGGGGGAGGGGGGAGGGGGGAGGGGAAAGGGTGGGGGGGAGGGGGATTGAACAGTCAGACTTTTGCCACAACTGAACACACATCTCAAGTCTTTGGGATTCAAACTGGTGGGAAGTATAAAAAAGCAGAAAAAAAGAGGACGGTTCAGCCTGTCTTCCTTCAAGCATGGACTTCTACTCTCCTCTCAAGATGTTTTGGGCTCAGTTCTGTTCACGACTGGTCAATGCTGTGATTTCCTGTTGAGTTCAAATCTAGCCAGAAGTGGATCCAACATCCAGACGGTTGAGGAGAGGAACATTGGGCATTGGGCAACCCATCAGGAAGAGGAAGAAGAAGAAGGCCAAACGCCGCCTTGGCGTAGTCGTGGTTCTCTTGCTTTCCTCGGATCCCACCTGGCTCTCTCTCACTCCTGGTGCTGTTGTCTCCTGTTGTCTCCGCAAATTCACCTTTCTCTCCAAGTCTTTGGCACAGAGTATGTTTCCGACCGGGCTTGATCCGGCTGAAACCCTGGCTGAGATCTCTGCCGTATCCCAAGACTTGTGAGGCTTTTCACCTGAGGAGAATGAGAAGAGGGACATCCCATGACACAAGGCAGCTTCACCAGCTTGGTGAAGGACCCAATTTTGGGCCCAGATCTAAAATATGAGGATGCCTGTTGCCCCCCACCTGGCTCCCTTCCCAGATCAGAAGTCCAGCAGGGAAGAGGAGTGGAGACCCCATGCCGGGAAGCCAGCCAGACCAGTTCAAACTGCTTGAATGAACCAGAGAAGGAAATGCAAAGGCTACCCAAGACTTCTAGAACAAACTTTGTCCTGTGCTGCCTTGGACTCACCTGAGGAGGAGGAACGGGGCAACCCAAGAGCTCTGGTGTCAGTTGGAAGCCACTTGCAGCCTCCTTCTCCTTGCATCGTTGGCAACCAAACAGGCCTGGGTCTTTCTCAGCCATACGTGTGAGCATTTCTTCATGAGACAGAGCTTCATGGTACCACTTATCCAGACATACTTGTCCCATGGGAGGCGGGGTGGGTGTTGATGTGCCTGGAGCTTTGCCTGAAAGCTTGGCCTCCCCCTTGGTGAGGCTTGTAGTCCAAGCTGTGCTCCTGCAGAAAGAAAGAAAGAAAGAAAGAGAGAAAGAAAGAAAGAAAGAAAGAAAGAAAGAAAGAAAGGAAGGAAGGAAGAAAGAAAGGAAGAAAGGAAGGAAGGAAGGAAGGGCTTGAGGACACGGCACAAGGCATATGGTTCCCAAAGAGCAGTCCTGCTGCTGACACGAGGGTTTCACCCTTTGCGCCCCTGGCTGGGGGCTCCGTCTCACAGAGTCATTCTATGGGACTTCTTCTGAGCAGTGTGGGTTGCATCGATTAGCATGATCGCCTTAGAGTTCTGTTCCTGGCTGTCATTTAGTTTTGCACATAGAAAAACATTTTTGTCTATTCCTCTTCCTTGGTAGAGTCTTGATTCTGCTTGCTTGCATGTTTGTATTTCTGTTCTATTAAATAACAATTAATGTAAAAGATGCCAAATGTTTCCACTTTACTAAAATATACAGCACTAAAAACTTTGGGAAAGGTTCCTTCTTTCCCCAATCGCGGGTCAATTAACCAGGAACGGATCAGAAACGTTACAAAAGGAAATGTCATACTTCCAATTTGGCCACACTGGGACATCATCATCCTTTGCGTCACCACCACCACCACCACCATTTCTTGGGGGCCATGGAGCTCTGCGCGACTGCCTGTCTGTCACCAATCGAGTCTGCTAATGTCAGAATGAGACTCCCATGCCATAGGGAAGAAGAAGGAGCATCCCCAGACTTGGCCTCAATGGGGCAAAATACTAGTATTCAACCGGGAAAACCTAGAATACTCACCAAAAATACATGTGCATAGCAGATAAACTCTATGTTGAATTCAAGGTACATCTGGGTTTTCTAGGTAGTGTAGTCAAGCCGCATAGAACCGCATCTGTAACGGATCCAAAGACACAACTGGACAGGAGTTGGATGTCTGGCAAGTGGCCAGCCTCTCTCCCTCCCAGCTGCCACCTCTGCTCAGACCTGAAGGTCATCCCGATAGTGACCTCATCATCATCATCATCATTCATGGCATCAGAGTGTTTGTGATCAGCTGAGGCTGCCTCCATGTCAACAACAGTTTAGACAACCCTTGGGTGTTTCTTTATTGGAAGTTACATAATTGGTGTAGAAGAGTTTAACATGAAGCACTCTCTCACTAATCCAAAAGGGTCGGTTACGCACATATTGTGAACAGATAATTGGTAATATTGGTAAAATACATATATATATATTTACATTTCAGTTGGAAGATGAGCAAGTGAAAGACTGTATGATAAAATGGGATGTTTATCGACCAGAAGTTGATGGCAAAAGTGACTAGGAGGGTGATATTGGAATCCTAGGATAACAGAGTTGGAAGAGACCACATAGATCATCATTAACTGACCCAAATAGTACTTTTTCTGTGACTTTTGTGAGTGTTGACTATAAAAGTGTAGCTCAGAACTGTCACGGTTAGTTTCTCATCACAATATTACGACTATGCTATAAAAGTGCCAATATATGGGAGATGATTTTCCAGCCACAGAGAACAGATATGACAATACAATGTATTTGGATCTCCAATATGTTTTTTTGGTATATGCAAGGTCTACATCAGTGGTTCTCAACCTGCAAGTCCCCAGGTGTTTTGGCCTTCAACTCCCAGAAATCCTAACAGCTGGTCAACTGGCTGAAATTTCTGGGAGTTGTAGGCCAAAACTCCTGAGGATCCACAGGTTGAGAACCATTGGTCTACATTTAGTCAGCTAACATTGGGAACTTGTATTAACTGACCTAAACATGGATGGGTTATGGGTAGATAAACCAATAAGCAAATGGGTGCTAAATACCGATCCTCTGGTGACATTTACGATACGCCTTCCGAGATATGTCAACCCTGGCTAGGTGACTCTGATGTCTATCTGACCCCGAGGAGGAGCCCTGGACCCAGCATCGATGTCATGAAGCTAGAGCTGTTGCCTTAGAGGTGGATCCAGAGTGGCCTTCCTTCCTGCCTGCCTGTGGAAGGAAGGAAGGGCTCCATCTCCTTCCATAAAGGACATTGTGTCCCAAGGACGTTCCTCCGGTAAGAGAGACAGAAGGTGCATTTCATTCATTTCTCTGTATGACTTGTACACACACAGCAGCAACAACAACGACAACTCTATGCTTCTGTTCTGTATTCGGATCTGTTACTTAATAGAGATCTCAGTCGCTGTTACAGGAGACTAGTTACTTACTTACTTACTTAGGCGATCCCTCACTTTCCGAGATGATTGTCTTCCTGTGGGTCCGTATGTGGCTGTGGAGCCCTATTTTTGCTCTGCATCTTCTTCCGCAGTGAGGAGGGCATTGGTTTCCAGGTGGAAGGCGGTCTCGGCCGGGGTTGGCTTGACGCGCCTTCTCTTGGCACGTTTCTCTCTTTCGCCCTCCACTCGTGCCTCTTCAAATTCTGCAGCACTGCTGGTCACAGCTGACCTCCAGCTGGAGCGCTCAAGGGCCAGGGCTTCCCAGTTCTCAGTGCCTATGCCAGAGTTTTTAAGGTTGGCTTTGAACCCGTCTTTAAATCTCTTTTCCTGTCCTCCAACGTTGCGTTTTCCGTCCTTGAGTTCGGAGTAGAGCAGCTGCAGTTGGGGAGGGGAGGGAAGAGACGTTCGGCGCATGGCAGCGTGGGGCACATGCACAGGCAGGGGAGCCAAAGCAAGGACGGACAAAGGCTTGCACCTGGGAATCCATTTTGTTCATGTCAGGAGTGACTTGAGAAACTGAAAATATGCAATAAAGATTATTTTTCAAAAAGAGGAGGAGGAGGAGGAGCAGGAGCAGAAATCTGAACAACTGCAAGTCCCAAATGTAAAGGTCTATTTTCCCCAAACCTCACCTGCGTTCAAATTTGGGCACATTGAGTGTTCATGCCAAGTTTGGCCCAGATCCATCATTGTTTGCGTCCACACTGCTCCCTGCATGTAGGTGAACTACAACTGTTCTGGAACAGCTGTGCCAGGAGCTCCAATTTTGTTTGCTTTGCATTGAATGTTTGTTTGCAGTCCTAAGTTTCAGGGACTCTGCAGATAGGTGGCTTCTTTTGGCTGCAATCATAGGGCAAGCCACCTGTCAATTAGAGTTAGGTTCCCTGGTCCCGCCCCCTTTGGGTTTTTGGAGGGAATAGGAGCCTTTTTGAGTCAGTCCACACAGAGCAGCTTTCCATACAGGACACGAAACCAAGAGCTCCTGTCGAAAGCTTCGTCTTCTACGGCTTGGCCGGGGAGATACACAGCCTACAGCTTGGCTGAGGATTTTACCACCTTACATCTCCTTTGCTGAGGGACTTCAGTCAGCCATCACAGCACCCTGAACTCCTTCTTTGGCCCTGGAAGTCTACAAAGCTCTGCTTGGCAAGGGTCGCTCGCGGAAGCCGGACGCAGTTGGTACCGGGTGCAGGGGCTCCACGCCAACAGAAACATGCACAGACTGCCCAGATTAGAAGTTAAGCATTTCCCCATTCGTTAGTATTTTTATTTATTTATTTACTTATTATTTAAACTTCTATGCCGCCACTCCCTTCCCTGGGGCTCGGAGCGGCTGACAAGAATAGCTAAAATCTAACAAAGTTTAAAAGCAATTTAAAACAATTTAAAAACAACAGTATCAAACATTAAAAGCCTGTCTTACATGCCCTGCGGACAGCTGGCAAGTCCCGCAGGGCACGAACTTCAGGTGGCAGAGCATTCCAGACTGATGGCGCCACTGCTGGGAAGGCTCTGCGCCTGGTAGCCGTTAGACGCAAGGTCTTGACACTGGGGACTTCCAACAGATCTTGGTCCTCAGAACAGAGGGATCTCTGGGGTTGGTAGGGGGTGAGGCGGTCCCTCAGGTCCATTGGCCCCAGACCATGCAAGGCCTTCAAGGTGAGTACCATCCCTTTGAAAGTGATCCGGTGCTCAATGGGTAACCAATGCAGCTGCAGTAAGATTGGTGTTATGCGGCATCTCATCGGAATTCCCGCAAGAAGCCGAGCAGCTGCGTTTTGTACCAACTTGAGCTTCCAAATCACCGACAGAGGAAGGCCAATGTAGAGGGCGTTACAGTAGTCCAGTCTTGAGATGACCGTAGCCTGGATCACCGTAGCTAGGTCGTCCCTGGACAGGGAGGGGGTCAGCCGTCTAGCCTGCCGCAGGTGAAAGAAAGAAGGCGGTTCTGCTCACGGCGGAGACCTGGGCCTCCATTGTCAGCAGAGGGTCCAAAAGGACTCCCAGACTCTTGACCAACGATGACGGGCGTAAGTCCTCGCCATCCAGGGTGGGCAGATGGATGTCCCCACTGCCCGGTCCACCCAGCCATAGGATCTCCTCCGTCTTTGCTGGATTCACCCTCAACCTGCTGGCACGCAGCCATCCAGTCACGGCCTCAATGAGGCACTGATGGAAACAATCGGGGACAGAGTCCGGTCGGCCTTCCATCTTCAGCACCAGCTGAGTGTCATCGGCATACTGATAACACTCCAGCCCAAAACCTCGAACCAGCTGAGAAAGTGGTCGCATAGAGATGTTAAGCAACAGAGGGGAGAAAATGGCCCCCTGAGGAGGAACCCCACAAGAGAGAGAGGGGGGGGGGACCTCTCAGAGAACAGGCCTCCCCTCCCCACTCGCTGTCCACGGTTGTGAAGAAAGGAGGACAGCCAGTTTAAAGCTGTCCCCCTGATTCCCGCAACAGCAAGGCGGTGGGTCAAGAGATTGTGGTCGACTGTGTCAAATGCTGCTGTGAGATCCAATAGCACGAGCAGCGCTGACCCGCCCTGGTCAAGCTGGCATCGAAGGTGATCCGTGATGGAGACCAGCACAGTCTCTGTCCCGTGCCCCACACGGAAGCCGGACTGGAAGGGATCTCGTCCGGCTGTGTCGTCTAGGAATTGCTGCAACTGCTCCGCTGCTGTATACAGTTATGAAGATAGTGCCTGTTCCCAGTGAACAAGATTGCAAGAGCCAACAGACTGTTAAGAAAGCTTTAAAGTCCCTCTTTGTTTTCCTCAATAAAGAACTTTGCTGGACTTACTTTAAGCCTCTACAGAACTTTGTTTAAGGAAATCCAAGGGCCTTTAACCTGAGGCAGCCCCGTTGGGCATCCCGTTGGGCACACGGAATGTATGTCCTGTCTACAGTCTTATGCACAGGCGTGCGACAGCACAACAACTCCAAAACCTCAAGGTCAATGCCTACCAAACCCTTCCAATATTTATTGTTGCTTATGGGAGTTCTGTGTGCCCAGTTTGGTTCAATTGCATCATTGGCGGAGTTCAGAGTGCTCTTTGTTTGTAGGTGAAATGCCAGCAACTACAACTCCCAAATGACACAACCTATCCCACTGCAACTCCAGCAGTATTCAGATTTGGGCATATCGGTTATTTGTGCCAAATTACGCCCATTAATTTGAAAAATAGGATCCATGTTAGTGTTATTTAACTCAAATCAATCTCCACTTTGTGCAAGTGATAAACGTTCTAATAGTATCATCTCCACTGGAACAAGAATTCCAGCTTTCCACTTCTGTAGGAAGGAGTAAGTTTCTCTGCTGGCTGGAGGGGGCTGGACCCCATTCCCTTTGGGGGTCTCTGGCATCTCATTCCCTGGAGCTACATAAACAGGCCGGATGGCCGTCTTCTGGGAGGGCTTTCCCTCCCGGTCTTCCTTCCTAGCCGAAAGGGCTTGGGCTGGGTGGCCTTAGTGATTTATCACACGGGTGTCCTACTGTTCTTTCCATAGACACAAAGTCCTCAGCCATTCCAGAAACAGGGACATTTCAGAGCCAATCCCCCACATAGAGACACCAGAGTATCAGAAGCACATTGGCTACCTCTCACTTAATGGTCCAATAAGGTAGCACTTAATGGTCCATAGAAACCTTAAAGTCTTTAGAATGATAGAATAACGTTATTGTCACTGTACATTGTACAATAAAAGGAAATGAATTCCCCAACAGACATCACAAAAACAACATACCCATCCCTCCACACTTCAAGCACCAACCACCATTGCAGAAGGAAGGTCTGTTTCTGTGCACGGGTTGCTCCCATTTTGACACAACATCACACAACATCAGTTCTTAATAGCAAAATACTGAGTTTATTTCTTTGTTTTTAGTCTCTTCCTTTTCAGCTGCTCTTACATTTCTTCGAAGAAGAAGATATAACTTGAATTCTGCAAGTAGGCAGCTGAAGAGTGGCAGGAAAAGGGAAGGGGAAGGGAGGGGAGAAGGGGGGGACCGGAAGGGGAGGGGAGGGGAGGAGAGGGGGAAGGGGAAGGGAGGGGAGGGGAAGGGGAAGGGGAAGGGAGGGGAGGGGAGGGGAAGGGGAAGGGGAAGGGAGGGGAGGGGAGGGGAAGGGGAAGGGGAAGGGAGGGGAGGGGAGGGGAGGGGGAAGGGGAAGGGAGGGGAGGGGAGGGGAAGAGGAGGGGAAGGGAGGGGAGGGGAGGGGAGGGGAAGGGTGGGGAAAGGAGAAACAGAAGGAAAGAAAGAAAGAAAGAAAGAAAGAAAGGAAAGGGAAAAAGAAAAAGAGAAAGCAAAGGATACGGAAAAAGAGAAAGAGAAAAGAGAAACAGAAAGAGAAAACAAAAGAGAAGATGGATGTAAAGAAACCTACCGCTCAATTTCAGTATTGAATATTGATTATAAATTATTTGCTAATATCTTGGTAGAAAGACTAAAGCCCTTTCTAATGGATAAAGGGAGAAGAATGGGGCTTCCTCCCGTAACGAAGAATGAATGATAACGTCAGAACCATGACAAACGTCATTCTGAAAAGAACAACGATGAAGAATGTGCGTTCTTAGCGCTAGACGTGGAGAAGGCCTTCAATAACATAAATTGGAAGTCCTTCATCTAACTCATGCAAGAATTCGATATGGGGCACTACTTCATAAATGCCATAAAATCGGTATATAATAATATACCGATTTGTAAGATCCTCCTTGATAAGAATTTGGGGAAAGTAGAAAAGCAGATTTCATTTTTTAAAAAACCTCTGAATAGCCACCGTGGAAGCGGTACAGAGGAGAGATCGAGGGTGGGAAAGGGGGCTCAGAGACAAAGAGAGACAGTGAACCCAAACAATAGAAGATTGCTTCACAAAGTGAGCAGCAAATATTGGACACACTCTATGAATGACTGATTGGGAAAAGAATTTGGAGCAAGAAAGTGAAATCTACCAACTCTTACGACCTAGGCGAGAATCGGATCAAAGTATGAAACTGAGGTGAAGAAGAAGTAGACGGAGGCGTGAGAGGGGCCTGAGAAAAGAAAGGAGAAGGCCAAAGGAGAAGGAGGAAAGAAAAAGTGAACAGAGAAGGGCAAAGGGAAGAGGGAGAGGAGAGAGACGAAAGGAGGGAGAAGAGACAGAAAGAGGGGAAAGAGTTAAGAGAAAGGAGGCAGATGAGTGAGAATGTGAGGGATGTGAGATGTGTAGAGTGTGTGAGAAGAAAAAGGTAAAAGAGAGGGAAAAAACCAGAAAAAAAGCAAAATATAAAAAGAAAAAGGGAGAAAAGAGTGATGGGTGATCTGAGATGGGCAACGTGTGTGAGATGTGCATGGTGTATGTGATGTGTGTGCAGCATAATGTGCACAATTTGTGTCGTGTATGAACTGTGTGTACTATGCGTGTGGTATGTGTTCCGTGCGATGTTCGTATTCTGTGTGTTGCATGTGATATGAAATGGGTGATATGAAATGGGCATGTTCATAGAATCCTAGAATCAAAGAGTTGGAAGAGGCCTCATGGGCCATCCAGTCCAACCCCATTCTGCCAAGAAGCAGGAAGATAGAATGTTGTGTGACATGTGTGTGATGTGTGATGTGTGATGTGTGTGGTTTGTCTGGTGTATGAGGCGTGTGTATTATGTATGACCTGATGTGTGTGTTCTGTGTGATGAAGTGTTCTGTGTGATGTGTGTGGTGTGTCAGGTGTGGGGAGGGGAGAAGGAAGGGGAGGGGAGGGAGGGAGGGGGAGGGAGGGGGAGGGAGGGAGGGAGGGAGGGAGGGGAGGGGGAGGGGAGGGGAGGGAGGGGAGGGGGAGGGAGGGGAGGGGGAGGGGAGGGGAGGGAGGGAGGGGGAGGGAGGGGAGGGGGAGGGAGGGGAGGGGGAGGGGAGGGGAGGGAGGGAGGGAGGGGGAGGGGGAGGGGAAAGGGTGGGGGGGAGGGGGATTGAACAGTCAGACTTTTGCCACCACTGAACACACATCTCAAGTCTTTGGGATTTCAAACTGGTGGGAAGAATTAAAAATGCAGGAAAAAAGAGGACGGTTCAGCCTGTCTTCCTTCAACCATGGCCTTCTACTCTCATCTCAAGATGTTTTGGGCTCAGTTCTGTTCACGACTGGTCAATGCTGTGATTTCCTGTTGAGTTCAAATCTAGCCAGAAGTGGATCCAACATCCAGGCGGTTGAGGAGAGGAACATTGGGCATTGGGCAACCCATCAGGAAGAGGAAGAAGAAGAAGGCCAAACGCCGCCTTGGCGTAGTCGTGGTTCTCTTGCTTTCCTCGGATTCCACCTGGCTCTCTCTCACTCCTGGTGCTGTTGTCTCCTGTTGTCTCCGCAAATTCACCTTTCTCTCCAAGTCTTTGGCACAGAGTATGTTTCCGACCGGGCTTGATCCGGCTGAAACCCTGGCTGAGATCTCTGCCGTATCCCAACACTTGTGAGGCTTTTCACCTGAGGAGAATGAGAAGAGGGACATCCCATGACACAAGGCAGCTTCACCAGCTTGGTGAAGGACCCCATTTTGGGCCCAGATCTAAAATATGAGGATGCCTGTTGCCCCCCACCTGGCTCCCTTCCCAGATCAGAAGTCCAGCAGGGAAGAGGAGTGGAGACCCCATGCCGGGAAGCCAGCCAGACCAGTTCGAACTGCTTTAATGAACCAGAGAAGGAAATGCAAAGACTACCCAAGACTTCTAGAACAAACTTTGTCCTGTGCTGCATTGGACTCACCTGAGGAGGAGGAACGGGGCAACCCACGAGCTCTGGTGTCAGTTGGAAGCCACTTGCAGCATCCTTCTCCTTGCATCGTTGGCAACCAAACAGGCCTGGGTCTTTCTCAGCCATACGTGTGAGCATTTCTTCATGAGACAGAGCTTCATGGTACCACTTATCCAGACATACTTGTCCCATGGGAGGCGGGGTGGGTGTTGATGTGCCTGGAGCTTTGCCTGAAAGCTTGGCCTCACCCTTGGTGAGGCTTGTGGGGCTTGTAGTCCAAGCTGTGCTCCTGCAGAAGGAAAGAAAGAAAGAAAGAAAGAAAGGAAGGAAGGAAGGAAGGAAGGAAGAAAGGAAGGAAGGAAGGAAGGAAGGAAGGAAGGAAGGGCTTGAGTCCACGGCTGACACGAGGGTTTCACCCTTTGCGCCCCTGGCTGGGGGCTCCGTCTCACAGAGTCATTCTATGGGACTTCTTCTGAGCAGTGTGGGTTGCATGTATTAGGATGATCGCCTTAGAGTTCTGTTCCTGGCTGTCATTTAGTTTTGCATATAGAAAAACATTTTTGTCTCTAATGTCAGAATGAGACTCCCATGCCATAGGGAAGAAGGAGCATCCCCAGACTTTGCCTAAATGGGGCAAAGTAGCATTCAACCGGGAAAACCTAGAATACTCACCAAAAATACATGTGCATAGCAGATAAACTCTATGTTGAATTCAAGGTACATCTGGGTTTTCTATGTAGTGTAGTCAAGCCGCATATAACCACATCTGTAACGGATCCAAAGACACAACTGGACAGGAGTTGGATGTCTGGCAAGTGGCCAGCCTCTCTCCCTCCCAGCTGCCACCTCTGCTCAGACCTGAAGGTCATCCCGATAGTGACCTCATCATCATCACCATTCATGGCATCAGAGTGTTTGTGATCAGCTGAGGCTGCCTCCATGTCAACAACAGTTTAGGCAACCCTTGCAACCAGGCCCCATCTGCAATACTATAGGATATCATTGAACTGCTTTGAACTGCATTCTATGAAGCTACGTATGGCAGAACGCATGATGGCGCCTCGGGTGTTCTTTATTGGAAGTTACATAATTGGTGTAGAAGAGTTTAACATGAAGCACTCTCTCACTAATCCAAAAGGGTCGGTTACGCACATATTGTGAACAGATAATTGGTAATATTGGTAAAATACATATTATTATTATTATTTTACATTTCAGTTGGAAGATGAGCAAGTGAAAGACTGTATGAGAAAATGGGATGTTTATCGACCAGAAGTCGATGGCAAAAGTGACTAGGAGGGTGATATTGGAATCATATGATAATAGTGTTGGAAGAGACCACATAGATCATCATTAACTGACCCAAATAGTACTTTTTCTGTGACTTTTGTGAGTGTTGACTATAAAAGTGTAGCTCAGAACTGTCACGGTTAGTTTCTCATCACAATATTACGACTATGCTATAAAAGTGCCAATATATGGGAGATGATTTCCCAGCCACAGAGAACAGATATGACAATACAATGTATTTGGGTCTCCGGCATCCCGTTGGGCACACGGAATTTATGTCCTGTCTACAGTCTTATGCGCAGGCGTGCGACAGCACAACAACTCCAAAACCTCAAGGTCAATGCATACCAAACCCTTCCAATATTTATTGTTGCTTATGGGAGTTCTGTGTGCCCAGTTTGGTTCAATTGCATCATTGGCGGAGTTCAGAGTGCTCTTTGTTTGTAGGTGAAATGCCAGCAACTACAACTCCCAAATGACACAACCTATCCCACTGCAACTCCAGCAGTATTCAGATTTGGGCATATCGGTTATTTGTGCCAAATTACGCCCATTAATTTGAAAAATAGGATCCATGTTAGTGTTATTTAACTCAAATCAACCTCCACTTTGTGCAAGTGATAAACGTTCTAATAGTATCATCTCCACTGGAACAAGACCAGCTTTCCACTTCTGTAGGAAGGAGTAAGTTTCTCTGCTGGCTGGAGGGGGCTGGACCCCATTCCCTTTGGGGGTCTCTGGCATCTCATTCCCTGGAGCTACATAAACAGGCCGGATGGCCGTCTTCTGGGAGGGCTTTCCCTCCCGGTCTTCCTTCCTAGCCGAAAGGGCTTGGGCTGGGTGGCCTTAGTGATTTATCACACGGGTGTCCTACTGTTCTTTCCATAGACACAAAGTCCTCAGTCATTCCAGAAACAGGGACATTTCAGAGCCAATCCCCCACATAGAGACACCAGAGTATCAGAAGCACATTGGCTACCTCTCACTGAATGGTCCAATAAGGTAGCACTTAATGGTCCATAGAAACCTTAAAGTCTTTAGAATGATAGAATAACGTTATTGTCACTGTACATTGTACAATAAAAGGAAATGAATTCCCCAACAGACATCACAAAAACAACATACCCATCCCTCCACACTTCAAGCACCAACCACCATTTCAGAAGGAAGGTCTGTTTCTGCGCATGGGTTGCTCCCATTTTGACACAACATCACACAACATCAGTTCTTAATAGCAAAATACTCAGTTTATTTCTTTGTTTTTAGTCTCTTCCATTTCAGCTGCTCTTACATTTCTTTGAAGAAGAATCTATAACTTGAATTCTGCAAGTAGGCAGCTGAAGAGTGGCAGGAAAAGGGAAGGGGAAGGGGAAGGGGAAGGGGAAGGGGAGGGGAAGGGGAGGGGAAGGGAGGGGAGGGGGAAGGGAGGGGAGGGGGAGGGGGAAGGGAGGGGAGGGGGAGGGGAAGGGAAGGGAAGGGAAGGGAAGGGAGGGGAGGGGGAGGGGGAAGGGTGGGGAAAGGAGAAACAGAAAGAAAGAAAGAAAGAAAGAAAGGAAAGGGAAAAAGAAAAATAGAAAGCAAAGGATACGGAAAAAGAGAAAGAGAAAAGAGAAACAGAAAGAGAAAACAAAAGATGGATGTAAAGAAACCTACCGCTCAATTTCAGTATTGAATATTGATGACAAATTATTTGCTAATATCTTGGTAGAAAGACTAAAGCCCTTTCTAATGGATAAAGGGAGAAGAATGGGGCTTCCTCCCATAACGAAGAATGAATGATAACGTCAGAACCATGACAAACGTCATTCTGAAAAGAACAACGATGAAGAATGTGCGTTCTTAGCGCTAGACGCGGAGAAGGCCTTCAACAACATAAATTGGAAGTCCTTCATCTAACTCATGCAAGAATTCGATATGGGGCACTACTTCATAAATGCCATAAAATCGGTATATAATAATATACCGATTTGTAAGATCCTCCTTGATAAGAATTTGGGGAAAGTAGAAAAGCAGATTTCATTTTTTAAAAAACCTCTGAATAGCCACCGTGGAAGCGGTACAGAGGAGAGATCGAGGGTGGGAAAGGTGGCTCAGAGACAAAGAGAGACAGTGAACCCAAACAGTAGAAGATTGCTTCACAAAGTGAGCAGCAAATATTGGACACACTACATGAATGACTGATTGGGAAAAGAATTTGGAGCAAGAAAGTGAAATCTACCAACTCTTACGACCTAGGCGAGAATCGGATCAAAGTATGAAACTGAGGTGAAGAAGAGTTAGACGGAGGCGTGAGAGGGGCCTGAGAAAAGAAAGGAGAAGGCCAAAGGAGAAGGAGGAAAGAAAAAGTGAACAGAGAAGGGCAAAGGGAAGAGGGAGAGGAGAGAGACGAAAGGAGGGAGAAGAGACAGAAAGAGGGGAAAGAGTTAAGAGAAAGGAGGCAGATGAGTGAGAATGTGAGGTATGTGAGATGTGTAGAGTGTGTGAGAAGAAAAAGGTAAAAGAGAGGGAAAAAACCAGAAAAAAAGCAAAATATAAAAAGAAAAAGGGAGAAAAGAGTGATGGGTGATCTGAGATGGGCAACGTGTGTGAGATGTGCATGGTGTATGTGATGTGTGTGCAGTATAATGTGCACAATTTGTGTGGTGTATGAACTGTGTGTACTATGCGTGTGGTATGTGTTCCGTGCGATGTTCGTATTCTGTGTGTTGCATATGATATGAAATGGGTGATATGAAATGGGCATGTTCATAGAATCATAGGATCAAAGAGTTGGAAGAGACCTCATGGGCCATCCAGTCCAACCCCATTCTGCCAAGAAGCAGGAAGATAGAATGTTGTGTGACATGTGTGTGGTGTGTGGTGTGTGATGTGTGATGTGTGTGGTTTGTCTGGTGTATGAGGCGTGTGTATTATGTATGACCTGATGTGTGTGTTCTGTGTGATGAAGTGTTCTGTGTGATGTGTGTGGTGTGTCAGGTGTGGGGAGGGGAGAAGGAAGGGGAGGGGAGGGAGGGAGGGGGAGGGAGGGGGAGGGGAGGGAAGAGGAGGGGAGGGGAGGGAGGGGAGGGGAGGGGAGGGAGGGGGGAGGGGGGAGGGGAAAGGGTGGGAGGGAGGGGGATTGAACAGTCAGACTTTTGCCACAACTGAACACACATCTCAAGTCTTTGGGATTTCAAACTGGTGGGAAGAATTAAAAAGCAGGAAAAAAGAGGACGGTTCAGCCTGTCTTCCTTCAACCATGGCCTTCTACTCTCATCTCAAGATGTTTTGGGCTCAGTTCTGTTCACGACTGGTCAATGCTGTGATTTCCTGTTGAGTTCCAATCTAGCCAGAGGTGGATCCAACATCCAGACGGTTGAGGAGAGGAACATTGGGCATTGGGCAACCCATCAGGAAGAGGAAGAAGAAGAAGGCCAAACGCCGCCTTGGCGTAGTCGTGGTTCTCTTGCTTTCCTCGGATTCCACCTGGCTCTCTCTCACTCCTGGTGCTGTTGTCTCCTGTTGTCTCCGCAAATTCACCTTTCTCTCCAAGTCTTTGGCACAGAGTATGTTTCCGACCGGGCTTGATCCGGCTGAAACCCTGGCTGAGATCTCTGCCGTATCCCAACACTTGTGAGGCTTTTCACCTGAGGAGAATGAGAAGAAGGACATCCCATGACACAAGGCAGCTTCACCAGCTTGGTGAAGGACCCCATTTTGGGCCCAGATCTAAAATATGAGGATGCCTGTTGCCCCCCACCTGGCTCCCTTCCCAGGTGAGAAGTCCAGCAGGGAAGAGGAGTGGAGACCCCATGCCGGGAAGCCAGCCAGACCAGTTCAAACTGCTTGAATGAACCAGAGAAGGAAATGCAAAGACTACCCAAGACTTCTAGAACAAACTTTGTCCTGTGCTGCCTTGGACTCACCTGAGGAGGAGGAACAGGGCAACCCACGAGCTCTGGTGTCAGTTGGAAGCCACTTGCAGCATCCTTCTCC
Organism: Anolis sagrei; assembly: GCF_037176765.1. Taxonomy (NCBI): domain Eukaryota; kingdom Metazoa; phylum Chordata; class Lepidosauria; order Squamata; family Anolidae; genus Anolis; species Anolis sagrei. Next base: position 172,618 of record NC_090034.1, on the reverse strand, counting down.
TTGCATCGTTGGCAACCAAACAGGCCTGGGTCTTTCTCAGCCCTACGTGTGAGCATTTCTTCATGATACAGATCTTCATGGTACCACTTATCCAGACATACTTGTCCCATGGGAGGCGGGGTGGGTGTTGATGTGCCTGGAGCTTTGCCTGAAAGCTTTGCCTCACACTTGGTGGGGCTTGTGGGGCTTGTAGTCCAAGCTGTGCTCCTGAAAAAAGAAAGGAAGAAAGAAAGAAAGAAAGAAAGAAAGAAAGAAAGAAAGGAAGGAAGGAAGGAAGGAAGGAAGGACTTGAGTCCACGGGGCCTGCCTGTCACCAATCGAGTCTGCTAATGTCAGAATGAGACTCCCATGCCATAGGGAAGAAGGAGCATCCCCAGACTTTGCTTAAATGGGGCAAAGTAGCATTCAACCGGGAAAACCTAGAATACTCACCAAAAATACATGTGCATAGCAGATCAACTCTATGTTGAATTCAAGGTACATCTGGGTTTTCTAGATAGTGTAGTCAAGCCGCATATAACCGCATCTGTAACGGATCCAAAGACACAACTGGACAGGAGTTGGATGTCTGGCAAGTGGCCAGCCTCTCTCCCTCCCAGCTGCCACCTCTGCTCAGACCTGAAGGTCATCCCGATAGTGACCTCATCATCATCACCATTCATGGCATCAGAGTGTTTGTGATCAGCTGAGGCTGCCTCCATGTCAACAACAGTTTAGGCAACCCTTGACACCAGGCCCCATCTGCAATACTGTAGAATAGCGTTGAACTGCTTTGAACTGCATTCTATGAAGCTACGTATGGCAGAATGCATGATGGCGCCTCGGGTGTTCTTTATTGGAAGTTACATAATGGGTGTAGAAGAGTTTAACATGAAGCACTCTCTCACTAATCCACAAGGGTCGGTTACGCACAAATTGTGAACAGATAATTGGTAATATTGGTAAAATACATATTATTATTTTTTTACATTTCAGTTGGAAGATGAGCAAGTGAAAGACTGTATGATAAAATGGGATGTTTATCGACCAGAAGTTGATGGCAAAAGTGACTAGGAGGGTGATATTGGAATCCTAGGATAACAGAGTTGGAAGAGACCTCATAGATCATCATTAACTGACCCAAATAGTACTTTTTCTGTGACTTTTGTGAGTGTTGACTATAAAAGTGTAGCTCAGAACTGTCACAGTTAGTTTCTCATCACAATATTCCTACTATGCTATAAAAGTGCCAATATATGGGAGATGATTTCCCAGCCACAGAGTAGAGATACCACAATACAATGTATTTGGATCTCCAATATTTTTTTTTGGTATATGCAAGGTCTACATCAGTGGTTCTCAACCTGCAAGTCCCCAGGTGTTTTGGCCTTCAACTCCCAGAAATCCCAACAGCTGGTCTACTGGCTGAAATTTCTGGGAGTTGTAGGCCAAAACTCCTGAGGATCCACAGGTTGAGAACCATTGGTCTACATTTAGTCAGCTAACATTGGGAACTTGTATTAACTGACCTAAACATGGATGGGTTATGGGTAGATAAACCAATAAGCAAATGGGTGCTAAATACCGATCCTCTGATGACATTTACGATACGCCTTCCGAGATATGTCAACCCTGGCTAGGTGACTCTGATGTCTATCTGACCCTGAGGAGGAGCCCTGGACCCAGCATCGATGTCATGAAGCTAGAGCTGTTAAAGCCTTAGAGTTGGATTCAGAGTGGCCTTCCTGCCTGCCTGTGGAAGGAAGGAAGGGCTCCATCTCCTTCCATAAAGGACATTGTGTCCCAAGGACGTTCCTCCGGTAAGAGAGACAGAAGGCGCATTTCATTCATTTCTCTGTGTGACTTGTACACACACAGCAACAACAACAACGACAACTCTATGCTTCTGTTCTGTATTCGGATCTGTTACTTAATAGAGATCTCAGTCGCTGTGACAGGAGACTAGTTACTTACTTACTTACTTAGGCGATCCCTCACTTTCGAGGATGATTGTCTTCCAATATTCTTGTGGGTCCGTATGTGGCTGTGGAGCCCTATTCTTGCTCTGCATCTTCTTCCGCAGTAAGGAGGGCATTGGTTTCCAGGTGGAAGGCGGTCTCGGCCGGGGTTGGCTTGACGCGCCTTCCTCTTGGCACGTTTCTCTTTTTCACCCTCCACTCGTGCCTCCTCAAATTCTGCAGCACTGCTGGTCACAGCTGACCTCCAGCTGGAGCGCTCAAGGGCCAGGGCTTCCCAGTTCTCAGTGTCTATGCCAGAGTTTTTAAGGTTGGCTTTGAGCCCATCTTCAAATCTCTTTTCCTGTCCTCCAACGTTGAGTTTTCCGTTCTTGAGTTCGGAGTAGAGCAGCTGCAGTTGGGGAGGGGAGGGAAGACACGTTCGGCGCATGGCAGCGTGGGGCACACGCACAGGCAGGGGAGCCAAAGCAAGGACAGACAAAGGCTTGCACCTGGGAATCCATTTTTTTCATGTCAGGAGTGACTTGAGAAACTGAAAATATGCAATCAAGATTATTTTTCAAAAAGAGGAGGAGGAGGAGGAGCAGGAGCAGAAATCTGAACAACTGCAAGTCCCAAATGTAAAGGTCTATTTTCCCCAAACCTCACCTGCGTTCAAATTTGGGCATATTGAGTGTTCATGCCAAGTTTGGCCCAGATCCATCATTGTTTGCGTCCACACTGCTCCCTGCATGTAGGTGAACTACAACTGTTCTGGAACAGCTGTTCCAGAAGCTCCAATTTTGTTTGCTTTGCATTGAATGTTTGTTTGCAGTCCTAAGTTTCAGGGACTCTGCAGATAGGTGGCTTCGTTTGGCTGCAATCATAGGGCAAGCCACCTGTCAATTAGAGTTAGGTTCCCTGGTCCCGCCCCCTTTGGGTTTTTGGAGGGAATAGGAGCCTTTTTGAGTCAGTCCACACAGAGCAGCTTTCCATACAGGACACGAAACCAAGAGCTCCTGTCGAAAGCTTCGTCTTCTACGGCTTGGCCGGGGAGATACACAGCCTACAGCTTGGCTGTGGATTTTACCACCTTACAGCTCCTTTGCTGAGGGACTTCAGTCAGCCATCACAGCACCCTGAACTCCTTCTTTTGCCCTGGAAGTCTACAAATCTCTGCTCGGCAAGGGTCGCTCGCGGAAGCCGGACGCAGTTGGTACCGGGTGCAGGGGCTCCACGCCAACAGAGGCATGTACAGACTGCCCAGATGAGAAGTTAAGCATTTCCCCATTCGTTAGTATTTTTATTTATTTATTTATTTATTTATTTATTATTCCAACTTCTATGCCGCCACTCCCTTCCCTGGGGCTCGGAGCGGCTTACAAGAATAGCTAAAATCTAACAAAGTTTAAAAGCAATATAAAACAATTTAAAAACAACAGTATCAAACATTAAAAGCCTGTCGAAACACGTATGTCTGACATGCCCTGCGGACAGCTGGCAAGTCCCGCAGGGCACGAACTTCAGGTGGCAGAGCATTCCAGACTGATGGCGCCACTGCTGTGAAGGCTCTGCGCCTGGTAGCCGTTAGACGCAAGGTCTTGACACTGGGGACTTCCAATAGATCTTGGTCCTCAGAACGGAGGGATCTCTGGGGTTGGGAGGGGGTGAGATGATCCCTCAGGTCCATCTGTCCCAGACCATGCAAGGCCTTCAAGGTGAGTCCCATCCCTTTGAAAGTGATCCGGTGCTCAATGGGTAACCAATGCAGCTGTAGTAAGATTGGGGTTATGCGGCATCTCATCGGAATTCCCGCAAGAAGCCGAGCAGCTGCGTTTTGCACCAACTTGAGCTTCCGAATCACCGACAGAGGGAGGCCAATGTAGAGGGCGTTACAGTAGTCCAGTCTTGAGATGACCGTAGCCTGGATCACCGTAGCTAGGTCGTCCCTGGACAGGGAGGGGTCAGCCGTCTAGCCTGCCGTAGGTGGAAGAAAGAAGGCGGTTCTGCTCACGGCAGAGACCTGGGCCTCCATTGTCAGCAGAGGGTCCAAAAGGACTCCCAGACTCTTGACCAATGATGACGGGCGTAAGGCCTCGCCATCCAGGGTGGGCAGATGGATGTCCCCACTGCCCGGTCCACCCAGCCATAGGATCTCCTCCGTCTTTGCTGGATTCACCCTCAACCTGCTGGCACGCAGCCATCCAGTCACGGCCTCAATGAGGCACTGATGGAAACCATCGGGGACAGAGTCCGGTCGGCCTTCCATCTTCAGCACCAGCTGAGTGTCATCGGCATACTGATAACACTCCAGCCCAAAACCTCGAACCAGCTGAGAAAGTGGTCGCATAGAGATGTTAAACAACAGAGGGGAGAGAATGGCCCCCTGAGGAGGAACCCCACAAGAGAGAGAGAGAGGGGGGGGGGACCTCTCAGAGACCAGGCCTCCCCTCCCCACTCGCTGTCCACGGTTGTGAAGAAAGGAGGACAGCCAGTTTAAAGCTGTCCCCCTGATTCCAGCAACAGCAAGGCGGTGGGTCAAGAGATTGTGGTCGACTGTGTCCAATGCTGCTGTGAGATCCAATAGCACGAGCAGCGCTGACCCGCCCTGGTCAAGCTGGCATCGAAGGCGATCCGTGATGGAGACCAGCACAGTCTCTGTCCCGTGCCCCGCACGGAAGCCGGACTGGAAGGGATCTAGTCCGGCTGTGTCATCTAGGAATTGCTGCAACTGCTCCGCTGCTGTATACAGTTATGAAGATAGTGCCTGTTCCCAGTGAACAAGATTGCAAGAGCCAATAGACTGTTAAGAAAGCTTTAAAGTCCCTCTTTGTTTTCATCAATAAAGAACTTTGCTGGACTTACTTTCAGCCTCTACAGAACTTTGTTTAAGGAAATCCAAGGGCCTTTCATCTGAGGCAGCCCCGTTGGGCATCCCGTTGGGCACACGGAATGTATGTCCTGTCTACAGTCTTATGCGCAGGCGTGCGACCGCACAACAACTCCAAAACCTCAAGGTCAATGCCTACCAAACCCTTCCATTATTTATTGTTGCTTATGGGAGTTCTGTGTGCCCAGTTTGGTTCAATTGCATCATTGGCGGAGTTCAGAGTGCTCTTTGTTTGTAGGTGAAATACCAGCAACTACAACTCCCAAATGACAAAGTCTATCCCACTGCAACTCCAGCAGTATTCAGATTTGGGCATATTGGTTATTTGTGCCAAATTACGCCCATTACTTTGAAAAATAGGATCCATGTTAGTGTTATTTAACTCAAATCAATCTCCACTTTGTGCAAGTGATAAACGTGATAATAGTCTCATCTCCACTGGAACAAGACCAGCTTTCCACTTCTGTAGGGAGTAAGTTTCTCTGCTGGCTGGAGGGGGCTGGACCCAATTCCCTTTGGGGGTCTCTGGCATCTCATTCCCTGGAGCTATTTCAACAGGCCGGATGGCCGTCTTCTGGGAGGGCTTTCCCTGGTCTTCCTTCCTAGCCGAAAGGGCTTGGGCTGGGTGGCCTTACTGATTTTTCACACGGGTGCCCTACTGTTCTTTCCATAGACACAAAGTCCTCAGTCATTCCAGAAACAGGGACATTTCAGAGCCAATCCCCCACATACAGACACCAGAGTATCAGAAGCACATTGGCTACCTCTCACTGAATGGTCCAATAAGGTAGCACTTAATGGTCCATAGAAACCTTAAAGTCTTTAGAATGATAGAATAACGTTATTGTCACTGTACATTGTACAGTAAAAGGAAATGAATTCCCCAACAGACATCACAAAAACGACATACCCATCCCTCCACACTTCGAGCACCAACCACCATTTCAGAAGGAAGGTCTGTTTCTGTGCATGGGTTGCTCCCATTTTGACACAACATCACACAACATCAGTTCTTAATAGCAAAATACTGAGTTTATTTCTTTGTTTTTAGTCTCTTCCATTTCAGCTGCTCTTACATTTCTTTGAAGAAGAATCTATAACTTGAATTCTGCAAGTAGGCAGCTGAAGAGTGGCAGGAAAAGGGAAGGGGAAGGGGAAGGGGAAGGGGAAGGGGAGGGGAAGGGGAGGGGAAGGGAGGGGAGGGGGAAGGGAGGGGAGGGGAGGGGAAGGGGAAGGGGAAGGGAGGGGAGGGGGAGGGGGAAGGGAAGGGAAAGGAGAAACAGAAGGAAAGAAAGAAAGAAAGAAAGGAAAGCGAAAAAGAAAAATAGAAAGCAAAGGATACGGAAAAAGAGAAAGAGAAAAGAGAAACAGAAAGAGAAAACAAAAGAGAAGATGGATGTAAAGAAACCTACCGCTCAATTTCAGTATTGAATATTGATTACAAATTATTTGCTAATATCTGGGTAGAAAGACTAAAGCACTTTCTAATGGATAAAGGAAGAACAATGGGGCTTCCTCCCGTAACGAAGAAGGAATGATAACGTCAGAACCATGACAAACGTCATTCTGAAAAGAACAACGATGAAGAATGTGCGTTCTTAGCGCTAGACGCGGAGAAGGCCTTCAACAACATAAATTGGAAGTCCTTCATCTAACTCATGCAAGAATTCGATATGGGGCACTACTTCATAAATGCCATAAAATCAGTATATAATAATATACCGATTTGTAAGATCCTCCTTGATAAGAATTTGGGGAAAGTAGAAAAGCAGATTTCATTTTTTAAAAAACCTCTGAATCCCCACCGTGGAAGCGGTACAGAGGAGAGATCGAGGGTGGGAAAGGTGGCTCAGAGACAAAGAGAGACAGTGAACCCAAACAATAGTTATACTAAAGACCCAGGAAGAAATCAGAAAACTAGATGGAAATCTCTCATGGTTCCAATACAGACAGCTGAAGGAGGCCTTCAAGAAGGACAAGAAATTGGGATTTGAAGAAGGAGGAAAACTATGGGACAAGATAATGGTATGACAGAAAAAAGTGATGACTAAAATATATAAAGCCCTTCTAACATGGTCAACTGAAAAGGAAGAAATTAAAGATTGCTTCACAAAGTGAGCAGCAAATATTGGACACACTCTATGAATGACTGATCGGGAAAAGAATTTGGAACAAGAAAGTGAAATCTACCAACTCTTACGACCTAGGCGAGAATTGGATCAAAGTATGAAACTGAGGTGAAGAAGAAGTAGACTGAGGCGTGAGAGGGGCCTGAGAAAAGAAAGGAGAAGGCCAAAGGAGAAGGAGGAAAGAAAAAGTGAACAGAGAAGGGCAAAGGGAAGAGGGAGAGGAGAGAGACGAAAGGAGGGAGAAGAGACAGAAAGAGGGGAAAGAGTTAAGAGAAAGGAGGCAGATGAGTGAGAATGTGAGGTATGTGAGATGTGTAGAGTGTGTGAGAAGAAAAAGGTAAAAGAGAGGAAAAAAACCAGAAAAAAAGCAAAATATAAAAAGAAAAAGGGAGAAAAGAGTGATGGGTGATCTGAGATGGGCAACGTGTGTGAGATGTGCATGGTGTATGTGATGTGTGTGCAGTATAATGTGCACAATTTGTGTGGTGTATGAACTGTGTGTACTATGCGTGTGGTATGTGTTCTGTGCGATGTTCGTATTCTGTGTGTTGCATATGATATGAAATGGGTGATATGAAATGGGCATGTTCATAGAATCCTAGAATCAAAGAGTTGGAAGAGGCCTCATGGGCCATCCAGTCCAACCCCATTCCGCCAAGAAGCAGGAATATAGCATGTTGTGTGACATGTGTGTGGTGTGTGATGTGTGATGTGTGTGGTTTGTCTGGTGTATGAGGCGTGTGTATTATGTATGACCTGATGTGTGTGTTCTGTGTGATGAAGTGTTCTGTGTGATGTGTGTGGTGTGTCAGGTGTGGGGAGGGGAGAAGGAAGGGGAGGGGAGGGAGGGAGGGGGAGGGAGGGAGGGGGAGGGAGGGGAGGGGGAGGGGAGGGGAGGGAGGGAGGGGGAGGGGGGAGGGGAAAGGGTGGGAGGGGGGGATTGAACAGTCAGACTTTTGCCACAACTGAACACACATCTCAAGTCTTTGGGATTTCAAACTGGTGGGAAGAATTAAAAAAGCAGAAAAAAAGAGGACGGTTCAGCCTGTCTTCCTTCAACCATGGCCGTCTACTCTCATCTCAAGATGTTTTGGGTTCAGTTCTGTTCACGACTGGTCAATGCTGTGATTTCCTGTTGAGTTCAAATCTAGCCAGAAGTGGATCCAACATCCAGGCGGTTGAGGAGAGGAACATTGGGCATTGGGCAACCCATCAGGAAGAAGAAGAAGAAGGCCAAACGCCGCCTTGGCGTAGTCGTGGTTCTCTTGCTTTCCTCGGATTCCACCTGGCTCTCTCTCACTCCTGGTGCTGTTGTCTCCTGTTGTCTCCGCAAATTCACCAAGACTCTCCAAGTCTTTGGCACAGAGTATGTTTCCGACCGGGCTTGATCCGGCTGAAACCCTGGCTGATATCTCTGCCACATCCCAACACTTGTGAGGCTTTTCACCTGAGGAGAATGAGAAGAAGGACATCCCATGACACAAGGCAGCTTCACCAGCTTGGTGAAGGACCCAATTTTGGGCCCAGATCTAAAATATGAGGATGCCTGTTGCACCCCACCTGGCTCCCTTCCCAGATCAGAAGTCCAGCAGGGAAGAGGAGTGGAGACCCCATGCCGGGAACCCAGCCAGACCAGTTCAAACTGCTTTAATGAACCAGAGAAGGAAATGCAAAGACTACCCAAGACTTCTAGAACAAACTTTGTCCTGTGCTGCCTTGGACTCACCTGAGGAGGAGGAACGGGGCAACCCACGAGCTCTGGTGTCAGTTGGAAGCCACTTGCAGCATCCTTCTCCTTGCATCGTTGGCAACCAAACAGGCCTGGGTCTTTCTCAGCCATACGTGTGAGCATTTCTTCATGATACAGATCTTCATGGTACCACTTATCCATACATACTTGTCCCATGGGAGGCGGGGTGGGTTTTGATGTGCCTGGAGCTTTGCCTGAAAGCTTGGCCCCACCCTTGGTGAGGCTTGTGGGGCTTGTAGTCCAAGCTGTGCTCCTGCAGAAAGAAAGAGAGAAAGAAAGAAAGAGAGAAAGAAAGAAAGAAAGGAAGAAAGGAAGGAAGGAAGGAAGGGCTTGAGGACACGGCACAAGGCATATGGTTCCCAAAGAGCAGTCCTGCTGCTGACACGAGGGTTTCACCCTTTGCGCCACTGGCTGGGGGCTCCGTCTCACAGAGTCATTCTATGGGACTTCTGAGCAGTGTGGGTTGCATCGATTAGGATGCTCGCCTTAGAGTTCTGTTCCTGGCTGTCATTTAGTTTTGCATATAGAAAAACATTTTTGTCTCTTCCTCTTCCTTTGTAGAGTCTTGATTCTGCTTGCTTGTATGTTTGTATTTCTTTTCTATTAAATAACAATTAATGTAAAAGATGCCAAATGTCCACTTTACTAAAATATACAGCACTAAAAACTTTGGGAAAGGTTCCTTCTTTCCCCAATTGCGGGTCAATTAACCAGGAACGGATCAGAAACGTTACAACGGAAATGTCATATTTCCAATTTGGCCACAGTGGGACATCATCATCCTTTGAGTCACCACCACCACCACCACCATTTCTTGGGGGCCATGGAGCTCTGCGCGACTGCCTGTCTGTCACCAATCGAGTCTGCTAATGTCAGAATGAGACTCCCATGCCATAGGGAAGAAGAAGGAGCATCCCCAGACTTGGCCTCAATGGGGCAAAGTAGCATTCAACCGGGAAAACCTAGAATACTCACCAAAAATACATGTGCATAGCAGATAAACTCTATGTTGAATTCAAGGTACATCTGGGTTTTCTATGTAGTGTAGTCAAGCCGCATAGAACCACATCTGTAAGGGATCCAAAGACACAACTGGACAGGAGTTGGCTGTCTGGCAAGTGGCCAGCCTCTCTCCCTCCCAGCTGCCACCTCTGCTCAGACCTGAAGGTCATCCCGATAGTGACCTCATCATCATCATCATCATTCATGGCATCAGAGTGTTTGTGATCAGCTGAGGCTGCCTCCATGTCAACAACAGTTTAGACAACCCTTGGGTGTTTCTTTATTTGAAGTTACATAATTGGTGTAGAAGAGTTTAACACGAAGCACTCTCTCACTAATCCAAAAGGGTCGGTTACGCACATATTGTGAACAGATAATTGGTAATATTGGTAAAATACATATATATTTTTTTACATTTCAGTTGGAAGATGAGGAAGTGAAAGACTGTATGATCAAATGGGATGTTTATCGACGAGAAGTTGATGGCAAAAGTGACTAGGAGGGTGATATTGGAATCCTAGGATAATAGAGTTGGAAGAGACCACATAGATCATCATTAACTGACCCAAATAGTACTTTTTCTGTGACTTTTGTGAGTGTTGACTATAAAAGTGTAGCTCAGAACTGTCACAGTTTCGCATCACAATATTACGACTATGCTATAAAAATGCCAATATATGGGAGCTGATTTTCCAGCCACAGAGAACAGATATGACAATACAATGTATTTGGATCTCCGGCATCCCGTTGGGCACACAGAATTTATGTCCTGTCTACAGTCTTATGCCCAGCGTGCGACAGCGCAACAACTCCAAAACCTCAAGGTCAATGCCTACCAAACCCTTCCATTATTTATTGTTGCTTATGGGAGTTCTGTGTGCCCAGTTTGGTTCAATTGCATCATTGGCGGAGTTCAGAGTGCTCTTTGTTTGTAGGTGAAATACCAGCAACTACAACTCCCAAATGACAAAATCTATCCCACTGCAACTCCAGCAGTATTCAGATTTGGGCATATCGGTTATTTGTGCCAAATTACGCCCATTACTTTGAAAAATAGGATCCATGTTAGTGTTATTTAACTCAAATCAATCTCCACTTTGTGCAAGTGATAAACGTTCTAATAGTATCATCTCCACTGGAACAAGAATTCCAGCTTTCCACTTCTGTAGGGAGTAAGTTTCTCTGCTGGCTGGAGGGGGCTGGACCCAATTCCCTTTGGGGGTCTCTGGCATCTCATTCCCTGGAGCTACATAAACAGGCCGGATGGCCGTCTTCTTTAAAGGTTGTTACTCGGGCGTAGGGATCCATAGATGGAAAAACGAGATAGCAGTTATGTTTGGAATTTCGTGCAGACACATATGAGACTAAAATGGACCCGATCCGCCATGTTAAAGTTTTGGCGGATACAGAGATCTGGAAGGGAAAACTCTGTCTCCACGATTTTTGTGAGTATAGATTCCGCATCCCTGGGACACCAGAAATGCGCCCCAGGCAGGCTGGCGGTTCCCCGGAGCCCAGAAAGGGTTCATTTCATGCATTAGACACTTCAGTAAAGCCAAGGACACCAAGTAGCAAGCGGGAAAGTTTACAAGTTGCAATTTTGGATCTTTTATTGGGGGATAAGATACAATGTCAGGGCTTGGGGAAAGGAAAGGAAAGGCATTGAGGCTTGCTCGTCCCTGCCTGGGCTGGCTGCTGGAGGCACATTTCATCAGTGGATTGCAATTGCGGAGCCCGGAAACTGTGGAACTCTCCGCTGTGGTTTTTATACCAATTTGAAGGCGGGGGTCTCTGCAGCCCTCGATGTCAATCCCTCCACACTTCAAGCACCAGCCACCATTTCAGAAGGAAGGTCTGTTCCTGTGCATGGGTTGCTCCCATTCTGACACAACATCACACAACATCAGTTCTCAATAGCAAAATACTCAGTTTATTTCTTTGTTTTTAGTCTCTTCCTTTTCAGCTGCTCTTACATTTCTTCGAAGAAGAATCTATAACTTGAATTCTGCAAGTAGGCAGCTGAAGAGTGGCAGGAAAAGGGAAGGGGAAGGGGAAGGGGAAGGGGAAGGGAAGGGAAAGGAGGGGAGGGGAGGGGAGGGGAGGGGGAAGGGAAGGGAGGGGAGGGGAGGGGGAAGGGGAAGGGTGGGGAAAGGAGAAACAGAAGGAAAGAAAGAAAGAAAGAAAGAAAGGAAGGAAAGGGAAAAAGAAAAATAGAAAGCAAAGGATACGGAAAAAGAGAAAGAGAAAAGAGAAACAGAAAGAGAAAACAAAAGAGAAGATGGATGTAAAGAAACCTACCGCTCAATTTCAGTATTGAATATTGATGATAAATTATTGCTAATATCTTGGTAGAAAGACTAAAGCCCTTTCTAATGGATAAAGGAAGAACAATGGGGCTTCCTCCCGTAACGAAGAATGAATGATAACGTCAGAACCATGACAACCGTCATTCTGAAAAGAACAACGATGAAGAATGTGCGTTCTTAGCGCTAGACGCGGAGAAGGCCTTCAACAACATAAATTGGAAGTCCTTCATCTAACTCATGCAAGAATTCGATATGGGGCACTACTTCATAAATGCCATAAAATCGGTATATAACAATATACCGATTTGTAAGATCCTCCTTGATAAGAATTTGGGGAAAGTAGAAAAGCAGATTTCATTTTTTAAAAACCCTCTGAATGCCCGCCGTGGAAGCGGAACAGAGGAGAGATCGAGGGTGGGAAAGGTGGCTCAGAGACAAAGAGAGACAGTGAACCCAAACAAGAGAAGATTGCTTCACAAAGTGAGCAGCAAATATTGGACACACTACATGAATGACTGATTGGGAAAAGAATTTGGAGCAAGAAAGTGAAATCTACCAACTCTTACGATCTAGGCGAGAATTGGATCAAAGTATGAAACTGAGGTGAAGAAGAGGTAGACGGAGGCGTGAGAGGGGCCTGAGAAAAGAAAGGAGAAGGCCAAAAGAGAAGGAGGAAAGAAAAGGTGAACAGAGAAGGGCAAAGGGAAGAGGGAGAGGAGAGAGACGAAAGGAGGGAGAAGAGACAGAAAGAGGGGAAAGAGTGAAGAGAAAGGAGGCAGATGAGTGAGAATGTGAGGTATGTGAGATGTGTAGAGTGTGTGAGAAGAAAAAGGTAAAAGAGAGGGAAAAAACCAGAAAAAAAGCAAAATATAAAAAGAAAAAGGGAGAAAAGAGTGATGGGTGATCTGAGATGGGCAACGTGTGTGAGATGTGCATGGTGTATGTGATGTGTGTGCAGTATAATGTGCACAATTTGTGTGGTGTATGAACTGTGTGTACTATGCGTGTGGTATGTGTTCTGTGCGATGTTCCTATTCTGTGTGTTGCATGTGATATGAAATGGGTGATATGAAATGGGCATGTTCATAGAATCATAGGATCAAAGAGTTGGAAGAGGCCTCATGGGCCATCCAGTCCAACCCCATTCCGCCAAGAAGCAGGAATATAGCATGTTGTGTGACATGTGTGTGGTGTGTGGTGTGTGATGTGTGTGGTTTGTCTGGTGTATGAGGCGTGTGTATTATGTATGACCTGATGTGTGTGTTCTGTGTGATGAAGTGTTCTGTGTGATGTGTGTGGTGTGTCAGGTGTGGGGAGGGGAGAAGGAAGGGGAGGGGAGGGAGGGAGAGGGAGGGAGGGGGAGGGAGGGGAGGGGAGGGGGGAGGGGGGAGGGGAAAGGGTGGGAGGGAGGGGGATTGAACAGTCAGACTTTTGCCACAACTGAACACACATCTCAAGTCTTTGGGATTTCAAACTGGTGGGAAGTATAAAAAAGCAGAAAAAAAGAGGACGGTTCAGCCGGTCTTCCTTCAACCATGGCCTTCTACTCTCATCTCAAGATGTTTTGGGCTCAGTTCTGTTCACGACTGGTCAATGCTGTGATTTCCTGTTGAGTTCAAATCTAGCCAGAAGTGGATCCAACATCCAGACAGTTGAGGAGAGGAACATTGGGCATTGGGCAACCCATCAGGAAGAAGAAGAAGAAGGCCAAACGCCGCCTTGGCGTAGTCGTGGTTCTCTTGCTTTCCTCGGATTCCACCTGACTCTCTCTCACTCCTGGTGCTGTTGTCTCCTGTTGTCTCCGCAAATTCACCTTTCTCCCAAGTCTTTGGCACAGAGTATGTTTCCGACCGGGCTTGATCCGGCTGAAACCCTGGCTGACATCTCTGCCGTATCCCAACACTTGTGAGGCTTTTCACCTGAGGAGAATGAGAAGAAGGACATCCCATGACACAAGGCAGCTTCACCAGCTTGGTGAAGGACCCAATTTTGGGCCCAGATGTAAAATATGAGGATGCCTGTTGCCCCCCACCTGGCTCCCTTCCCAGATCCGAAGTCCAGCAGGGAAGAGGAGTGGAGACCCCATGCCGGGAAGCCAGCCAGACCAGTTCAAACTGCTTTAATGAACCAGAGAAGGAAATGCAAAGGCTACCCAAGACTTCTAGAACAGACTTTGTCCTGTGCTGCCTTGGACTCACCTGAGGAGGAGGAACGGGGCCACCCAAGAGCTCTGGTGTCAGTTGGAAGCCACTTGCAGCATCCTTCTCCTTGCATCGTTGGCAACCAAACAGGCCTGGGTCTTTCTCAGCCATACGTGTGAGCATTTCTTCATGATACAGATCTTCATGGTACCACTTATCCAGACATACGTGTACCATGGGGTGGGGGGTGGGTTTTGATGTGCCTGGAGCTTTGCCTGAAACCTTGGCCTCACCCTTGGTGCTTCTTGTGGGGCTTGTAGTCCAAGCTGTGCTCCTGCAGAAGGAAAGGAAGAAAGAAAGAAAGAAAGAAAGAAAGAAAGAAAGAAAGAAAGGAAGGAAGGAAGAAAGAAAGGAAGAAAGGAAGGAAGGAAGGAAGGGCTTGAGGACACGGCACAAGGCATATGGTTCCCAAAGAGCAGTCCTGCTGCTGACACGAGGGTTTCACCCTTTGCGCCACTGGCTGGGGGCTCCGTCTCACAGAGTCATTCTATGGGACTTCTTCTGAGCAGTGTGGGTTGCATCGATTAGCATGATCGCCTTAGAGTTCTGTTCCTGGCTGTCATTTAGTTTTGCATATAGAAAAACATTTTTGTCTCTTCCTCTTCCTTTGTAGAGTCTTGATTCTGCTTGCTTGCATGTTTGTATTTCTGTTCTTTTAAATAACAATTAATGTAAAAGATGCCAAATGTTTCCACTTTACTAAAATATACAGCACTAAAAACTTTGGGAAAGGTTCCTTCTTTCCCCAATCGCGGGTCAATTAACCAGGAACGGATCAGAAACGTTACAAAAGGAAATGTCATACTTCCAATTTGGCCACACTGGGACATCATCATCCTTTGCGTCACCACCACCACCACCACCATTTCTTGGGGGCCATGGAGCTCTGCGCGACTGCCTGTCTGTCACCAATCGAGTCTGCTAATGTCAGAATGAGACTCCCATGCCATAGGGAAGAAGAAGGAGCATCCCCAGACTTGGCCTAAATGGGGCAAAATACTAGTATTCAACCGGGAAAACCTAGAATACTCACCAAAAATACATGTGCATAGCAGATAAACTCTATGTTGAATTCAAGGTACATCTGGGTTTTCTAGGTAGTGTAGTCAAGCCGCATAGAACCGCATCTGTAACGGATCCAAAGACACAACTGGACAGGAGTTGGCTGTCTGGCAAGTGGCCAGCCTCTCTCCCTCCCAGCTGCCACCTCTGCTCAGACCTGAAGGTCATCCCGATAGTGACCTCATCATCATCATCATTCATGGCATCAGAGTGTTTGTGATCAGCTGAGGCTGCCTCCATGTCAACAACAGTTTAGACAACCCTTGGGTGTTTCTTTATTGGAAGTTACAGAATTGGTGTAGAAGAGTTTAACATGAAGCACTCTCTCACTAATCCAAAAGGGTCGGTTACGCACATATTGTGAACAGATAATTGGTAATATTGGTAAAATACATATTTTTTTTTTTTTTACATTTCAGTTGGAAGATGAGCAAGTGAAAGACTGTATGATAAAATGGGATGTTTATCGACCAGAAGTTGATGGCAAAAGTGACTAGGAGGGTGATATTGGAATCCTAGGATAACAGAGTTGGAAGAGACCGCATAGATCATCATTAACTGACCCAAATAGTACTTTTTCTGTGACTTTTGTGAGTGTTGACTATAAAAGTGTAGCTCAGAACTGTCACAGTTAGTTTCTCATCACAATATTCCTACTATGCTATAAAGGTGCCAATATATGGGAGATGATTTCCCAGCCACAGAGTAGAGATACCACAATACCATGTATTTGGATCTCCAATGTGTTTTTTTGGTATATGCAAGGTCTACATCAGTGGTTCTCAACCTGCAAGTCCCCAGGTGTTTTGGCCTTCAACTCCCAGAAATCCCAACAGCTGGTCAACTGGCTGAAATTTCTGGGAGTTGTAGGCCAAAACTCCTGAGGATCCACAGGTTGAGAACCATTGGTCTACATTTAGTCAGCTAACATTGGGAACTTGTATTAACTTACCTAAACATGGATGGGTTATGGGTAGATAAACCAATAAGCCAATGGGTGCTAAATACCTACCCTCTGATGACATTTACGATACGCCTTCCGAGATATGTCAACCCTGGCTAGGTGACTCTGATGTCTATCTGACCCTGAGGAGGAGCCCTGGACCCAGCATCCATGTCATGAAGCTAGAGCTGTTGCCTTAGAGTTGGATTCGGAGTGGCCTTCCTGCCTGTGGAAGGAAGGGCTCCATCTCCTTCCATAAAGGAAGTCCATAAAGGATCCACTGGTAAGTCCCGCAGGGCACGAACTTCAGGTGGCAGAGCATTCCAGAGCGATGGTGCCACTGCTGTGAAGGCTCTGCGCCTGGTAGCCGTTAGACGCAAGGTCTTGACACTGGGGACTTCCAATAGATCTTGGTCCTCAGAGCGGAGGGATCTCTGGGGTTGGGAGGGGGTGAGGCGGTCCCTCAGATACATTGGCCCCAGACCATGCAAGGCCTTCAAGGCGAGTCCCATCCCTTTGAAAGAGATCCGGTGCTCAATTGGTAACCAATGCAGCTGTAGTAAGATTGAGGTGATGTGGCATCTCATCGGAATTCCCGCAAGAAGCCGAGCAGCTGCGTTTTGTACCAACTTGAGCTTCCGAATCACCGACAGATGGAGGCCAATGTAGAGGGCGTTACAGTAGTCCAGTCTTGAGGTGACCGTGGCCTGGATCACCGTAGCTAGGTCGTCCCTGGACAGGGAGGGGCCAGCCGTCTAGCCTGCCGCAGGTGCAATAAACGAGGAGCAGGGCCTTCTCGGTGGTGGCCCCCCACCTGTGGAACTCACTCCCCGGGGAAATTAGATCGGCAACGTCCCTCCTTTCATTTAGGAAAAAGTTGAAAACCTGGATATGGGACCAGGCATTTGGACATCAAGGCAGTTAAAGAAAGACCTGATGATGAGCTGGAATCTGATGAGACGGAATGGATTTACGAAACTTCGAATGCTGAGCTCAGGATTAGCCTACTACTGTGTTACTGTATTTTGTGTAGTGATGTTTTAAAATTTTTAATAGGTAATTGTTTAATTTGCTTATATATGTATGTATATGTGACAAGGCATCGAATTGTGCCTTCCTTTGTAAGCCGCCCTGAGTCCCCCCCCCGGGGGTGAGAAGGGCGGGGTAAAAGTGATGGAAATAAATAAATAAAATAAATAAAGAAGGCGGTTCTGCTCACGGTGGAGAGAGACCTGGGCCTCCATTGTCAGCAGAGGGTCCAAAAGGACTCCCAGACTCTTGACCAATGATGACGGGCGTAAGTCCTCGCCATCCAGGGTGGGCAGATGGATGTCCCCACTGCCCGGTTCACCCAGCCATCCAGTCACCCCCTCAATGAGGCACTGATGGAAACAATCGGGGACAGAGTCCGGTCGGCCTTCCATCTTCAGCACCAGCTGAGTGTCATCGGCATACTGGTCACACTCCAGCCCAAAACCTCGAACCAGCTGAGCAAGTGGTCGCATAGAGATGTTAAACAAGAGAGGGGAGAAAATGGCCCCCTGAGGAGGAACCCCACAAGGCGGTGGGTCAAGAGATTGTGGTCGACTGTGTCAAATGCTGTTGTGAGATCCAATAGCACGAGCAGCGCTGACCCGCCCTGGTCAAGCTGGCATCGAAGGTGATGATCCGTGATGGAGACCAGCACAGTCTCTGTCCCGTGCCCCGCACGGAAGCCGGACTGGAAGGGATCTCGTCCGGCTGTGTGTTCTAGGAATTGCTGCAACTGCTCCGCTGCTGTATACAGTTATGAAGATAGTGCCTGTTCCCAGTGAACAAGATTGCAAGAGCCAATAGACTGTGAAGAAAGCTATAAAGTCCCTCTTTGTTTTCATCAATAAAGAACTTTGCTGGATTTCCTTTGAGCCTCTACAGAACTTTGTTGAAGGAAATCCAAGGGCCTTTAATCTGAGGCAGCCCCGTTGGGCATCCCGTTGGGCACACGGAATGTATGTCCTGTCTACAGTCTTATGCGCAGGCGTGCGACAGCACAACAACTCCACAACCTCAAGGTCAATGCCTACCAAACCCTTCCATTATTGATTGTTGCTTATGGGAGTTCTGTGTGCCCGGTTTGGTTCAATTGCATCATTGGCGGAGTTCAGAGTGCTCTTTGTTTGTAGGTGAAATACCAGCAACTACAACTCCCAAATGACAAAATCTATCCCACTGCAACTCCAGCAGTATTCAGATTTGGGCATATCGGTTATTTGTGCCAAATTACGCCAATTAATTTGAAAAATAGGATCCATGTTAGTGTTATTTAACTCAAATCAACCTCCACTTTGTGCAAGTGATAAACGTTCTAATAGTATCATCTCCACTGGAACAAGACCAGCTTTCCACTTCTGTCGGGAGTAAGTTTCTCTGCTGGCTGGAGGGGGCTGGACCCAATGCCCTTTGGGGGTCTCTGGCATCTCATTCCCTGGAGCTATTTCAACAGGCCGGATGGCCGTCTTCTGGGAGGGCTTTCCCTGGTCTTCCTTCCTAGCCGAAAGGGCTTGGGCTGGGTGGCCTTACTGATTTATCACACGGGTGTCCTACTGTTCTTTCCATAGACACAAAGTCCTCAGTCATTCCAGAAACAGGGACATTTCAGAGCCAATCCCCCACATAGAGACACCAGAGTATCAGAAGCACATTGGCTACCTCTCACTTAATGGTCCAATAAGGTAGCACTTAATGGTCCATAGAAACCTTAAAGTCTTTAGAATGATAGAATAACGTTATTGTCTCTGTACATTGTACAATAAAAGGAAATGAATTCCCCAACAGACATCACAAAAACGACATACCCATCCCTCCACACTTCGAGCACCAACCACCATTTCAGAAGGAAGGTCTGTTTCTGTGCATGGGTTGCTCCCATTCTGACACAACATCACACAACATCAGTTCTCAATAGCAAAATACTCAGTTTATTTCTTTGTTTTTAGTCTCTTCCTTTTCAGCTGCTCTTACATTTCTTTGAAGAAGAATCGATAACTTGAATTCTGCAAGTAGGCAGCTGAAGAGTGGCAGGAAAAGGGAAGGGGAAGGGAGAGGAGAAGGGGGGGGACCAGAAGGGGAGGGGAAGGGAGAGGAGGGGAAGGGAGGGGAGGGGAAGGGGAAGGGGAAGTGTGGGGAAAGGAGAAACAGAAGGAAAGAAAGAAAGAAAGAAAGAAAGAAAGAAAGGAAAGGGAAAAAGAAAAATAGAAAGCAAAGGATACGGAAAAATGAGAAAGAGAAAAGAGAAACAGAAAGAGAAAACAAAAGAGAAGATGGATGTAAAGAAACCTACCGCTCAATTTCAGTATTGAATATTGATTATAAATTATTTGCTAATATCTTGGTAGAAAGACTAAAGCCCTTTCTAATGGATAAAGGGAGAAGAATGGGGCTTCCTCCCGTAACGAAGAATGAATGATAACGTCAGAACCATGACAACCGTCATTCTGAAAAGAACAACGATGAAGAATGTGCGTTCTTAGCGCTAGATGCGGAGAAGGCCTTCAACAACATAAATTGGAAGTCCTTCATCTAACTCATGCAAGAATTCGATATGGGGCACTACTTCATAAATGCCATAAAATCGGTATAGAATAATATAGCGATTTGTAAGATCCTCCTTGATAAGAATTTGGGGAAAGTAGAAAAGCAGATTTCATTTTTTAAAAAAGCTCTGAATACCCACCGTGGAAGCGGTACAGAGGAGAGATCGAGGGTGGGAAAGGGGGCTCAGAGACAAAGAGATACAGTGAACCCAAACAATAGAAGATTGCTTCACAAACTGAGCAGCAAATATTGGACACAGTACATGAATGACTGATTGGGAAAAGAATTTGGAGCAAGAAAGTGAAATCTACCAACTCTTACTGTTAGAGACTGGGAATTTATGGTGACAGGCCCAGAAGGCAAGGGAGGAAATGAGATTCCGATGAGGTTTTCCAACAAGGCTTTATTTCAAGTTGATCAACATGAGATGAAGAGCCTCTTGACCATCCTGGTCAAAGAACAAAGACCATTCACACCTTTGCGGCGTACTTAACAATGGTTTTATATCAAATTTGTAAAAACAACACGTAAGCAACTTCTGATTGGTTGTTTTGTTTCTACCATTACAGCATATTCATGTTTCTGTTGAATGTGTGACCCTGAGCTGTAATTTTACCTATCTGTAAGCTTGCTTATCCAAGGCAGAAAGAATTTGTGGGAGTATGGGAGTATATCTGCTTGTGTGGAACACAGGCAATTATTTTTTCCTATCAGCTGCAGCTGTTGGCAAGCAAAAGCTCTCTCAATAGACAGGGATTCTGGGTCTCAGTAGACAGGGATTCTGGGACTTGTAATAACTGGAAATTTATTTTTCTTAATCACGTTCCTATATTCCCTCCTCTTCTTGTTGCTAAGCGGAGCCTTTGAAGCGAGCGTTGCAATCAGTAGTATAAACAATATCATTGTCCTTTGTCATAGCTATCTCTGACACTGTCTCTATCTTTGTTCTATTTTTTCATGTGAGCCTGGCAGTGTCAACATTCGCATGTATAGGGTTCTATGCAGGGATATCATATTTTTAGCAGTTATTGAATCTATAAGGCTTTGCGTTATCAAGCCTTCTTTTTCATCAAAGTAAAACAGCACAAGAATATCAATAGCATTATGACAATTACAATTTGAGACATAACCAAACTTTTAACCATTGTAAGTCTGGAAACCATGATGTGTATATCTTGGAGACATCTTTTCATTTTGCAACAAAATGCATAGACCCCCTTCTCTGTTTAGGTGGTCTATTGTCAATCTGTGTTGCATCTGGGTGTCTTTTATCATATAGTTTGTCAATTTCTCTAGTTGTGCTGAAATGTGCCAATTAGTGTTATTTTAATATATGGGAACAAGATTGCACCAATTCTTTGTGATCCCGTGAAGTATGTATTGTCAGTGTCATATTGTTATGTGTCACTGTGTGCCCCTTGAACTCAGGCCCATCCGAACTGATTTGTCTTATGTCTCAAGCGGCTGTTGTATCAAAGACTCTCAATCTGGAAGAAATCAGGGATTAAGTTGTACATGTGCCATTTCAGACTGGGGCAGTATCTTTCCTTCATGCCCAACTTCTGTAAATCCAGTAGAATCCTGGCCCAATCTTGCCAGTGTCTTTATATGTATGTTGCAATGCAATGCGGAATCATCTGCACATGTCAAATTCTGTTTAGTGGTATCGGTCTGTGTCTTGTATATCTGACAGGAGTACAGTGATGTCACATCTATGGTATTGTCCCAATTGGATATGGGGCATGGTCATAGTGAGATGTCTTTTCTGTCAGTGAGGTTTGGGCTGAGCTAAGTGGTTTACAAGGGCGTACAAAGGTGTAAGGGGGTGAAGACCTCCCCTTTTTCAAATTGAATTAACTGGGATCATCTGTCTGATCAGTTGTCTGTTGTATGCTTATGGTGTTTAAAAGTGAGCTGTTTGTTCGTATCATACCCAACAGACCTGTGTTTGCAATCTTTTTGCAATGGAATTTACCAATTGGTGGAGGGTATCCTTCTCCCATTTTGTTGTAATGGGGTGTGGCATCAGGCTGTGAATGACATCATCTCTATCTCTTTCTAAAACACAGTTGTAAACACTTGACTGAAATAGTATAAACAAATGAAAGCTTATCAAGCTAGCAATCAGAACTAAATGGTAACAATAACCACTTTAACGATTTAGCAATAGAAATCATTCAACTTGAGAAAGGATATCAAGTCCAGTTCTTGCTGTCTGGCCCAAATGTGGCCATGCACATATGTCAAATCCAGTTTTCATTATCAGGACCAAACGGGGCTGCACACATATGTATCCAACCTTTATGTCTTTTTAGTCTCCTGTATAAAGGCAATCTGAGTCAAACTGGGGATGTGTTCCCCTTCTTGATTGAAGAAATGAGTCTATTAAATTCCAGGTAAAATGAAGAAAGTCTCTATGTCCAACAAGTCTCTACATCCAGCAGTCTCTAGTCTCTAAAGTCAGTCTCTGTGTAAAGAAAGTCTGTAAAATAAAGTCACCATATCTCACGTCTTTAGATTGTCCTATCCAGCAGGTGGTGCTTTGGATAGGCTCCTGTATTTTGGACTCCCATTAGGCTTCCCAGCTGGCTATGGTGCCTTTTGGATATCCAATTTAGGATCCGGGTCTCATATCAGGAGCTCAAGAGCTGGAAAAGATAAATAGAAAGATAGTGAGAGAAAAGGGGGAGGGGGATACTGATTACCCATCTGTCGTCGGTTTCCGTCGATAGCTTTCACTCCATTCATTGGCGGGCCTCCACAATCTCTCACTTCGAAGTCCTCTCGACCGATCTCCATCCTTTTAAACAATTCTTCACGGTTTTCTTTCCCAATTCATCTTTTCTATGATTCATCTCACGTTTCTCTGTCCATCTATTGCAAGCAATCCTTTATCATTCCATCTTCGACTTGCTTTTCCAACTTCAACCTGCTTTTTTTTTTTCAACTAAATAAACAGTTTACCTTTTTGCTGGCAATGTCTCTCAAATCTGGCAAAAACCTTCTTGGCCCTTTGCAATGCATTGTCTTTTAAATCTGGCAACTCCAGGGCAAACTGCCCTGTCTTTTTGGTTTAATGTCCCATTTTAGAATTAATTCTTTCAGTAACTTTGTAGAGGGATTGGGTCAAAATAACAAAATCTGTAGAGGTACTTTGTCCTATGTTTGAAGAAAGCTGTGAAATATAGCCACCTCGGGCTAAGAACTATAATGGAGGCTGGATGGTCATCTGTCAGGGGTGATTTGAATGCAATATTCCTGCTTCTTGGCAGGGGGTTGGACTGGATGGCCCATGAGGTCTCCTCCAACTCTTTGATTCTATGATTCTATGATTCATGTCCAGGGTTATTGTATCCACATAAAAGTAAATTCAGTTGTAAAAGTCAATTGCTGGTTTCCTTTTGAATTAAATACCAAACCAAACAAACAGAAAACAATGTAAAGAACCCTGTATATCAATCAGTGTCTCAATTTACCTACAGGTAAGCTGCGGCTTGACTTTTAAAAAAGGCAGTTTTGTTTTGCTTTTCTAACTTAAAATATATTTTATCTGTTGACATCTTGAGGGAGTTTCCATGTACTCCTAGCATAAAACCACAGCGGTCACCCCACCGGCATATGAAGAAGAAAAAACCCATCTTGTTATCTTGTGTCTCCAACCAAAAAACTTTGTGTTTCAAAACAATTTTAGACATGAATCTTGTGCCTCTTCTTTGTCTCAAGAGAAGTTGCAGGGAAATCCCTATTTTCTGTAAATTATTAGCTCTCACACAGTTCCTAGTGTGTGCATCTCTAAATAGCCAAAAGAAAAAGTTTAAACTTTCAACATCTGAGGATGCCTATAATAAATGCAGGCAAATTGTCAGGAGAGAATGCTTCAGGAACATGGCCATTCAGCCTGAAAAACTTATAACAACCCAAACTTTAAACTTGGTCCACACACAGATGTAACTTTCCCCTTTCGGCACAAGCCTCAAAATGTCCCAACCTGCAAGGAGTTAATGTCCATCAGCAGTTCATAAAGGAAGGGAGGGCAAAATGAAGCATTTTCCCCTTTGAACCAGAAAGCTACAAGGAGCTCTGGTAAGCATTCATAAATTTGAACACAAAAAATCCAAAACGGTATTAGATACTTTTAAAATGTACCATTCATAACCATTTTTTTTCTCTTCTGCCAGAGAATGGCAGGAGAACACCATGTTCTTTTCCAGTTATCTCTCTTCTGGCTCTGCAAAGCAGGAGCCCTCCACATAGCATCCATTTTAAAACAGCTCTTAAAAAAAACATTTTAAAACTCCGGCACATGATTTCACTCTCTCATGACATACAGTTGCTTTAAACATAAGAATTATTTCCATTTTCTTGAGCAAAAATAAAGTTAGAACTCCAGTTTTAAAAATGCACTCTTCAAACACAGTCAATCCATTTCATTTGATCCCATCCTGGCTGGTACCAATGTAAGTTCTTATCTCTGTAACATACTGTACATTCAGGGCATTGTAAAACATCAGTTTCTAACAGTTCTTAAACAGCCTGCTTTTAAACATTTTTAACACAGACAATGAGTTTCTATCAGTCTTCAAATTTTCATTTTGATGTGCCCTAGCCTCTTTCAGTGTTTGAAAAACTCTTTTGGCCAGTCACAACCCTTGACACAAAAACCCTTGACATCAGGTTTTTGCTTTTTTTTTTTTTTCTCCACAGTTATTTATACAGCCCATGCGGGCAATTTTTCATGTTTTCAAAAGATACGTATTCATAATGCAAGACTCATTTTTTTTCCATAGACACAGAACAAATCAGAATTTTAACCATTTCAGAACATGTCACATCGCATAATATTCATTCTCCAAATTCACACACACACAGCTGGTTAGTGATTAGTGGTTAGGCCCTTTTACACATTCACACACAAAGAGAGAAACCTCGTTCACACACACGCACGCACACAAACAAGTTTCCCAAGGTCAGCTCCTTTTTTTTTCTTTTTCTTTTTTTTTTGCATTCGCACACAGAACAAAGAACATCAAACTTTTAAAGATCACCCGTTTTGTCATTACCCAATTTTTTTACATTTTAAAAACACAGTTTTTCAAATGGCAGCATTTTGAACATAAATCAATTCCCATTGAATCAGCATTTTTGTTTCTTTCTTGTTTGAATCCTTCAAACACAATTAACATTCCATATATACCTTTCAGTTCAACATGTCTAAGTTTCTCTTGTAAAATATCCATTACATCATTTGAATGCACAAATTTCAAACTCAGTCCCGTGTCATTTAGACATACATATCTCAAGTGATCTGCCAACTTACACAAAGCTCTCTCTTTTTAGCACATAATTCCATCAAACACATTCCTATCCTTTCCTGAGTACTGGAACAACAGATTTCCATTTGAAATAACAAGAATCCAACTCCTTTTTCTCACTTTCCTTTTCACAAAACAGCGCTTCAGACATGCACAAATCTCAATCCAGTGTTGCAACACACACACACACACACAATTTATTTCTACTGTTCCCTGACACGGCAAACTATTTATACTTCCAAGGGGTCAGTTCCTCCCCCCTCTCTGTTTTGTTTCTCTTCTTTCTTTTTTTCCAAGGGGGCACTGCTGACTGTTCTTGGGGCACCCTCACAATCAGCTATCTGGGGGATTTCTGCCTTCCCCCCTTTGCCTCCCTCCAGCTAGCTTTTTTCCCCAGGAACAAGGCCTTACAACCCACACACGACGGTGCTCCTCTGGAATGCCTCGTTCCTCCTTCCTCCGACTTGTCGGCAGTCTTCTTTCAAGCGTTGTTGAACCTCTTTCTCGGCAGAGACGGACGGGACACACCTGGGGGCTGCGACAAGCAGAGCCACTGGTCAGTCAGGTGGGGCCCCTTTTCTCAGCGCACTCCAGTAGCCACTGTCACCAGATGGGTGCCGTCCCTCCGGGCTTCCAAAAGCCACCTCTTGTCCTCCAGCCAATGGGCACTCACCACCCAGATCTCGGTGGAACCTCCAAAATGTTAGAGACTGGGAATTTATGGTGACAGGCCCAGAAGGCAAGGGAGGAAATGAGATTCCGATGAGGTTTTCCAACAAGGCTTTATTTCAAGTTGATCAACATGAGATGAATAGCCTCTTGACCATCCTGGTCAAAGAACAAAGACCATTCACACCTTTGCGGCGTACTTAACAATGGTTTTATATCAAATTTGTAAAAACAACACGTAAGCAACTTCTGATTGGTTGTTTTGTTTCTACCATTACAGCATATTCATGTTTCTGTTGAATGTGTGACCCTGAGCTGTAATTTTACCTATCTGTAAGCTTGCTTATCCAAGGCAGAAAGAATTTGTGGGAGTATGGGAGTATATCTGCTTGTGTGGAACACAGGCAATTATTTTTTCCTATCAGCTGCAGCTGTTGGCAAGCAAAAGCTCTCTCAATAGACAGGGATTCTGGGTCTCAGTAGACAGGGATTCTGGGACTTGTAATAACTGGAAATTTATTTTTCTTAATCACGTTCCTATATTACGACCTAGGTGAGAATTGGATCAAAGTATGAAACTGAGGTGAAGAAGAGGTAGACTGAGGCATGAGAGGGGCCTGAGAAAAGAAAGGAGAAGGCCAAAGGAGAAGGAGGAAAGAAAAAGGGAACAGAGAAGGGCAAAGAGAAGAGGGAGAGGAGAGAGACGAAAGGAGGAAGAAGAGACAGAAAGGAGGGAAAGGAGGCAGATGAGTGAGAATGTGAGGGATGTGAGATGTGTAGAGTGTGTGAGAAGAAAAAGGTAAAAGAGAGGGGAAAAACCAGAAAAAAAGCAAAATATAAAAAGAAAAAGGGAGAAAAGAGTGATGGGTGATCTGAGATGGGCAACGTGTGTGAGATGTGCATGGTGTATGTGATGTGTGTGCAGTATAATGTGCACAATTTGTGTGGTGTATGAACTGTGTGTACTATGCGTGTGGTATGTGTTCTGTGCGATGTTCGTATTCTGTGTGTTGCATATGATATGAAATGGGTGATATGAAATGGGCATGTTCATAGAATCGTAGAATCAAAGAGTTGGAAGAGGCCTCATGGGCCATCCAGTCCAACCCCATTCTGCCAAGAAGCAGGAATATAGCATGTTGTGTGACATGTGTGTGGTGTGCGATGTGTGATGTGTGTGGTTTGTCTGGTGTATGAGGCGTGTGTATTATGTATGACCTGATGTGTGTGTTCTGTGTGATGAAGTGTTCTGTGTGATGTGTCTGGTGTGCCAGGTGTGGGGAGGGGAGAAGGAAGGGGAGGGGAGGGAGGGGAGGGGGAGGGAGGGGGAGGGAGGGAGGGAGGGAGGGGGAGGGAGGGAGGGAGGGGGAGGGAGGGAGGGAGGGAGGGGGAGGGAGGGGAGGGGGAGGGGGAGGGGAGGGAGGGGGAGGGGAGGGACGGAGGGGGAGGGAGGGGGAGGGGAGGGGGGGGAGGGGGGGGAGGGGGGAGGGGAAAGGGTGGGAGGGAGGGGGATTGAACAGTCAGACTTTTGCCACAACTGAACACACATCTCAAGTCTTTGGGATTTCAAACTGGTGGGAAGAATTAAAAAGCAGAAAAAAAGAGGACGGTTCAGCCTGTCTTCCTTCAACCATGGCCTTCTACTCTCATCTCAAGATGTTTTGGGTTCAGTTCTGTTCACGACTGGTCAATGCTGTGATTTCCTGTTGAGTTCAAATCTAGCCAGAAGTGGATCCAACATCCAGACGGTTGAGGAGAGGAACATTGGGCATTGGGCAACCCATCAGGAAGAAGAAGAAGAAGAAGGCCAAATGCCGCCTTGGCGTAGTCGTGGTTCTCTTGCTTTCCTCGGATTCCACCTGGCTCTCTCTCACTCCTGGTGCTGTTGTCTCCCGTTGTCTCCGCAAATTCACCAAGACTCTCCAAGTCTTTGGCACAGAGTATGTTTCCGACTGGGCTTGATCCGGCTGAAACCCTGGCTGAGATCTCTGCCGTATCCCAACACTTGTGAGGCTTTTCACCTGAGGAGAATGAGAAGAAGGACATCCCATGACACAAGGCAGCTTCACCAGCTTGGTGAAGGACCCAATTTTGGGCCCAGATCTAAAATATGAGGATGCCTGTTGCCCCCCACCTGGCTCCCTTCCCAGATCAGAAGTCCAGCAGGGAAGAGGAGTGGAGACCCCATGCCGGGAAGCCAGCCAGACCAGTTCAAACTGCTTGAATGAACCAGAGAAGGAAATGCAAAGACTACCCAAGACTTCTAGAACAAACTTTGTCCTGTGCTGCCTTGGACTCACCTGAGGAGGAGGAACGGGGCAACCCACGAGCTCTGGTGTCAGTTGGAAGCCACTTGCAGCATCCTTCTCCTTGCATCGTTGGCAACCAAACAGGCCTGGGTCTTTCTCAGCCATACGTGTGAGCATTTCTTCATGAGACAGAGCTTCATGGTACCACTTATCCAGACATACTTGTCCCATGGGAGGCGGGGTGGGTTTTGATGTGCCTGGAGCTTTGCCTGAAAGCTTGGCCCCACCCTTGGTGAGGCTTGTGGGGCTTGTAGTCCAAGCTGTGCTCCTGCAGAAAGAAAGAGAGAAAGAAAGAAAGAGAGAAAGAAAGAAAGAAAGAAAGAAAGAAAGAAAGAAAGAAAGGGCTTGAGTCCACGGCACAAGGCGTCTGGTTCCCAAAGAGCAGTCCTGCTGCTGACACGAGGGTTTCACCCTTTGCGCCACTGGCTGGGGGCTCCGTCTCACAGAGTCATTCTATGGGACTTCTGAGCAGTGTGGGTTGCATCGATTAGGATGCTCGCCTTAGAGTTCTGTTCCTGGCTGTCATTTAGTTTTGCATATAGAAAAACATTTTTGTCTCTTCCTCTTCCTTTGTAGAGTCTTGATTCTGCTTGCTTGCATGTTTGTATTTCTGTTCTATTAAATAACAATTAATGTAAAAGATGCCAAATGTTTCCACTTTACTAAAATATAAAGCACTAAAATCTTTGGGAAAGGTTCCTTCTTTCCCCAATCGCGAGTCAATTAACCAGGAACGGATCAGAAACGTCACAAAGGAAATGTCATACTTCCAATTTGGCCACACTGGGACATCATCATCCTTTGAGTCACCACCACCACCACCACCATTTCTTGGGGGCCATGGAGCTCTGCGCGACTGCCTGTCTGTCACCAATCGAGTCTGCTAATGTCAGAATGAGACTCCCATGCCATAGGGAAGAAGAAGGAGCATCCCCAGACTTGGCCTAAATGGGGCAAAATACTAGTATTCAACCGGGAAAACCTAGAAAACTCACCAAAATTACATGTGCATAGCAGATGAACTCTATGTTGAATTCAAGGTACATCTGGGTTTTCTATGTAGTGTAGTCAAGCCACATATAACCACATCTGTAACAGATCCAAAGACACAACTGGACAGGAGTTGGATGTCTGGCAAGTGGCCAGCCTCTCTCCCTCCCAGCTGCCACCTCTGCTCAGACCTGAAGGTCATCCCGATAGTGACCTCATCATCATCATCATTCATGGCATCAGAGTGTTTGTGATCAGCTGAGGCTGCCTCCATGTCAACAACAGTTTAGGCAACCCTTGACACCAGGCCCCATCTGCAATACTCTAGAATAGCGTTGAACTGCTTTGAACTGCATTCTATGAAGCTACGTATGGCAGAATGCATGATGGCGCCTCGGGTGTTCTTTATGGGAAGTTATATAATTGGTGTAGAAGAGTTTAACATGAAGCACTCTCTCACTAATCCACAAGGGTCGGTTACGCACATATTGTGAACAGATAATTGGTAATATTGGTAAAATACATATTATTATTTTTTTACATTTCAGTTGGAAGATGAGCAAGTGAAAGACTGTATGATAAAATGGGATGTTTATCGACCAGAAGTTGATGGCAAAAGTGACTAGGAGGGTGATATTGGAATCCTAGGATAACAGAGTTGGAAGAGACCTCATAGATCATCATTAACTGACCCAAATAGTACTTTTTCTGTGACTTTTGTGAGTGTTGACTATAAAAGTGTAGCTCAGAACTGTCACAGTTAGTTTCTCATCACAATATTACGACTATGCTATAAAGGTGCCAATATATGGGAGATGATTTCCCAGCCACAGAGAACAGATATGACAATACAATGTATTTGGATCTCCAATATGTTTTTTTGGTATATGCAAGGTCTACATTGGTGGTTCTCAACCTGCAAGTCCCCAGGTGTTTTGGCCTTCAACTCCCAGAAATCCCAACAGCTGGTCTACTGGCTGAAATTTCTGGGAGTTGTAGGCCAAAACTCCTGAGGATCCACAGGTTGAGAACCATTGGTCTACATTTAGTCAGCTAACATTGGGAACTTGTATTAACTGACCTAAACATGAATGGGTTATGGATAGATAAACCAATAAGCAAATGGGTTAGGGTTAGGGTTAGGGTTAGGGGTTAGGGGTTAGGGTTAGGGTTAGGGTTAGGGTTAGGGGTTAGGGGTTAGGGTTAGGGTTAGGGTTAGGGTTAGGGTTAGGGTTAGGAGTGTCCCCCTCTCCTTGCTCCCTCTCCCCCCCTGGGACCAGGCAGGGGAGGAGGCAGGGGACACTCCACCCCCCCAATCCAATGAGAGGGGGTGGAGTGTCCCCCTCTCCTTGCCCCCTCTCCCCCCCCGGGACCAGTCAGGGGGGGAGGCAGGGGACACTCCACCCCCCCAATCCAATGAGAGGGGGTGGAGTGTCCCCCTCTCCTTGCCCCCTCTCCCCCCCGGGACCAGTCAGGGGGGGAGGCAGGGGACACTCCACCCCCCCAATCCAATGAGAGGGGGTGGAGTGTCCCCCTCTCCTTGCCCCCTCTCCACCCCTGGGACCAGGCAGGGGAGGAGGCAGGGGATACTCCACCCCCCCCAATCCAATGAGAGGGGGTGGAGTGTCCCCCTCTCCTTGACCCCTCTCCCTCCTTCGGACCAGGCAGGGGAGGAGGCAGGGGACACTCCACCCCCCCAATCCAGTTAGAGGGGGTGGAGTGTCCCCCTCTCCTTGCCCCCTCTCCCCCCCTGGGACCAGGCAGGGGAGGAGGCAGGGGACACTCCACCCCCCAATCCAATGAGAGGGGGTGGAGTGTCCCCCTCTCCTTGCCCCTTCTCCCCCCTGGGACCAGGCAGGGGAGGAGGCAGGGGACACTCCACCCCCCCAATCCAATGAGAGGGGGTGGAGTGTTCCCCTCTCCTTGCTCCCTCTCCCCCCCTGGGACCAGGCAGGGGAGGAGGCAGGGGACACTCCACCCCCCCAATCCAATGAGAGGGGGTGGAGTGTCCCCCTCTCCTTGCCCCCTCTTCCCCCTGGGACCAGGCAGGGGAGGAGGCAGGGGACACTCCACCCCCCCAATCCAATGAGAGGGGGTGGAGTGTCCCCCTCTCCTTGCTCCCTCTCCCCCCCTGGGACCAGGCAGTGGAAGAGGCAGGGGACACTCCACCCCCCATCCAATGAGAGGGGGTGGAGTGTCCCCCTCTCCTTGCCCCCTCTCCCTCCCTGGGACCAGGCAGGGGAGGAGGCAGGGGACACTCCACCCCCCCAATCCAATGAGAGGGGGTGGAGTGTCCCCCTCTACTTGCCCCCTCTCCCTCCTTGGTACCAGGCAGGGGAGGAGGCAGGGGACACTCCACCCCCCCAATCCAATGAGAGGGGGTGGAGTGTCCCCCTCTACTTGCCCCCTCTCCCTCCTTGGTACCAGGCAGTGGAAGAGGCAGGGGACATTCCACCCCCCCAATCCAATGAGAGGGGGTGGAGTGTCCCCCTCTCCTTGCCCCCTCTCCCTCCTTGGGACCAGGCAGGGAAGGAGGCAGGGGACACTCCACCCCCCCAATCCAATGAGAGGGGGTGGAATGTCCCCCTCTCCTTGCCCCCTCTCCCTCCTTGGGACCAGGCAGGGGAGGAGGAAGGGGACACTCCACCCCCCCCCCAATCCAATGAGAGGGGGTGGTCCCCCTCTCCTTGCCCCCTCTCCCTCACTGGGACCAGGCAGGGGAGGAGGCAGGGGACACTCCACCCCCCCCAATCCAATGAGAGGGGGTGGAGTGTCCCCCTCTCCTTGCCCCCTCTCCCTCCTTGGGACCAGGCAGGGGAGGAGGCAGGGGACACTCCACCCCCCCATCCAATGAGAGGGGGTGGAGTGTCCCCCTCTCCTTGCCCCCTCTCCCTCCCTGGGACCAGGCAGGGGAGGAGGCAGGGGACACTCCACCCCCCCAATCCAATGAGAGAGGGTGGAGTGTCACCCTCTCCTTGCCCCCTCTCCCTCCCTGGGACCAGGCAGGGGAGGAGGCAGGGGACACTCCACCCCCCAAATCCAATGAGAGGGGGTGGAGTGTCCCCCTCTCCTTGCCCCCTCTCCCCCCTGGGACCAGGCAGGGGAGGAGGCAGGGGACACTCCACCCCCCATCCAATGAGAGGGGGTGGAGTGTCCCCCTCTCCTTGCCCCCTCTCCCCCCCCGGGACCAGTCAGGGGGGGAGGCAGGGGACACTCCACCCCCCCAATCCAATGAGAGGGGGTGGAGTGTCCCCCTCTCCTTGCCCCCTCTCCCCCCCCGGGACCAGTCAGGGGGGGAGGCAGGGGACACTCCACCCCCCCAATCCAATGAGAGGGGGTGGAGTGTCCCCCTCTCCTTGCCCCCTCTCCACCCCTGGGACCAGGCAGGGGAGGAGGCAGGGGATACTCCACCCCCCCCCCAATCCAATGAGAGGGGGTGGAGTGTCCCCCTCTCCTTGACCCCTCTCCCTCCTTCGGACCAGGCAGGGGAGGAGGCAGGGGACACTCCACCCCCCCAATCCAGTTAGAGGGGGTGGAGTGTCCCCCTCTCCTTGCCCCCTCTCCCCCCCTGGGACCAGGCAGGGGAGGAGGCAGGGGACACTCCACCCCCCAATCCAATGAGAGGGGGTGGAGTGTCCCCCTCTCCTTGCCCCTTCTCCCCCCTGGGACCAGGCAGGGGAGGAGGCAGGGGACACTCCACCCCCCCAATCCAATGAGAGGGGGTGGAGTGTTCCCCTCTCCTTGCTCCCTCTCCCCCCCTGGGACCAGGCAGGGGAGGAGGCAGGGGACACTCCACCCCCCCAATCCAATGAGAGGGGGTGGAGTGTCCCCCTCTCCTTGCCCCCTCTCCCCCCTGGGACCAGGCAGGGGAGGAGGCAGGGGACACTCCACCCCCCCAATCCAATGAGAGGGGGTGGAGTGTCCCCCTCTCCTTGCTCCCTCTCCCTCCCTGGGACCAGGCAGTGGAAGAGGCAGGGGACACTCCACCCCCCCAATCCAATGAGAGGGGGTGGAGTGTCCCCCTCTCCTTGCTCCCTCTCCCTCCCTGGGACCAGGCAGTGGAAGAGGCAGGGGACACTCCACCCCCCATCCAATGAGAGGGGGTGGAGTGTCCCCCTCTACTTGCCCCCTCTCCCTCCTTGGTACCAAGCAGTGGAAGAGGCAGGGGACATTCCACCCCATCACCTTGCCCCCCTCCCTCCCTGGGACCAGGCTGGGGAGGAGGCAGGGGACACTCCACCCCCCCAATCCAATGAGAGGGGGTGGAGTGTCCCCCTCTCCTTGCCCCCTCTCCCTCCTTGGTACCAGGCAGGGGAGGAGGCAGGGGACACTCCACCCCCCCAATCCAATGAGAGGGGGTGGAATGTCCCCCTCTCCTTGCCCCCTCTCCCTCCTTGGGACCAGGCAGGGGAGGAGGAAGGGGACACTCCACCCCCCCCCCCAATCCAATGAGAGGGGGTGGTCCCCCTCTCCTTGCCCCCTCTCCCTCACTGGGACCAGGCAGGGGAGGAGGCAGGGGACACTCCACCCCCCCCAATCCAATGAGAGGGGGTGGAGTGTCCCCCTCTCCTTGCCCCCTCTCCCTCCTTGGGACCAGGCAGGGGAGGAGGCAGGGGACACTCCACCCCCCCAATCCAATGAGAGGGGGTGGAGTGTCACCCTCTCCTTGCCCCCTCTCCCTCCCTGGGACCAGGCAGGGGAGGAGGCAGGGGACACTCCACCCCCCCCAATCCAATGAGAGGGGGTGGAGTGTCACCCTCTCCTTGCCCCCTCTCCCTCCTTGGGACCAGGCACGGGAGGAGGCAGGGGACACTCCACCCCCCCCAATCCAATGAGAGGGGGTGGAGTGTCACCCTCTCCTTGCCCCCTCTCCCTCCCTGGGACCAGGCAGGGGAGGAGGCAGGGGATACTCCACCCCCCAATCCAATGAGAGGGGGTGGAGTGTCCCCCTCTCCTTGCCCCCTCTCCCTCCTTGGGACCAGGCAGGGGAGGAGGCAGGGGACACTCCACCCCCCCAATCCAATGAGAGGGGGTGGAGTGTCCCCCTCTCCTTGCCCCCTCTCCCTCCTTGGGACCAGGCAGGGGAGGAGGCAGGGGACACTCCACCCCCCCAATCCTATGAGAGGGGGTGGAGTGTCACCCTCTCCTTGCCCCCTCTCCCTCCCTGGGACCAGGCAGGGGAGGAGGCAGGGGACACTCCACCCCCCCAATCCAATGAGAGGGGGTGGAGTGTCCCCCTCTCCTTGCCCCCTCTCCCTCCTTGGGACCAGGCAGGGGAGGAGGCAGGGGACACTCCACCCCCCCCAATCCAATGAGAGGGGGTGGAGTGTCCCCCTCTCCTTGCCCCCTGTCCCTCCTTGGGACCAGGCAGGGGAGGAGGCAGGGGACACTCCACCCCCCCTAATCCAATGAGAGGGGGTGGAGTGTCCCCCTCTCCTTGCCCCCTGTCCCTCCTTGGGACCAGGCAGGGGAGGAGGCAAAGGACACTCCACCCCCCCTAATCCAATGAGAGGGGGTGGAGTGTCCCCCTCTCCTTGCCCCCTGTCCCTCCCTGGGACCAGGCAGGGGAGGAGGCAGGGGACACTCCACCCCCCCAATCCAATGAGAGGGGGTGGAGTGTCCCCCTCTCCTTGCCCCCTGTCCCTCCTTGGGACCAGGCAGGGGAGGAGGCAAAGGACACTCCACCCCCCCTAATCCAATGAGAGGGGGTGGAGTGTCCCCCTCTCCTTGCCCCCTCTCCCTCCCTGGGACCAGGCAGGGGAGGAGGCAGGGGCACTCCACCCCCCCAATCCAATGAGAGGGGGTGGAGTGTCACCCTCTCCTTGCCCCCTCTCCCTCCCTGGGACCAGGCAGGGGAGGAGGCAGGGGACACTCCACCCCCCCAATCCAATGAGAGGGGGTGGAGTGTCCCCCTCTCCTTGCCCCCTCTCCCTCCTTGGGACCAGGCAGGGGAGGAGGCAGGGGACACTCCACCCCCCTAATCCAATGAGGGTGTGGAGTGTCCCCCTCTCCTTGCCCCCTGTCCCTCCTTGGGACCAGGCAGGGGAGGAGGCAGGGGACACTCCACCCCCCCAATCCAGTTAGAGGGGGTGGAGTGTTCCCCTCTCCTTGCCCCCTCTCCCTCCCTGGGACCAGGCAGGGGAGGAGGCCGGGGACACTCCACCCCCCATCCAATGAGAGGGGGTGGAGTGTCCCCCTCTCCTTGCCCCCTCTCCCTCCCTGGGACCAGGCAGGGGAGGAGGCAGGGGACACTCCACCCCCCCAATCCAATGAGAGGGGGTGGAGTGTCCCCCTCTCCTTGCCCCCTCTCCCTCCCTGGGACCAGGCAGGGGAGGAGGCAGGGGACACTCCACCCCCCCCAATCCAATGAGAGGGGGTGGAGTGTCCCCCTCTCCTTGCCCCCTCTCCCTCCCTGGGACCAGGCAGGGGAGGAGGCCGGGGACACTCCACCCCCCCAATCCAGTTAGAGGGGGTGGAGTGTTCCCCTCTCCTTGCCCCCTCTCCCTCCCTGGGACCAGGCAGGGGAGGAGGCCGGGGACACTCCACCCCCCATCCAATGAGAGGGGGTGGAGTGTCCCCCTCTCCTTGCCCCCTCTCCCTCCCTGGGACCAGGCAGGGGAGGAGGCAGGGGACACTCCACCCCCCCAATCCAATGAGAGGGGGTGGAGTGTCCCCCTCTCCTTGCCCCCTCTCCCTCCCTGGGACCAGGCAGGGGAGGAGGCAGGGGACACTCCACCCCCCCCAATCCAATGAGAGGGGGTGGAGTGTCCCCCTCTCCTTGCCCCCTCTCCCTCCCTGGGACCAGGCAGGGGAGGAGGCCGGGGACACTCCACCCCCCATCCAATGAGAGGGGGTGGAGTGTCACCCTCTCCTTGCCCCCTCTCCCTCCCTGGGACCAGGCAGGGGAGGAGGCAGGGGACACTCCACCCCCCCCAATCCAATGAGAGGGGGTGGAGTGTCCCCCTCTCCTTGCCCCCTCTCCCTCCTTGGGACCAGGCACAGGAGGAGGCAGGGGACACTCCACCCCCCCAATCCAATGAGAGGGGGTGGAGTGTCACCCTCTCCTTGCCCCCTCTCCCTCCCTGGGACCAGGCAGGGGAGGAGGCAGGGGACACTCCACTCCCCCAATCCAATGAGAGGGGGTGGAGTGTCCCCCTCTCCTTGCCCCCTCTCCCTCCTTGGGACCAGGCACGGGAGGAGGCAGGGGACACTCCACCCCCCCAATCCAATGAGAGGGGGTGGAGTGTCCCCCTCTCCTTGCCCCCTCTCCCCCCTGGGACCAGGCAGGGGAGGAGGCAGGGGACACTCCACCCCCCCTAATCCAATTAGAGGGGGTGGAGTGTCCCCCTCTCCTTGTCCCCTGTCCCTCCTTGGGACCAGGCAGGGGAGGAGGCAGGGGACACTCCACCCCCCCTAATCCAATGAGAGGGGGTGGAGTGTCCCCCTCTCCTTGCCCCCTCTCCCTCCTTGGGACCAGGCAGGGGAGGAGGCAGGGGACACTCCACCCCCCCTAATCCAATGAGAGGGGGTGGAGTGTCCCCCTCTCCTTGCCCCCTCTCCCTCCTTGGGACCAGGCAGGGGAGAAGGCAGGGGACACTCCACCGCCCCCCCAATCCAATGAGAGGGGGTGGAGTGTCCCTCTCTCCTTGCCCCCTCTCCCTCCTTGGGACCAGGCACGGGAGGAGGCAGGGGACACTCCACCCCCCCAATCCAATGAGAGGTTGTGGAGTGTCCCCCTCTCCTTGTCCCCTGTCCCTCCTTGGGACCAGGCACAGGAGGAGGCAGGGGACACTCCACCCCCCCCAATCCAATGAGAGGGGGTGGAGTGTCCCCCTCTCCTTGTCCCCTGTCCCTCCTTGGGACCAGGCACAGGAGGAGGCAGGGGACACTCCACCCCCCCAATCCAATGAGAGGGGGTGGAGTGTCCCTCTCTCCTTGCCCCCTCTCCCTCCTTGGGACCAGGCAGGGGAGGAGGCAGGGGACACTCCACCCCCCCCAATCCAATGAGAGGGGGTGGAGTGTCCCCCTCTCCTTGCCCCCTCTCCCTCCTTGGGACCAGGCAGGGGAGGAGGCAGGGGACACTCCACCCCCCCTAATCCAATGAGAGGGGGTGGAGTGTCCCCCTCTCCTTGCCCCCTCTCCCTCCTTGGGACCAGGCACAGGAGGAGGCAGGGGACACTCCACCCCCCCAATCCAATGAGAGGGGGTGGAGTGTCCCCCTCTCCTTGTCCCCTGTCCCTCCTTGGGACCAGGCACGGGAGGAGGCAGGGGACACTCCACCCCCCCTAATCCAATGAGAGGGGGTGGAGTGTCCCCCTCTCCTTGCCCCCTCTCCCTCCTTGGGACCAGGCACAGGAGGAGGCAGGGGACACTCCACCCCCCCAATCCAATGAGAGGGGGTGGAGTGTCCCCCTCTCCTTGCCCCCTCTCCCTCCTTGGGACCAGGCAGGGGAGGAGGCAGGGGACACTCCACCCCCCCTAATCCAATGAGAGGGGGTGGAGTGTCCCCCTCTCCTTGCCCCCTCTCCCTCCTTGGGACCAGGCACAGGAGGAGGCAGGGGACACTCCACCCCCCCAATCCAATGAGAGGGGGTGGAGTGTCCCCCTCTCCTTGTCCCCTGTCCCTCCTTGGGACCAGGCAGGGGAGGAGGCAGGGGACACTCCACCCCCCCCAATCCAATGAGAGGGGGTGGAGTGTCCCCCTCTCCTTGCCCCCTCTCCCTCCTTGGGACCAGGCAGGGGAGGAGGCAGGGGACACTCCACCCCCCCTAATCCAATGAGAGGGGGTGGAGTGTCCCCCTCTCCTTGCCCCCTGTCCCTCCCTGGGACCAGGCAGGGGAGGAGGCAGGGGACACTCCACCCCCCCTAATCCAATGAGAGGGGGTGGAGTGTCACCCTCTCCTTGCCCCCTGTCCCTCCTTGGGACCAGGCAGGGGAGGAGGCAGGGGACACTCCACCCCCCCCCAAATCCAATGAGAGGGGGTGGAGTGTCCCCCTCTCCTTGCCCCCTGTCCCTCCTTGGGACCAGGCAGGGGAGGAGGCAGGGGACACTCCACCCCCCCCAAATCCAATGAGAGGGGGTGGAGTGTCCCCCTCTCCTTGCCCCCTCTCCACCCCTGGGACCAGGCAGGGGAGGAGGCAGGGGATACTCCACCCCC
The DNA here is from genome assembly GCF_037176765.1 of Anolis sagrei. Classification (NCBI taxonomy): domain Eukaryota; kingdom Metazoa; phylum Chordata; class Lepidosauria; order Squamata; family Anolidae; genus Anolis; species Anolis sagrei. Next base: position 134,390 of record NC_090034.1, on the reverse strand, counting down.
CCCCCCAATCCAATGAGAGGGGGTGGAGTGTCCCCCTCTCCTTGACCCCTCTCCCTCCTTCGGACCAGGCAGGGGAGGAGGCAGGGGACACTCCACCCCCCCAATCCAGTTAGAGGGGGTGGAGTGTCCCCCTCTCCTTGCCCCCTCTCCCCCCCTGGGACCAGGCAGGGGAGGAGGCAGGGGACACTCCACCCCCCAATCCAATGAGAGGGGGTGGAGTGTCCCCCTCTCCTTGCCCCTTCTCCCCCCTGGGACCAGGCAGGGGAGGAGGCAGGGGACACTCCACCCCCCCAATCCAATGAGAGGGGGTGGAGTGTTCCCCTCTCCTTGCTCCCTCTCCCCCCCTGGGACCAGGCAGGGGAGGAGGCAGGGGACACTCCACCCCCCCAATCCAATGAGAGGGGGTGGAGTGTCCCCCTCTCCTTGCCCCCTCTCCCCCCTGGGACCAGGCAGGGGAGGAGGCAGGGGACACTCCACCCCCCCAATCCAATGAGAGGGGGTGGAGTGTCCCCCTCTCCTTGCTCCCTCTCCCTCCCTGGGACCAGGCAGTGGAAGAGGCAGGGGACACTCCACCCCCCCAATCCAATGAGAGGGGGTGGAGTGTCCCCCTCTCCTTGCTCCCTCTCCCTCCCTGGGACCAGGCAGTGGAAGAGGCAGGGGACACTCCACCCCCCATCCAATGAGAGGGGGTGGAGTGTCCCCCTCTCCTTGCCCCCTCTCCCTCCTTGGTACCAGGCAGGGGAGGAGGCAGGGGACACTCCACCCCCCCAATCCAATGAGAGGGGGTGGAATGTCCCCCTCTCCTTGCCCCCTCTCCCTCCTTGGGACCAGGCAGGGGAGGAGGAAGGGGACACTCCACCCCCCCCCCCAATCCAATGAGAGGGGGTGGTCCCCCTCTCCTTGCCCCCTCTCCCTCACTGGGACCAGGCAGGGGAGGAGGCAGGGGACACTCCACCCCCCCCAATCCAATGAGAGGGGGTGGAGTGTCCCCCTCTCCTTGCCCCCTCTCCCTCCTTGGGACCAGGCAGGGGAGGAGGCAGGGGACACTCCACCCCCCCAATCCAATGAGAGGGGGTGGAGTGTCACCCTCTCCTTGCCCCCTCTCCCTCCCTGGGACCAGGCAGGGGAGGAGGCAGGGGACACTCCACCCCCCCCAATCCAATGAGAGGGGGTGGAGTGTCACCCTCTCCTTGCCCCCTCTCCCTCCTTGGGACCAGGCACGGGAGGAGGCAGGGGACACTCCACCCCCCCCAATCCAATGAGAGGGGGTGGAGTGTCACCCTCTCCTTGCCCCCTCTCCCTCCCTGGGACCAGGCAGGGGAGGAGGCAGGGGATACTCCACCCCCCAATCCAATGAGAGGGGGTGGAGTGTCCCCCTCTCCTTGCCCCCTCTCCCTCCTTGGGACCAGGCACGGGAGGAGGCAGGGGACACTCCACCCCCCCAATCCTATGAGAGGGGGTGGAGTGTCACCCTCTCCTTGCCCCCTCTCCCTCCCTGGGACCAGGCAGGGGAGGAGGCAGGGGACACTCCACCCCCCCAATCCAATGAGAGGGGGTGGAGTGTCCCCCTCTCCTTGCCCCCTCTCCCTCCTTGGGACCAGGCAGGGGAGGAGGCAGGGGACACTCCACCCCCCCAATCCTATGAGAGGGGGTGGAGTGTCACCCTCTCCTTGCCCCCTCTCCCTCCCTGGGACCAGGCAGGGGAGGAGGCAGGGGACACTCCACCCCCCCAATCCAATGAGAGGGGGTGGAGTGTCCCCCTCTCCTTGCCCCCTCTCCCTCCTTGGGACCAGGCAGGGGAGGAGGCAGGGGACACTCCACCCCCCCCAATCCAATGAGAGGGGGTGGAGTGTCCCCCTCTCCTTGCCCCCTGTCCCTCCTTGGGACCAGGCAGGGGAGGAGGCAGGGGACACTCCACCCCCCCTAATCCAATGAGAGGGGGTGGAGTGTCCCCCTCTCCTTGCCCCCTGTCCCTCCTTGGGACCAGGCAGGGGAGGAGGCAAAGGACACTCCACCCCCCCTAATCCAATGAGAGGGGGTGGAGTGTCCCCCTCTCCTTGCCCCCTGTCCCTCCCTGGGACCAGGCAGGGGAGGAGGCAGGGGACACTCCACCCCCCCAATCCAATGAGAGGGGGTGGAGTGTCCCCCTCTCCTTGCCCCCTGTCCCTCCTTGGGACCAGGCAGGGGAGGAGGCAAAGGACACTCCACCCCCCCTAATCCAATGAGAGGGGGTGGAGTGTCCCCCTCTCCTTGCCCCCTCTCCCTCCCTGGGACCAGGCAGGGGAGGAGGCAGGGGCACTCCACCCCCCCAATCCAATGAGAGGGGGTGGAGTGTCACCCTCTCCTTGCCCCCTCTCCCTCCCTGGGACCAGGCAGGGGAGGAGGCAGGGGACACTCCACCCCCCCAATCCAATGAGAGGGGGTGGAGTGTCCCCCTCTCCTTGCCCCCTCTCCCTCCTTGGGACCAGGCAGGGGAGGAGGCAGGGGACACTCCACCCCCCTAATCCAATGAGGGTGTGGAGTGTCCCCCTCTCCTTGCCCCCTGTCCCTCCTTGGGACCAGGCAGGGGAGGAGGCAGGGGACACTCCACCCCCCCAATCCAGTTAGAGGGGGTGGAGTGTTCCCCTCTCCTTGCCCCCTCTCCCTCCCTGGGACCAGGCAGGGGAGGAGGCCGGGGACACTCCACCCCCCATCCAATGAGAGGGGGTGGAGTGTCCCCCTCTCCTTGCCCCCTCTCCCTCCCTGGGACCAGGCAGGGGAGGAGGCAGGGGACACTCCACCCCCCCAATCCAATGAGAGGGGGTGGAGTGTCCCCCTCTCCTTGCCCCCTCTCCCTCCCTGGGACCAGGCAGGGGAGGAGGCAGGGGACACTCCACCCCCCCCAATCCAATGAGAGGGGGTGGAGTGTCCCCCTCTCCTTGCCCCCTCTCCCTCCCTGGGACCAGGCAGGGGAGGAGGCCGGGGACACTCCACCCCCCCAATCCAGTTAGAGGGGGTGGAGTGTTCCCCTCTCCTTGCCCCCTCTCCCTCCCTGGGACCAGGCAGGGGAGGAGGCCGGGGACACTCCACCCCCCATCCAATGAGAGGGGGTGGAGTGTCCCCCTCTCCTTGCCCCCTCTCCCTCCCTGGGACCAGGCAGGGGAGGAGGCAGGGGACACTCCACCCCCCCAATCCAATGAGAGGGGGTGGAGTGTCCCCCTCTCCTTGCCCCCTCTCCCTCCCTGGGACCAGGCAGGGGAGGAGGCAGGGGACACTCCACCCCCCCCAATCCAATGAGAGGGGGTGGAGTGTCCCCCTCTCCTTGCCCCCTCTCCCTCCCTGGGACCAGGCAGGGGAGGAGGCCGGGGACACTCCACCCCCCATCCAATGAGAGGGGGTGGAGTGTCACCCTCTCCTTGCCCCCTCTCCCTCCCTGGGACCAGGCAGGGGAGGAGGCAGGGGACACTCCACCCCCCCCAATCCAATGAGAGGGGGTGGAGTGTCCCCCTCTCCTTGCCCCCTCTCCCTCCTTGGGACCAGGCACAGGAGGAGGCAGGGGACACTCCACCCCCCCAATCCAATGAGAGGGGGTGGAGTGTCACCCTCTCCTTGCCCCCTCTCCCTCCCTGGGACCAGGCAGGGGAGGAGGCAGGGGACACTCCACTCCCCCAATCCAATGAGAGGGGGTGGAGTGTCCCCCTCTCCTTGCCCCCTCTCCCTCCTTGGGACCAGGCACGGGAGGAGGCAGGGGACACTCCACCCCCCCAATCCAATGAGAGGGGGTGGAGTGTCCCCCTCTCCTTGCCCCCTCTCCCCCCTGGGACCAGGCAGGGGAGGAGGCAGGGGACACTCCACCCCCCCTAATCCAATTAGAGGGGGTGGAGTGTCCCCCTCTCCTTGTCCCCTGTCCCTCCTTGGGACCAGGCAGGGGAGGAGGCAGGGGACACTCCACCCCCCCTAATCCAATGAGAGGGGGTGGAGTGTCCCCCTCTCCTTGCCCCCTCTCCCTCCTTGGGACCAGGCAGGGGAGGAGGCAGGGGACACTCCACCCCCCCTAATCCAATGAGAGGGGGTGGAGTGTCCCCCTCTCCTTGCCCCCTCTCCCTCCTTGGGACCAGGCAGGGGAGAAGGCAGGGGACACTCCACCCCCCCCCCAATCCAATGAGAGGGGGTGGAGTGTCCCTCTCTCCTTGCCCCCTCTCCCTCCTTGGGACCAGGCACGGGAGGAGGCAGGGGACACTCCACCCCCCCAATCCAATGAGAGGTTGTGGAGTGTCCCCCTCTCCTTGTCCCCTGTCCCTCCTTGGGACCAGGCACAGGAGGAGGCAGGGGACACTCCACCCCCCCAATCCAATGAGAGGGGGTGGAGTGTCCCTCTCTCCTTGCCCCCTCTCCCTCCTTGGGACCAGGCAGGGGAGGAGGCAGGGGACACTCCACCCCCCCCAATCCAATGAGAGGGGGTGGAGTGTCCCCCTCTCCTTGCCCCCTCTCCCTCCTTGGGACCAGGCAGGGGAGGAGGCAGGGGACACTCCACCCCCCCTAATCCAATGAGAGGGGGTGGAGTGTCCCCCTCTCCTTGCCCCCTCTCCCTCCTTGGGACCAGGCACAGGAGGAGGCAGGGGACACTCCACCCCCCCAATCCAATGAGAGGGGGTGGAGTGTCCCCCTCTCCTTGTCCCCTGTCCCTCCTTGGGACCAGGCACGGGAGGAGGCAGGGGACACTCCACCCCCCCTAATCCAATGAGAGGGGGTGGAGTGTCCCCCTCTCCTTGCCCCCTCTCCCTCCTTGGGACCAGGCACAGGAGGAGGCAGGGGACACTCCACCCCCCCAATCCAATGAGAGGGGGTGGAGTGTCCCCCTCTCCTTGCCCCCTCTCCCTCCTTGGGACCAGGCAGGGGAGGAGGCAGGGGACACTCCACCCCCCCTAATCCAATGAGAGGGGGTGGAGTGTCCCCCTCTCCTTGCCCCCTCTCCCTCCTTGGGACCAGGCACAGGAGGAGGCAGGGGACACTCCACCCCCCCAATCCAATGAGAGGGGGTGGAGTGTCCCCCTCTCCTTGTCCCCTGTCCCTCCTTGGGACCAGGCACGGGAGGAGGCAGGGGACACTCCACCCCCCCAATCCAATGAGAGGTTGTGGAGTGTCCCCCTCTCCTTGCCCCCTCTTCCTCCTTGGGACCAGGCAGGGGAGGAGGCAGGGGACACTCCACCCCCCCCAATCCAATGAGAGGGGGTGGAGTGTCCCCCTCTCCTTGCCCCCTCTCCCTCCTTGGGACCAGGCAGGGGAGGAGGCAGGGGACACTCCACCCCCCCTAATCCAATGAGAGGGGGTGGAGTGTCCCCCTCTCCTTGCCCCCTGTCCCTCCCTGGGACCAGGCAGGGGAGGAGGCAGGGGACACTCCACCCCCCCTAATCCAATGAGAGGGGGTGGAGTGTCACCCTCTCCTTGCCCCCTGTCCCTCCCTGGGACCAGGCAGGGGAGGAGGCAGGGGATACTCCACCCCCCCAATCCAATGAGAGGGGGTGGAGTGTCCCCCTCTCCTTGCCCCCTCTCCCTCCTTGGGACCAGGCAGGGGAGGAGGCAGGGGACACTCCACCCCCCCAATCCAATGAGAGGGGGTGGAGTGTCCCCCTCTCCTTGCCCCCTCTCCCTCCTTGGGACCAGGCAGGGGAGGAGGCCGGGGACACTCCACCCCCCCCAATCCAATGAGAGGGGGTGGAGTGTCCCCCTCTCCTTGCCCCCTCTCCCTCCTTGGGACCAGGCAGGGGAGGAGGCAGGGGACACTCCACCCCCCCCCAAATCCAATGAGAGGGGGTGGAGTGTCCCCCTCTCCTTGCCCCCTGTCCCTCCTTGGGACCAGGCAGGGGAGGAGGCAGGGGACACTCCACCCCCCCCAAATCCAATGAGAGGGGGTGGAGTGTCCCCCTCTCCTTGCCCCCTCTCCCTCCTTGGGACCAGGCAGGGGAGGAGGCAGGGGACACTCCACCCCCCCAATCCAATGAGAGGGGGTGGAGTGTCCCCCTCTCCTTGCCCCCTCTCCCTCCTTGGGACCAGGCAGGGGAGGAGGCAGGGGACACTCCACCCCCCCCAATCCAATGAGAGGGGGTGGAGTGTCCCCCTCTCCTTGCCCCCTCTCCCTCACTGGGACCAGGCAGGGGAGGAGGCAGGGGACACTCCACCCCCCCAATCCAATGAGAGGGGGTGGAGTGTCCCCCTCTCCTTGCCCCCTCTCCCTCCTTGGGACCAGGCAGGGGAGGAGGCAGGGGACACTCCACCCCCCCAATCCAATGAGAGGGGGTGGAGTGTCCCCCTCTCCTTGCCCCCTCTCCCTCCTTGGGACCAGGCAGGGGAGGAGGCAGGGGACACTCCACCCCCCCAATCCAATGAGAGGGGGTGGAGTGTCACCCTCTCCTTGCCCCCTCTCCCTCCCTGGGACCAGGCAGGGGAGGAGGCCGGGGACACTCCACCCCCCCCCCCAATCCAATGAGAGGGGGTGGAGTGTCCCCCTCTCCTTGCCCCCTGTCCCTCCTTGGGACCAGGCAGGGGAGGAGGCAGGGGACACTCCACCCCCCCAATCCAATGAGAGGGGGTGGAGTGTCACCCTCTCCTTGCCCCCTGTCCCTCCCTGGGACCAGGCAGGGGAGGAGGCAGGGGACACTCCACCCCCCCAATCCAATGAGAGGGGGTGGAGTGTCACCCTCTCCTTGCCCCCTCTCCCTCCCTGGGACCAGGCAGGGGAGGAGGCAGGGGACACTCCACCCCCCCAATCCAATGAGAGGGGGTGGAGTGTCCCCCTCTCCTTGCCCCCTCTCCCTCCTTGGGACCAGGCACGGGAGGAGGCAGGGGATACTCCACCCCCCCCAATCCAATGAGAGGGGGTGGAGTGTCACCCTCTCCTTGCCCCCTCTCCCTCCCTGGGACCAGGCAGGGGAGGAGGCAGGGGACACTCCACCCCCCCAATCCAATGAGAGGGGGTGGAGTGTCCCCCTGTCCTTGCCCCCTCTCCCTCCTTGGGACCAGGCACGGGAGGAGGCAGGGGACACTCCACCCCCCCAATCCAATGAGAGGGGGTGGAGTGTCCCCCTCTCCTTGCCCCCTGTCCCTCCTTGGGACCAGGCAGGGGAGGAGGCAGGGGACACTCCACCCCCCCTAATCCAATGAGAGGGGGTGGAGTGTCCCCCTCTCCTTGCCCCCTCTCCCTCCTTGGGACCAGGCAGGGGAGGAGGCAGGGGACACTCCACCCCCCCAATCCAATGAGAGGGGGTGGAGTGTCACCCTCTCCTTGCCCCCTCTCCCTCCCTGGGACCAGGCAGGGGAGGAGGCAGGGGACACTCCACCCCCCCAATCCAATGAGAGGGGGTGGAGTGTCCCCCTCTCCTTGCCCCCTCTCCCTCCTTGGGACCAGGCAGGGGAGGAGGCAGGGGACACTCCACCCCCCCAATCCAATGAGAGGGGGTGGAGTGTCCCCCTCTCCTTGCCCCCTCTCCCTCCTTGGGACCAGGCACGGGAGGAGGCAGGGGACACTCCACCCCCCCCAATCCAATGAGAGGGGGTGGAGTGTCCCCCTCTCCTTGCCCCCTGTCCCTCCTTGGGACCAGGCAGGGGAGGAGGCAGGGGACACTCCACCCCCCCTAATCCAATGAGAGGGGGTGGAGTGTAACCCTCTCCTTGCCCCCTCTCCCTCCTTGGGACCAGGCACGGGAGGAGGCAGGGGACACTCCACCCCCCCAATCCAATGAGAGGGGGTGGAGTGTCCCCCTCTCCTTGCCCCCTCTCCCTCCTTGGGACCAGGCAGGGGAGGAGGCAGGGGACACTCCACCCCCCCTAATCCAATGAGAGGGGGTGGAGTGTCCCCCTCTCCTTGCCCCCTCTCCCTCCTTGGGACCAGGCAGGGGAGGAGGCAGGGGACACTCCACCCCCCCAATCCAATGAGAGGGGGTGGAGTGTCCCCCTCTCCTTGCCCCCTCTCCCTCCTTGGGACCAGGCACGGGAGGAGGCAGGGGACACTCCACCCCCCCCAATCCAATGAGAGGGGGTGGAGTGTCCCCCTCTCCTTGCCCCCTGTCCCTCCTTGGGACCAGGCAGGGGAGGAGGCAGGGGACACTCCACCCCCCCTAATCCAATGAGAGGGGGTGGAGTGTCCCCCTCTCCTTGCCCCCTCTCCCTCCTTGGGACCAGGCACGGGAGGAGGCAGGGGACACTCCAACCCCCCAATCCAATGAGAGGGGGTGGAGTGTCCCCCTCTCCTTGCCCCCTCTCCCTCCTTGGGACCAGGCAGGGGAGGAGGCAGGGGACACTCCACCCCCCCCAATCCAATGAGAGGGGGTGGAGTGTCCCCCTCTCCTTGCCCCCTGTCCCTCCTTGGGACCAGGCAGGGGAGGAGGCAGGGGACACTCCACCCCCCCTAATCCAATGAGAGGGGGTGGAGTGTCCCCCTCTCCTTGCCCCCTGTCCCTCCCTAGGACCAGGCAGGGGAGGAGGCAGGGGACACTCCACCCCCCCAATCCAATGAGAGGGGGTGGAGTGTCCCCCTCTCCTTGCCCCCTGTCCCTCCTTGGGACCAGGCAGGGGAGGAGGCAAAGGACACTCCACCCCCCCTAATCCAATGAGAGGGGGTGGAGTGTCCCCCTCTCCTTGCCCCCTCTCCCTCCCTGGGACCAGGCAGGGGAGGAGGCAGGGGACACTCCACCCCCCCAATCCAATGAGAGGGGGTGGAGTGTCACCCTCTCCTTGCCCCCTCTCCCTCCCTGGGACCAGGCAGGGGAGGAGGCAGGGGACACTCCACCCCCCCAATCCAATGAGAGGGGGTGGAGTGTCCCCCTCTCCTTGCCCCCTCTCCCTCCTTGGGACCAGGCAGGGGAGGAGGCAGGGGACACTCCACCCCCCTAATCCAATGAGGGTGTGGAGTGTCCCCCTCTCCTTGCCCCCTGTCCCTCCTTGGGACCAGGCAGGGGAGGAGGCAGGGGACACTCCACCCCCCCAATCCAGTTAGAGGGGGTGGAGTGTTCCCCTCTCCTTGCCCCCTCTCCCTCCCTGCGACCAGGCAGGGGAGGAGGCCGGGGACACTCCACCCCCCATCCAATGAGAGGGGGTGGAGTGTCCCCCTCTCCTTGCCCCCTCTCCCTCCCTGGGACCAGGCAGGGGAGGAGGCAGGGGACACTCCACCCCCCCAATCCAATGAGAGGGGGTGGAGTGTCCCCCTCTCCTTGCCCCCTCTCCCTCCCTGGGACCAGGCAGGGGAGGAGGCAGGGGACACTCCACCCCCCCCAATCCAATGAGAGGGGGTGGAGTGTCCCCCTCTCCTTGCCCCCTCTCCCTCCCTGGGACCAGGCAGGGGAGGAGGCAGGGGACACTCCACCCCCCCCAATCCAATGAGAGGGGGTGGAGTGTCACCCTCTCCTTGCCCCCTCTCCCTCCTTGGGACCAGGCACGGGAGGAGGCAGGGGACACTCCACCCCCCCCAATCCAATGAGAGGGGGTGGAGTGTCACCCTCTCCTTGCCCCCTCTCCCTCCCTGGGACCAGGCACAGGAGGAGGCAGGGGACACTCCACCCCCCCCAATCCAATGAGAGGGGGTGGAGTGTCACCCTCTCCTTGCCCCCTCTCCCTCCCTGGGACCAGGCAGGGGAGGAGGCAGGGGACACTCCACTCCCCCAATCCAATGAGAGGGGGTGGAGTGTCCCCCTCTCCTTGCCCCCTCTCCCCCCTGGGACCAGGCAGGGGAGGAGGCAGGGGACACTCCACCCCCCCTAATCCAATTAGAGGGGGTGGAGTGTCCCCCTCTCCTTGTCCCCTGTCCCTCCTTGGGACCAGGCAGGGGAGAAGGCAGGGGACACTCCACCCCCCCCAATCCAATGAGAGGGGGTGGAGTGTCCCCCTCTCCTTGTCCCCTGTCCCTCCTTGGGACCAGGCAGGGGAGGAGGCAGGGGACACTCCACCCCCCCTAATCCAATGAGAGGGGGTGGAGTGTCCCCCTCTCCTTGCCCCCTCTCCCTCCTTGGGACCAGGCAGGGGAGGAGGCAGGGGACACTCCACCCCCCCCCAATCCAATGAGAGGGGGTGGAGTGTCCCCCTCTCCTTGCCCCCTCTCCCTCCTTGGGACCAGGCAGGGGAGAAGGCAGGGGACACTCCACCCCCCCCCCAATCCAATGAGAGGGGGTGGAGTGTCCCTCTCTCCTTGCCCCCTCTCCCTCCTTGGGACCAGGCACGGGAGGAGGCAGGGGACACTCCACCCCCCCAATCCAATGAGAGGGGGTGGAGTGTCCCCCTCTCCTTGTCCCCTGTCCCTCCTTGGGACCAGGCACGGGAGTAGGCAGGGGACACTCCACCCCCCCAATCCAATGAGAGGTTGTGGAGTGTCCCCCTCTCCTTGCCCCCTCTTCCTCCTTGGGACCAGGCAGGGGAGGAGGCAGGGGACACTCCACCCCCCCCAATCCAATGAGAGGGGGTGGAGTGTCCCCCTCTCCTTGCCCCCTGTCCCTCCTTGGGACCAGGCAGGGGAGGAGGCAGGGGACACTCCACCCCCCCTAATCCAATGAGAGGGGGTGGAGTGTCCCCCTCTCCTTGCCCCCTGTCCCTCCCTGGGACCAGGCAGGGGAGGAGGCAGGGGACACTCCACCCCCCCTAATCCAATGAGAGGGGGTGGAGTGTCACCCTCTCCTTGCCCCCTGTCCCTCCCTGGGACCAGGCAGGGGAGGAGGCAGGGGATACTCCACCCCCCCAATCCAATGAGAGGGGGTGGAGTGTCCCCCTCTCCTTGCCCCCTCTCCCTCCTTGGGACCAGGCAGGGGAGGAGGCCGGGGACACTCCACCCCCCCCAATCCAATGAGAGGGGGTGGAGTGTCCCCCTCTCCTTGCCCCCTCTCCCTCCTTGGGACCAGGCAGGGGAGGAGGCAGGGGACACTCCACCCCCCCAAATCCAATTAGAGGGGGTGGAGTGTCCCCCTCTCCTTGCCCCCTGTCCCTCCTTGGGACCAGGCAGGGGAGGAGGCAGGGGACACTCCACCCCCCCAATCCAATGAGAGGGGGTGGAGTGTCCCCCTCTCCTTGCCCCCTCTCCCTCCTTGGGACCAGGCAGGGGAGGAGGCAGGGGACACTCCACCCCCCCCCAATCCAATGAGAGGGGGTGGAGTGTCCCCCTCTCCTTGCCCCCTCTCCCTCACTGGGACCAGGCAGGGGAGGAGGCAGGGGACACTCCACCCCCCCAATCCAATGAGAGGGGGTGGAGTGTCCCCCTCTCCTTGCCCCCTCTCCCTCCTTGGGACCAGGCAGGGGAGGAGGCAGGGGACACTCCACCCCCCCAATCCAATGAGAGGGGGTGGAGTGTCCCCCTCTCCTTGCCCCCTCTCCCTCCTTGGGACCAGGCAGGGGAGGAGGCAGGGGACACTCCACCCCCCCAATCCAATGAGAGGGGGTGGAGTGTCACCCTCTCCTTGCCCCCTCTCCCTCCCTGGGACCAGGCAGGGGAGGAGGCAGGGGACACTCCACCCCCCCAATCCAATGAGAGGGGGTGGAGTGTCCCCCTCTCCTTGCCCCCTCTCCCTCACTGGGACCAGGCAGGGGAGGAGGCAGGGGACACTCCACCCCCCCAATCCAATGAGAGGGGGTGGAGTGTCCCCCTCTCCTTGCCCCCTCTCCCTCCTTGGGACCAGGCAGGGGAGGAGGCAGGGGACACTCCACCCCCCCCAATCCAATGAGAGGGGGTGGAGTGTCCCCCTCTCCTTGCCCCCTCTCCCCCCTGGGACCAGGCAGGAGAGGAGGCAGGGGACACTCCACCCCCCCCAATCCAATGAGAGGGTGTGGAGTGTCCCCCTCTCCTTGCCCCCTCTCCCTCCTTGGGACCAGGCAGGGGGAGGCAGGGGACACTCAACCCCCCCATCCAATGAGAGGGTGTGGAGTGTCCCCCTCTCCTTGCCAGCTCTCCCTCCTTGGGACCAGGCAGGGGAGGAGGCAGGGGACACTCCACCCCCCCCCCCCCAATCCAATGAGAGGGTGTGGAGTGTCCCCCTCTCCTTGCCCCCTCTCCCTCCTTGGGACCAGGCAGTGGAAGAGGCAGGGGACACTCCACCCCCCTAATCCAATGAGAGGGGGTGGAGTGTCCCCCTCTCCTTGCCCCCTGTCCGTCCCTGGGACCAGGCAGGGGAGGAGGCAGGGGACACTCCACCCCCCCAATCCAATGAGAGGGGGTGGAGTGTCCCCCTCTCCTTGCCCCCTGTCCCTCCTTGGGACCAGGCAGGGGAGGAGGCAGGGGACACTCCACCCCCCCTAATCCAATGAGAGGGGGTGGAGTGTCCCCCTCTCCTTGCCCCCTCTCCCTCCTTGGGACCAGGCAGGGGAGGAGGCAGGGGACACTCCACCCCCCCAATCCAATGAGAGGGGGTGGAGTGTCCCCCTCTCCTTGCCCCCTCTCCCTCCTTGGGACCAGGCACGGGAGGAGGCAGGGGACACTCCACCCCCCCCAATCCAATGAGAGGGGGTGGAGTGTCACCCTCTCCTTGCCCCCTCTCCCTCCCTGGGACCAGGCAGGGGAGGAGGCAGGGGACACTCCACCCCCCCAATCCAATGAGAGGGGGTGGAGTGTCCCCCTCTCCTTGCCCCCTCTCCCTCCTTGGGACCAGGCACGGGAGGAGGCAGGGGACACTCCACCCCCCCCAATCCAATGAGAGGGGGTGGAGTGTCCCCCTCTCCTTGCCCCCTGTCCCTCCTTGGGACCAGGCAGGGGAGGAGGCAGGGGACACTCCACCCCCCCTAATCCAATGAGAGGGGGTGGAGTGTCCCCCTCTCCTTGCCCCCTCTCCCTCCTTGGGACCAGGCAGGGGAGGAGGCAGGGGACACTCCACCCCCCCTAATCCAATGAGAGGGGGTGGAGTGTCCCCCTCTCCTTGCCCCCTCTCCCTCCCTGGGACCAGGCAGGGGAGGAGGCAGGGGACACTCCACCCCCCCAATCCAATGAGAGGGGGTGGAGTGTCCCCCTCTCCTTGCCCCCTCTCCCTCCCTGGGACCAGGCAGGGGAGGAGGCCGGGGACACTCCACCCCCCATCCAATGAGAGGGGGTGGAGTGTCCCCCTCTCCTTGCCCCCTCTCCCTCCCTGGGACCAGGCAGGGGAGGAGGCAGGGGACACTCCACCCCCCCAATCCAATGAGAGGGGGTGGAGTGTCACCCTCTCCTTGCCCCCTCTCCCTCCCTGGGACCAGGCAGGGGAGGAGGCAGGGGACACTCCACCCCCCCAATCCAATGAGAGGGGGTGGAGTGTCCCCCTCTCCTTGCCCCCTCTCCCTCCCTGGGACCAGGCAGGGGAGGAGGCAGGGGACACTCCACCCCCCCAATCCAATGAGAGGGGGTGGAGTGTCCCCCTCTCCTTGCCCCCTCTCCCTCCTTGGGACCAGGCACGGGAGGAGGCAGGGGACACTCCACCCCCCCCAATCCAATGAGAGGGGGTGGAGTGTCCCCCTCTCCTTGCCCCCTCTCCCTCCTTGGGACCAGGCAGGGGAGGAGGCAGGGGACACTCCACCCCCCCAATCCAATGAGAGGGGGTGGAGTGTCCCCCTCTCCTTGCCCCCTCTCCCTCCTTGGGACCAGGCAGGGGAGGAGGCAGGGGACACTCCACCCCCCCAATCCAATGAGAGGGGGTGGAGTGTCCCCCTCTCCTTGCCCCCTCTCCCTCCTTGGGACCAGGCAGGGGAGGAGGCAGGGGACACTCCACCCCCCCAATCCAATGAGAGGGGGTGGAGTGTCCCCCTCTCCTTGCCCCCTCTCCCTCCTTGGGACCAGGCAGGGGAGGAGGCAGGGGACACTCCACCCCCCCCAATCTAATGAGAGGGGGTGGAGTGTCCCCCTCTGCTTGCCCCCTCTCCCTCCTTGGGACCAGGCACGGGAGGAGGCAGGGGACACTCCACCCCCCCTAATCCAATGAGGGTGTGGAGTGTCCCCCTCTCCTTGCCCCCTCTCCCTCCTTGGGACCAGGCAGGGGAGGAGGCAGGGGACACTCCACCCCCCCCAATCCAATGAGGGTGTGGAGTGTCCCCCTCTCCTTGCCCCCTCTCCCTCCTTGGGACCAGGCACGGGAGGAGGCAGGGGACACTCCACCCCCCCCCAATCCAATGAGAGGGGGTGGAGTGTCCCCCTCTCCTTGCCCCCTGTCCCTCCTTGGGACCAGGCAGGGGAGGAGGCAGGGGACACTCCACCCACCCTAATCCAATGAGAGGGGGTGGAGTGTCCCCCTCTCCTTGCCCCCTCTCCCTCCTTGGGACCAGGCAGGGGAGGAGGCAGGGGACACTCCACCCCCCCCAATCCAATGAGAGGGGGTGGAGTGTCCCCCTCTCCTTGCCCCCTGTCCCTCCTTGGGACCAGGCAGGGGAGGAGGCAGGGGACACTCCACCCCCCCAATCCAATGAGAGGGGGTGGAGTGTCACCCTCTCCTTGCCCCCTCTCCCTCCCTGGGACCAGGCAGGGGAGGAGGCAGGGGACACTCCACCCCCCAATCCAATGAGAGGGGGTGGAGTGTCACCCTCTCCTTGCCCCCTCTCCCTCCCTGGGACCAGGCAGGGGAGGAGGCAGGGGACACTCCACCCCCCCAATCCAATGAGAGGGGGTGGAGTGTCCCCCTCTCCTTGCCCCCTCTCCCTCCTTGGGACCAGGCATGGGAGGAGGCAGGGGACACTCCACCCCCCCCCAATCCAATGAGAGGGGGTGGAGTGTCCCCCTCTCCTTGCCCCCTCTCCCTCCTTGGGACCAGGCACGGGAGGAGGCAGGGGACACTCCACCCCCCCAATCCAATGAGAGGGGGTCGAGTGTCTCCGTCTCCTTGCCCCCTCTCCCTCCCTGGGACCAGGCAGGGGAGGAGGCAGGGGACACTCCACCCCCCCAATCCAATGAGAGGGGGTGGAGTGTCACCCTCTCCTTGCCCCCTCTCCCTCCCTGGGACCAGGCAGGGGAGGAGGCAGGGGACACTCCACCCCCCCAATCCAATGAGAGGGGGTGGAGTGTCCCCCTCTCCTTGCCCCCTCTCCCTCCTTGGGACCAGGCACGGGAGGAGGCAGGGGACACTCCACCCCCCCAATCCAATGAGAGGGGGTGGAGTGTCCCCCTCTCCTTGCCCCCTGTCCCTCCTTGGGACCAGGCAGGGGAGGAGGCAGGGGACACTCCACCCCCCCTAATCCAATGAGAGGGGGTGGAGTGTCCCCCTCTCCTTGCCCCCTCTCCCTCCTTGGGACCAGGCAGGGGAGGAGGCAGGGGACACTCCACCCCCCCCAATCCAATGAGAGGGGGTGGAGTGTCCCCCTCTCCTTGCCCCCTCTCCCTCCTTGGGACCAGGCAGGGGAGGAGGCAGGGGACACTCCACCCCCCCTAATCCAATGAGGGTGTGGAGTGTCCCCCTCTCCTTGCTCCCTGTCCCTCCCTGGGACCAGGCAGGGGAGGAGGCAGGGGACACTCCACCCCCCCTAATCCAATGAGAGGGGGTGGAGTGTCCCCCTCTCCTTGCCCCCTCTCCCTCCTTGGGACCAGGCACGGGAGGAGGCAGGGGACACTCCACCCCCCCTAATCCAATGAGAGGGGGTGGAGTGTCCCCCTCTCCTTGCCCCCTCTCCCTCCTTGGGACCAGGCAGGGGAGGAGGCAGGGGACACTCCACCCCCCCTAATCCAATGAGAGGGGGTGGAGTGTCCCCCTCTCCTTGCCCCCTCTCCCTCCCTGGGACCAGGCAGGGGAGGAGGCAGGGGACACTCCACCCCCCCAATCCAATGAGAGGGGGTGGAGTGTCCCCCTCTCCTTGCCCCCTCTCCCTCCTTGGGACCAGGCAGGGGAGGAGGCAGGGGACACTCCACCCCCCCCAATCCAATGAGAGGGGGTGGAGTGTCCCCCTCTCCTTGCCCCCTCTCCCTCCTTGGGACCAGGCAGGGGAGGAGGCAGGGGACACTCCACCCCCCCTAATCCAATGAGAGGGGGTGGAGTGTCCCCCTCTCCTTGCTCCCTGTCCCTCCCTGGGACCAGGCAGGGGAGGAGGCAGGGGACACTCCACCCCCCCTAATCCAATGAGAGGGGGTGGAGTGTCCCCCTCTCCTTGCTCCCTGTCCCTCCCTGGGACCAGGCAGGGGAGGAGGCAGGGGGACACTCCACCCCCCCAATCCAATGAGAGGGGGTGGAGTGTCCCTCTCTCCTTGCCCCCTCTCCCTCCTTGGGACCAGGCACGGGAGGAGGCAGGGGACACTCCACCCCCCCAATCCAATGAAAGGGGGTGGAGTGTCACCCTCTCCTTGCCCCCTCTCCCTCCCTGGGACCAGGCAGGGGAGGAGGCAGGGGACACTCCACCCCCCCAATCCAATGAGAGGGGGTGGAGTGTCCCCCTCTCCTTGCCCCCTCTCCCTCCCTGGGACCAGGCAGTGGAAGAGGCAGGGGACACTCCACCCCCCCCCCCAATCCAATGAGAGGGGGTGGAGTGTCCCCCTCTCCTTGCCCCCTCTCCCTCCTTGGGACCAGGCACGGGAGGAGGCAGGGGACACTCCACCCCCCCAATCCAATGAGAGGGGGTGGAGTGTCCCCCTCTCCTTGCCCCCTCTCCCTCCCTGGGACCAGGCAGGGGAGGAGGCAGGGGACACTCCACCCCCCCAATCCAATGAGAGGGGGTGGAGTGTCACCCTCTCCTTGCCCCCTCTCCCTCCCTGGGACCAGGCAGGGGAGGAGGCAGGGGACACTCCACCCCCCCAATCCAATGAGAGGGGGTGGAGTGTCCCCCTCTCCTTGCCCCCTCTCCCTCCCTGGGACCAGGCACGGGAGGAGGCAGGGGACACTCCACCCCCCCCAATCCAATGAGAGGGGGTGGAGTGTCACCCTCTCCTTGCCCCCTCTCCCTCCCTGGGACCAGGCAGTGGAAGAGGCAGGGGACACTCCACCCCCCCCCAATCCAATGAGAGGGGGTGGAGTGTCCCCCTCTCCTTGCCCCTTCTCCCCCCTGGGACCAGGCAGGGGAGGAGGCAGGGGACACTCCACCCCCCCAATCCAATGAGAGGGGGTGGAGTGTCCCCTCTCCTTGCCCCCTCTCCCTCCCTGGGACCAGGCAGGGGAGGAGGCAGGGGACACTCCACCCCCCCAATCCAATGAGAGGGGGTGGAGTGTCCCCCTCTCCTTGCCCCCTCTCCCTCCCTGGGACCAGGCAGTGGAAGAGGCAGGGGACATTCCACCCCATCACCTTGCCCCCCTCCCTCCCTGGGACCAGGCTGGGGAGGAGGCAGGGGACACTTCACCCCCCCCAATCCAATGAGAGGGGGTGGAGTGTCCCCCTCTCCTTGCCCCCTCTCCCTCCCTGGGACCAGGCAGGGGAGGAGGCAGGGGACACTCCACCCCCCCAATCCAATGAGAGGGGGTGGAGTGTCCCCCTCTCCTTGCCCCCTCTCCCTACTTGGGACCAGGCAGGGGAGGAGGCAGGGGACACTCAACCCCCCCATCCAATGAGAGGGGGTGGAGTGTCCCCCTCTCCTTGCCCCTCTCCCTCCTTGGGACAAGGCAGGGGAGGAGGCAGGGGACACTCAACCCCCCCATCCAATGAGAGGGGGTGGAGTGTCCCCCTCTCCTTGCCCCCTCTCCCTCCTTGGGACCAGGCAGGGGAGGAGGCAGGGGACACTCAACCCCCCCATCCAATGAGAGGGGGTGGAGTGTCCCCCTCTCCTTGCCCCTCTCCCTCCTTGGGACAAGGCAGGGGAGGAGGCAGGGGACACTCAACCCCCCCATCCAATGAGAGGGGGTGGAGTGTCCCCCTCTCCTTGCCCCCTCTCCCTCCTTGGGACCAGGCAGGGGAGGAGGCAGGGGACACTCAACCCCCCCATCCAATGAGAGGGGGTGGAGTGTCCCCCTCTCCTTGCCCCTCTCCCTCCTTGGGACCAGGCAGGGGAGGAGGCAGGGGACACTCAACCCCCCCAATCCAGTTAGAGGGGGTGGAGTGTCCCCCTCTCCTTGCCCCCTCTCCCCCCCTGGGACCAGTCAGGGGGGGAGGCAGGGGACACTCCACCCCCCCAATCCAATGAGAGGGGGTGGAGTGTCCCCCTCTCCTTGCCCCCTCTCCCTCCTTGGGACCAGGCAGGGGAGGAGGCAGGGGACACTCCACCCCCCCCAATCCAATGAGAGGGGGTGGAGTGTCCCCCTCTCCTTGCCCCCTCTCCCCCCCTGGGACCAGTCAGGGGGGGAGGCAGGGGACACTCCACCCCCCCAATCCAATGAGAGGGGGTGGAGTGTCCCCCTCTCCTTGCCCCCTCTCCCTCCTTGGGACCAGGCAGGGGAGGAGGCAGGGGACACTCCACCCCCCCCAATCCAATGAGAGGGGGTGGAGTGTCCCCCTCTCCTTGCCCCCTCTCCCTCCTTGGGACCAGGCAGGGGAGGAGGCAGGGGACACTCCACCCCCCCAATCCAATGAGAGGGGGTGGAGTGTCCCCCTCTCCTTGCCCCCTCTCCCTCCTTGGGACCAGGCAGGGGAGGAGGCAGGGGACACTCCACCCCCCCCAATCCAATGAGAGGGGGTGGAGTGTCCCCCTCTCCTTGCCCCCTCTCCCTCCTTGGGACCAGGCAGGGGAGGAGGCAGGGGACACTCCACCCCCCCCAATCCAATGAGAGGGGGTGGAGTGTCCCCCTCTCCTTGCCCCCTCTCCCTCCTTGGGACCAGGCAGGGGAGGAGGCAGGGGACACTCCACCCCCCCCAATCCAATGGGAGGGGGTGGAGTGTCCCCCTCTCCTTGCCCCCTCTCCCTCCCTGGGACCAGGCACGGGAGGAGGCAGGGGACACTCCACCCCCCCCAATCCAATGAGAGGGGGTGGAGTGTCACCCTCTCCTTGCCCCCTCTCCCTCCCTGGGACCAGGCAGGGGAGGAGGCAGGGGACACTCCACCCCCCCAATCCAGTTAGAGGGGGTGGAGTGTCCCCCTCTCCTTGCCCCCTCTCCCCCCCTGGGACCAGTCAGGGGGGGAGGCAGGGGACACTCCACCAGCCCAATCCAATGAGAGGGGGTGGAGTGTCACCCTCTCCTTGCTCCCTCTCCACCCCTGGGACCAGGCAGGGGAGGAGGCAGGGGACACTCCACCCCCCCAATCCAATGACAGGGGGTGGAGTGTCACCCTCTCCTTGCCCCCTCTCCCTCCCTGGGACCAGGCAGGGGAGGAGGCAGGGGACACTCCACCCCCCCAATCCAGTTAGAGGGGGTGGAGTGTCCCCCTCTCCTTGCCCCCTCTCCCCCCCTGGGACCAGTCAGGGGGGGAGGCAGGGGACACTCCACCAGCCCAATCCAATGAGAGGGGGTGGAGTGTCCCCCTCTCCTTGCTCCCTCTCCCTCCTTGGGACCAGGCAGGGGAGGAGGCAGGGGACACTCCACCCCCCTAATCCAATGAGAGGGGGTGGAGTGTCCCCCTCTCCTTGCCCCCTGTCCGTCCCTGGGACCAGGCAGGGGAGGAGGCAGGGGACACTCCACCCCCCCAATCCAATGAGAGGGGGTGGAGTGTCACCCTCTCCTTGCCCCCTGTCCCTCCCTGGGACCAGGCAGGGGAGGAGGCAGGGGACACTCCACCCCCCCAATCCAATGAGAGGGGGTGGAGTGTCACCCTCTCCTTGCCCCCTCTCCCTCCCTGGGACCAGGCAGGGGAGGAGGCAGGGGACACTCCACCCCCCCAATCCAATGAGAGGGGGTGGAGTGTCCCCCTCTCCTTGCCCCCTCTCCCTCCTTGGGACCAGGCACGGGAGGAGGCAGGGGACACTCCACCCCCCCCAATCCAATGAGAGGGGGTGGAGTGTCACCCTCTCCTTGCCCCCTCTCCCTCCCTGGGACCAGGCAGGGGAGGAGGCAGGGGACACTCCACCCCCCCAATCCAATGAGAGGGGGTGGAGTGTCCCCCTCTCCTTGCCCCCTCTCCCCTCCTGGGACCAGGCAGGGGAGGAGGCAGGGGACACTCCACCCCCCCAATCCAATGAGAGGGGGTGGAGTGTCCCCCTCTCCTTGCCCCCTCTCCCCCCCTGGGACCAGTCAGGGGAGGAGGCAGGGGACACTCCACCCCCCCAATCCAATGATAGGGGGTGGAGTGTCCCCCTCTCCTTGCCCCCTCTCCCTCCCTGGGACCAGGCAGGGGAGGAGGCAGGGGACACTCCACCCCCCCCAATCCAATGAGAGGGGGTGGAGTGTCCCCCTCTCCTTGCCCCCTCTCCCTCCCTGGGACCAGGCAGGGGAGGAGGCAGGGGACACTCCACCCCCCCCCAATCCAATGAGAGGGGGTGGAGTGTCCCCCTCTCCTTGCCCCCTCTCCCTCCTTGGGACCAGGCACGGGAGGAGGCAGGGGACACTCCACCCCCCCCAATCCAATGAGAGGGGGTGGAGTGTCACCCTCTCCTTGCCCCCTCTCCCTCCCTGGGACCAGGCAGGGGAGGAGGCAGGGGACACTCCACCCCCCCAATCCAATGAGAGGGGGTGGAGTGTCCCCCTCTCCTTGCCCCCTGTCCCTCCTTGGGACCAGGCAGGGGAGGAGGCAGGGGACACTCCACCCCCCCTAATCCAATGAGAGGGGGTGGAGTGTCCCCCTCTCCTTGCCCCCTCTCCCTCCTTGGGACCAGGCAGGGGAGGAGGCAGGGGACACTCCACCCCCCCAATCCAATGAGAGGGGGTGGAGTGTCCCCCTCTCCTTGCCCCCTCTCCCTCCTTGGGACCAGGCAGGGGAGGAGGCAGGGGACACTCCACCCCCCCCAATCCAATGGGAGGGGGTGGAGTGTCACCCTCTCCTTGCCCCCTCTCCCTCCCTGGGACCAGGCAGGGGAGGAGGCAGGGGACACTCCACCCCCCCCAATCCAATGAGAGGGGGTGGAGTGTCCCCCTCTCCTTGCCCCCTCTCCCTCCCTGGGACCAGGCAGGGGAGGAGGCAGGGGACACTCCACCCCCCCAATCCAATGAGAGGGGGTGGAGTGTCCCCCTCTCCTTGCCCCCTCTCCCTCCCTGGGACCAGGCAGGGGAGGAGGCAGGGGACACTCCACCCCCCCCAATCCAATGAGAGGGGGTGGAGTGTCACCCTCTCCTTGCCCCCTCTCCCTCCCTGGGACCAGGCAGGGGAGGAGGCAGGGGACACTCCACCCCCCCAATCCAATGAGAGGGGGTGGAGTGTCCCCCTCTCCTTGCCCCCTGTCCCTCCTTGGGACCAGGCAGGGGAGGAGGCAGGGGACACTCCACCCCCCCTAATCCAATGAGAGGGGGTGGAGTGTCCCCCTCTCCTTGCCCCCTCTCCCTCCTTGGGACCAGGCAGGGGAGGAGGCAGGGGACACTCCACCCCCCCAATCCAATGAGAGGGGGTGGAGTGTCCCCCTCTCCTTGCCCCCTCTCCCTCCTTGGGACCAGGCAGGGGAGGAGGCAGGGGACACTCCACCCCCCCCAATCCAATGGGAGGGGGTGGAGTGTCACCCTCTCCTTGCCCCCTCTCCCTCCCTGGGACCAGGCAGGGGAGGAGGCAGGGGACACTCCACCCCCCCAATCCAATGAGAGGGGGTGGAGTGTCCCCCTCTCCTTGCCCCCTCTCCCTCCTTGGGACCAGGCAGGGGAGGAGGCAGGGGACACTCCACCCCCCCAATCCAATGAGAGGGGGTGGAGTGTCCCCCTCTCCTTGCCCCCTCTCCCTCCTTGGGACCAGGCACGGGAGGAGGCAGGGGACACTCCACCCCCCCCAATCCAATGAGAGGGGGTGGAGTGTCCCCCTCTCCTTGCCCCCTGTCCCTCCTTGGGACCAGGCAGGGGAGGAGGCAGGGGACACTCCACCCCCCCTAATCCAATGAGAGGGGGTGGAGTGTCCCCCTCTCCTTGCCCCCTCTCCCTCCTTGGGACCAGGCAGGGGAGGAGGCAGGGGACACTCCACCCCCCCTAATCCAATGAGAGGGGGTGGAGTGTCCCCCTCTCCTTGCCCCCTCTCCCTCCCTGGGACCAGGCAGGGGAGGAGGCAGGGGACACTCCACCCCCCCAATCCAATGAGAGGGGGTGGAGTGTCCCCCTCTCCTTGCCCCCTCTCCCTCCCTGGGACCAGGCAGGGGAGGAGGCCGGGGACACTCCACCCCCCATCCAATGAGAGGGGGTGGAGTGTCCCCCTCTCCTTGCCCCCTCTCCCTCCCTGGGACCAGGCAGGGGAGGAGGCAGGGGACACTCCACCCCCCCAATCCAATGAGAGGGGGTGGAGTGTCACCCTCTCCTTGCCCCCTCTCCCTCCCTGGGACCAGGCAGGGGAGGAGGCAGGGGACACTCCACCCCCCCAATCCAATGAGAGGGGGTGGAGTGTCCCCCTCTCCTTGCCCCCTCTCCCTCCTTGGGACCAGGCACGGGAGGAGGCAGGGGACACTCCACCCCCCCAATCCAATGAGAGGGTGTGGAGTGTCCCCCTCTCCTTGCCCCCTCTCCCTCCTTGGGACCAGGCAGGGGAGGAGGCAGGGGACACTCCACCCCCCCCCAATCTAATGAGAGGGGGTGGAGTGTCCCCCTCTCCTTGCCCCCTCTCCCTCCTTGGGACCAGGCACGGGAGGAGGCAGGGGACACTCCACCCCCCCCCCAATCCAATGAGAGGGGGTGGAGTGTCCCCCTCTCCTTGCCCCCTGTCCCTCCTTGGGACCAGGCAGGGGAGGAGGCAGGGGACACTCCACCCCCCCAATCCAATGAGGGTGTGGAGTGTCCCCCTCTCCTTGCCCCCTCTCCCTCCTTGGGACCAGGCAGGGGAGGAGGCAGGGGACACTCCACCCCCCCCAATCCAATGAGGGTGTGGAGTGTCCCCCTCTCCTTGCCCCCTCTCCCTCCTTGGGACCAGGCACGGGAGGAGGCAGGGGACACTCCACCCCCCCCAATCCAATGAGAGGGGGTGGAGTGTCCCCCTCTCCTTGCCCCCTGTCCCTCCTTGGGACCAGGCAGGGGAGGAGGCAGGGGACACTCCACCCACCCTAATCCAATGAGAGGGGGTGGAGTGTCCCCCTCTCCTTGCCCTTCTCCCTCCCTGGGACCAGGCAGGGGAGGAGGCAGGGGACACTCCACCCCCCAATCCAATGAGAGGGGGTGGAGTGTCACCCTCTCCTTGCCCCCTCTCCCTCCCTGGGACCAGGCAGGGGAGGAGGCAGGGGACACTCCACCCCCCAATCCAATGAGAGGGGGTGGAGTGTCACCCTCTCCTTGCCCCCTCTCCCTCCCTGGGACCAGGCAGGGGAGGAGGCAGGGGACACTCCACCCCCCCAATCCAATGAGAGGGGGTGGAGTGTCCCCCTCTCCTTGCCCCCTCTCCCTCCCTGGGACCAGGCAGGGGAGGAGGCAGGGGACACTCCACCCCCCAATCCAATGAGAGGGGGTGGAGTGTCACCCTCTCCTTGCCCCCTCTCCCTCCCTGGGACCAGGCAGGGGAGGAGGCAGGGGACACTCCACCCCCCCAATCCAATGAGAGGGGGTGGAGTGTCCCCCTCTCCTTGCCCCCTCTCCCTCCTTGGGACCAGGCATGGGAGGAGGCAGGGGACACTCCACCCCCCCCCAATCCAATGAGAGGGGGTGGAGTGTCCCCCTCTCCTTGCCCCCTCTCCCTCCTTGGGACCAGGCACGGGAGGAGGCAGGGGACACTCCACCCCCCCAATCCAATGAGAGGGGGTCGAGTGTCTCCGTCTCCTTGCCCCCTCTCCCTCCCTGGGACCAGGCAGGGGAGGAGGCAGGGGACACTCCACCCCCCCAATCCAATGAGAGGGGGTGGAGTGTCACCCTCTCCTTGCCCCCTCTCCCTCCCTGGGACCAGGCAGGGGAGGAGGCAGGGGACACTCCACCCCCCCAATCCAATGAGAGGGGGTGGAGTGTCCCCCTCTCCTTGCCCCCTCTCCCTCCTTGGGACCAGGCACGGGAGGAGGCAGGGGACACTCCACCCCCCCAATCCAATGAGAGGGGGTGGAGTGTCCCCCTCTCCTTGCCCCCTGTCCCTCCTTGGGACCAGGCAGGGGAGGAGGCAGGGGACACTCCACCCCCCCTAATCCAATGAGAGGGGGTGGAGTGTCCCCCTCTCCTTGCCCCCTCTCCCTCCTTGGGACCAGGCAGGGGAGGAGGCAGGGGACACTCCACCCCCCCCAATCCAATGAGAGGGGGTGGAGTGTCCCCCTCTCCTTGCCCCCTCTCCCTCCTTGGGACCAGGCAGGGGAGGAGGCAGGGGACACTCCACCCCCCCTAATCCAATGAGGGTGTGGAGTGTCCCCCTCTCCTTGCCCCCTCTCCCTCCTTGGGACCAGGCAGGGGAGGAGGCAGGGGACACTCCACCCCCCCTAATCCAATGAGAGGGGGTGGAGTGTCCCCCTCTCCTTGCTCCCTGTCCCTCCCTGGGACCAGGCAGGGGAGGAGGCAGGGGACACTCCACCCCCCCTAATCCAATGAGAGGGGGTGGAGTGTCCCTCTCTCCTTGCCCCCTCTCCCTCCTTGGGACCAGGCACGGGAGGAGGCAGGGGACACTCCACCCCCCCAATCCAATGAGAGGGGGTGGAGTGTCCCCCTCTCCTTGCCCCCTCTCCCTCCCTGGGACCAGGCAGGGGAGGAGGCAGGGGACACTCCACCCCCCCAATCCAATGAAAGGGGGTGGAGTGTCCCCCTCTCCTTGCCCCCTCTCCCTCCCTGGGACCAGGCAGGGGAGGAGGCAGGGGACACTCCACCCCCCCAATCCAATGAGAGGGGGTGGAGTGTCACCCTCTCCTTGCCCCCTCTCCATCCCTGGGACCAGGCAGGGGAGGAGGCAGGGGACACTCCACCCCCCCCAATCCAATGAGAGGGGGTGGAGTGTCCCCCTCTCCTTGCCCCCTGTCCCTCCTTGGGACCAGGCAGGGGAGGAGGCAGGGGACACTCCACCCCCCCTAATCCAATGAGAGGGGGTGGAGTGTCCCCCTCTCCTTGCCCCCTGTCCCTCCCTGGGACCAGGCAGGGGAGGAGGCAGGGGACACTCCACCCCCCCAATCCAATGAGAGGGGGTGGAGTGTCCCCCTCTCCTTGCCCCCTCTCCCTCCCTGGGACCAGGCAGGGGAGGAGGCCGGGGACACTCCACCCCCCCAATCCAATGAGAGGGGGTGGAGTGTCCCCCTCTCCTTGCCCCCTCTCCCTCCCTGGGACCAGGCACGGGAGGAGGCAGGGGACACTCCACCCCCCCCAATCCAATGAGAGGGGGTGGAGTGTCCCCCTCTCCTTGCCCCTTCTCCCCCCTGGGACCAGGCAGGGGAGGAGGCAGGGGACACTCCACCCCCCCAATCCAATGAGAGGGGGTGGAGTGTCCCCCTCTCCTTGCCCCCTCTCCCTCCCTGGGACCAGGCAGGGGAGGAGGCAGGGGACACTCCACCCCCCCAATCCAATGAGAGGGGGTGGAGTGTCCCCCTCTCCTTGCCCCCTCTCCCTCCCTGGGACCAGGCAGTGGAAGAGGCAGGGGACACTCCACCCCCCCCAATCAATGAGAGGGGGTGGAGTGTCCCCCTCTCCTTGCCCCCTCTCCTCCCTGGGACCAGGCAGTGGAAGAGGCAGGGGACACTCCACCCCCCCCAATCCAATGAGAGGGGGTGGAGTGTCCCCCTCTCCTTGCCCCTCTCCCTCCTTGGGACAAGGCAGGGGAGGAGGCAGGGGACACTCCACCCCCCCCAATCAATGAGAGGGGGTGGAGTGTCCCCCTCTCCTTGCCCCTCTCCCTCCCTGGGACCAGGCAGTGGAAGAGGCAGGGGACACTCCACCCCCCCCAATCAATGAGAGGGGGTGGAGTGTCCCCCTCTCCTTGCCCCTCTCCCTCCTTGGGACAAGGCAGGGGAGGAGGCAGGGGACACTCAACCCCCCCATCCAATGAGAGGGGGTGGAGTGTCCCCCTCTCCTTGCCCCCTCTCCCTCCCTGGGACCAGGCAGGGGAGGAGGCAGGGGACACTCCACCCCCCCAATCCAGTTAGAGGGGGTGGAGTGTCCCCCTCTCCTTGCCCCCTCTCCCCCCTGGGACCAGTCAGGGGAGGAGGCAGGGGACACTCCACCCCCCAATCCAATGAGAGGGGGTGGAGTGTCCCCCTCTCCTTGCCCCCTCTCCCCCCTGGGACCAGGCAGGGGAGGAGGCAGGGGACACTCCACCCCCCCAATCCAATGAGAGGGGGTGGAGTGTCCCCCTCTCCTTGCCCCCTCTCCCCCCTGGGACCAGGCAGGGGAGGAGGCAGGGGACACTCCACCCCCCCCAATCCAATGAGAGGGGGTGGAGTGTCCCCCTCTCCTTGCCCCTTCTCCCCCCTGGGACCAGGCAGGGGAGGAGGCAGGGGACACTCCACCCCCCCAATCCAATGAGAGGGGGTGGAGTGTCCCCCTCTCCTTGCCCCCTCTCCCTCCCTGGGACCAGGCAGGGGAGGAGGCAGGGGACACTCCACCCCCCCAATCCAATGAGAGGGGGTGGAGTGTCCCCCTCTCCTTGCCCCCTCTCCCTCCCTGGGACCAGGCAGTGGAAGAGGCAGGGGACACTCCACCCCCCCCAATCAATGAGAGGGGGTGGAGTGTCCCCCTCTCCTTGCCCCCTCTCCTCCCTGGGACCAGGCAGTGGAAGAGGCAGGGGACACTCCACCCCCCCCAATCCAATGAGAGGGGGTGGAGTGTCCCCCTCTCCTTGCCCCTCTCCCTCCTTGGGACAAGGCAGTGGAAGAGGCAGGGGACACTCCACCCCCCCCAATCAATGAGAGGGGGTGGAGTGTCCCCCTCTCCTTGCCCCTCTCCCTCCTTGGGACAAGGCAGGGGAGGAGGCAGGGGACACTCAACCCCCCCATCCAATGAGAGGGGGTGGAGTGTCCCCCTCTCCTTGCCCCCTCTCCCTCCCTGGGACCAGGCAGGGGAGGAGGCAGGGGACACTCCACCCCCCCAATCCAGTTAGAGGGGGTGGAGTGTCCCCCTCTCCTTGCCCCCTCTCCCCCCTGGGACCAGTCAGGGGAGGAGGCAGGGGACACTCCACCCCCCAATCCAATGAGAGGGGGTGGAGTGTCCCCCTCTCCTTGCCCCCTCTCCCCCCTGGGACCAGGCAGGGGAGGAGGCAGGGGACACTCCACCCCCCCAATCCAATGAGAGGGGGTGGAGTGTCCCCCTCTCCTTGCCCCCTCTCCCCCCTGGGACCAGGCAGGGGAGGAGGCAGGGGACACTCCACCCCCCAATCCAATGAGAGGGGGTGGAGTGTCCCCCTCTCCTTGCCCCCTCTCCCCCCTGGGACCAGGCAGGGGAGGAGGCAGGGGACACTCCACCCCCCCAATCCAATGAGAGGGGGTGGAGTGTCCCCCTCTCCTTGCCCCCTCTCCCCCCTGGGACCAGGCAGTGGAGGAGGCAGGGGACACTCCACCCCCCCAATTCAATGAGAGGGGGTGGAGTGTCCCCCTCTCCTTGCCCCCTCTCCCTCCTTGGGACCAGGCAGGGGAGGAGGCAGGGGACACTCAACCCCCCCATCCAATGTGAGGGGGTGGAGTGTCCCCCTCTCCTTGCCCCTCTCCCTCCTTGGGACAAGGCAGGGGAGGAGGCAGGGGACACTCAACCCCCCCATCCAATGAGAGGGGGTGGAGTGTCCCCCTCTCCTTGCCCCCTCTCCCTCCTTGGGACCAGGCAGGGGAGGAGGCAGGGGACACTCAACCCCCCCATCCAATGAGAGGGGGTGGAGTGTCCCCCTCTCCTTGCCCCTCTCCCTCCTTGGGACCAGGCAGGGGAGGAGGCAGGGGACACTCAACCCCCCCAATCAAGTTAGAGGGGGTGGAGTGTCCCCCTCTCCTTGCCCCCTCTCCCCCCCTGGGACCAGTCAGGGGGGGAGGCAGGGGACACTCCACCCCCCCAATCCAATGAGAGGGGGTGGAGTGTCCCCCTCTCCTTGCCCCCTCTCCCTCCTTGGGACCAGGCAGGGGAGGAGGCAGGGGACACTCAACCCCCCCATCCAATGAGAGGGGGTGGAGTGTCCCCCTCTCCTTGCCCCTCTCCCTCCTTGGGACCAGGCAGGGGAGGAGGCAGGGGACACTCAACCCCCCCAATCCAGTTAGAGGGGGTGGAGTGTCCCCCTCTCCTTGCCCCCTCTCCCCCCCTGGGACCAGTCAGGGGGGGAGGCAGGGGACACTCCACCCCCCCAATCCAATGAGAGGGGGTGGAGTGTCCCCCTCTCCTTGCCCCCTCTCCCTCCTTGGGACCAGGCAGGGGAGGAGGCAGGGGACACTCCACCCCCCCCCAATCCAATGAGAGGGGGTGGAGTGTCCCCCTCTCCTTGCCCCCTCTCCCCCCCTGGGACCAGTCAGGGGGGGAGGCAGGGGACACTCCACCCCCCCAATCCAATGAGAGGGGGTGGAGTGTCCCCCTCTCCTTGCCCCCTCTCCCTCCTTGGGACCAGGCAGGGGAGGAGGCAGGGGACACTCCACCCCCCCCAATCCAATGAGAGGGGGTGGAGTGTCCCCCTCTCCTTGCCCCCTCTCCCTCCTTGGGACCAGGCAGGGGAGGAGGCAGGGGACACTCCACCCCCCCAATCCAATGAGAGGGGGTGGAGTGTCCCCCTCTCCTTGCCCCCTCTCCCTCCTTGGGACCAGGCAGGGGAGGAGGCAGGGGACACTCCACCCACCCAATCCAATGACAGGGGGTGGAGTGTCCCCCTCTCCTTGCCCCCTCTCCCTCCTTGGGACCAGGCAGGGGAGGAGGCAGGGGACACTCCACCCCCCCCAATCCAATGGGAGGGGGTGGAGTGTCCCCCTCTCCTTGCCCCCTCTCCCTCCCTGGGACCAGGCACGGGAGGAGGCAGGGGACACTCCACCCCCCCCAATCCAATGAGAGGGGGTGGAGTGTCACCCTCTCCTTGCCCCCTCTCCCTCCCTGGGACCAGGCAGGGGAGGAGGCAGGGGACACTCCACCCCCCCAATCCAGTTAGAGGGGGTGGAGTGTCCCCCTCTCTTTGCCCCCTCTCCCCCCCTGGGACCAGTCAGGGGGGGAGGCAGGGGACACTCCACCAGCCCAATCCAATGAGAGGGGGTGGAGTGTCCCCCTCTCCTTGCTCCCTCTCCCTCCTTGGGACCAGGCAGGGGAGGAGGCAGGGGACACTCCACCCCCCCTAATCCAATGAGAGGGGGTGGAGTGTCCCAATCTCCTTGCCCCCTCTCCCTCCTTGGGACCAGGCACGGGAGGAGGCAGGGGACACTCCACCCCCCCCCCCAATCCAATGAGAGGGGGTGGAGTATCCCCCTCTCCTTGCCCCCTCTCCCTCCTTGGGACCAGGCACGGGAGGAGGCAGGGGACACTCCACCCCCCCCCCCCCCCAATCCAATGAGAGGGGGTGGAGTATCCCCCTCTCCTTGCCCCCTCTCCCTCCTTGGGACCAGGCACGGGAGGAGGCAGGGGACACTCCACCCCCCCCCAATCCAATGAGAGGGGGTGGAGTATCCCCCTCTCCTTGCCCCCTCTCCCTCCTTGGGACCAGGCAGGGGAGGAGGCAGGGGACACTCCACCCCCCCTAATCCAATGAGAGGGGGTGGAGTGTCCCCCTCTCCTTGCCCCCTCTCCCTCCTTGGGACCAGGCAGGGGAGGAGGCAGGGGACACTCCACCCCCCCAATCCAATGAGAGGGGGTGGAGTGTCCCCCTCTCCTTGCCCCCTCTCCCTCCTTGGGACCAGGCACGGGAGGAGGCAGGGGACACTCCACCCCCCCAATCCAATGAGAGGGGGTGGAGTGTCCCCCTCTCCTTGCCCCCTCTCCCCCCCTGGGACCAGGCAGGGGAGGAGGCAGGGGATACTCCACCCCCCAATCCAATGAGAAAGGGTGGAGTGTCCCCCTCTCCTTGCCCCCTGTCCCTCCCTGGGACCAGGCACGGGAGGAGGCAGGGGACACTCCACCCCCCCAATCCAATGAGAGGGGGTGGAGTGTCCCCCTCTCCTTGCCCCCTCTCCCCCCCTGGGACCAGGCAGGGGAGGAGGCAGGGGACACTCCACCCCCCAATCCAATGAGAGGGGGTGGAGTGTCCCCCTCTCCTTGCCCCCTCTCCCCCCCTGGGACCAGTCAGGGGGGGAGGCAGGGGACACTCCACCCCCCCAATCCAATGAGAGGGGGTGGAGTGTCCCCCTCTCCTTGCCCCCTCTCCCTCCTTGGGACCAGGCAGGGGAGGAGGCAGGGGACACTCCACCCCCCCCAATCCAATGAGAGGGGGTGGAGTGTCCCCCTCTCCTTGCCCCCTCTCCCTCCTTGGGACCAGGCAGGGGAGGAGGCAGGGGACACTCCACCCCCCCAATCCAATGAGAGGGGGTGGAGTGTCCCCCTCTCCTTGCCCCCTCTCCCTCCTTGGGACCAGGCAGGGGAGGAGGCAGGGGACACTCCACCCACCCAATCCAATGACAGGGGGTGGAGTGTCCCCCTCTCCTTGCCCCCTCTCCCTCCTTGGGACCAGGCAGGGGAGGAGGCAGGGGACACTCCACCCCCCCCAATCCAATGGGAGGGGGTGGAGTGTCCCCCTCTCCTTGCCCCCTCTCCCTCCCTGGGACCAGGCACGGGAGGAGGCAGGGGACACTCCACCCCCCCCAATCCAATGAGAGGGGGTGGAGTGTCACCCTCTCCTTGCCCCCTCTCCCTCCCTGGGACCAGGCAGGGGAGGAGGCAGGGGACACTCCACCCCCCCAATCCAGTTAGAGGGGGTGGAGTGTCCCCCTCTCTTTGCCCCCTCTCCCCCCCTGGGACCAGTCAGGGGGGGAGGCAGGGGACACTCCACCAGCCCAATCCAATGAGAGGGGGTGGAGTGTCCCCCTCTCCTTGCTCCCTCTCCCTCCTTGGGACCAGGCAGGGGAGGAGGCAGGGGACACTCCACCCCCCCTAATCCAATGAGAGGGGGTGGAGTGTCCCAATCTCCTTGCCCCCTCTCCCTCCTTGGGACCAGGCACGGGAGGAGGCAGGGGACACTCCACCCCCCCCCCCAATCCAATGAGAGGGGGTGGAGTATCCCCCTCTCCTTGCCCCCTCTCCCTCCTTGGGACCAGGCACGGGAGGAGGCAGGGGACACTCCACCCCCCCCCCCCAATCCAATGAGAGGGGGTGGAGTATCCCCCTCTCCTTGCCCCCTCTCCCTCCTTGGGACCAGGCACGGGAGGAGGCAGGGGACACTCCACCCCCCCCCCAATCCAATGAGAGGGGGTGGAGTATCCCCCTCTCCTTGCCCCCTCTCCCTCCTTGGGACCAGGCAGGGGAGGAGGCAGGGGACACTCCACCCCCCCTAATCCAATGAGAGGGGGTGGAGTGTCCCCCTCTCCTTGCCCCCTCTCCCTCCTTGGGACCAGGCAGGGGAGGAGGCAGGGGACACTCCACCCCCCCAATCCAATGAGAGGGGGTGGAGTGTCCCCCTCTCCTTGCCCCCTCTCCCTCCTTGGGACCAGGCACGGGAGGAGGCAGGGGACACTCCACCCCCCCAATCCAATGAGAGGGGGTGGAGTGTCCCCCTCTCCTTGCCCCCTCTCCCCCCCTGGGACCAGGCAGGGGAGGAGGCAGGGGATACTCCACCCCCCAATCCAATGAGAAAGGGTGGAGTGTCCCCCTCTCCTTGCCCCCTGTCCCTCCCTGGGACCAGGCACGGGAGGAGGCAGGGGACACTCCACCCCCCCAATCCAATGAGAGGGGGTGGAGTGTCCCCCTCTCCTTGCCCCCTCTCCCCCCCTGGGACCAGGCAGGGGAGGAGGCAGGGGATACTCCACCCCCCAATCCAATGAGAAAGGGTGGAGTGTCCCCCTCTCCTTGCCCCCTCTCCCTCCTTGGGACCAGGCACGGGAGGAGGCAGGGGACACTCCACCCCCCCCAATCCAAAGAGAGGGGGTGGAGTGTCCCCCTCTCCTTGCCCCCTGTCCCTCCTTGGGACCAGGCAGGGGAGGAGGCAGGGGACACTCCACCCCCCCAATCCAATGAGAGGGGGTGGAGTGCCCCCCTCTCCTTGCCCCCTCTCCCTCCCTGGGACCAGGCAGGGGAGGAGGCCGGGGACACTCCACCCCCTATCCAATGAGAGGGGGTGGAGTGTCCCCCTCTCCTTGCCCCCTCTCCCTCCCTGGGACCAGGCAGGGGAGGAGGCAGGGGACACTCCACCCCCCCCCCAATCCAATGAGAGGGGGTGGAGTGTCACCCTCTCCTTGCCCCCTCTCCCTCCCTGGGACCAGGCAGGGGAGGAGGCAGGGGACACTCCACCCCCCCAATCCAATGAGAGGGGGTGGAGTGTCCCCCTCTCCTTGCCCCCTCTCCCTCCTTGGGACCAGGCACGGGAGGAGGCAGGGGACACTCCACCCCCCCAATCCAATGAGAGGGGGTGGAGTGTCCCCCTCTCCTTGCCCCCTGTCCCTCCTTGGGACCAGGCAGGGGAGGAGGCAGGGGACACTCCACCCCCCCTAATCCAATGAGAGGGGGTGGAGTGTCCCCCTCTCCTTGCCCCCTCTCCCTCCTTGGGACCAGGCAGGGGAGGAGGCAGGGGACACTCCACCCCCCCCAATCCAATGAGAGGGGGTGGAGTGTCCCCCTCTCCTTGCCCCCTCTCCCTCCTTGGGACCAGGCAGGGGAGGAGGCAGGGGACACTCCACCCCCCCTAATCCAATGAGGGTGTGGAGTGTCCCCCTCTCCTTGCCCCCTCTCCCTCCTTGGGACCAGGCAGGGGAGGAGGCAGGGGACACTCCACCCCCCCTAATCCAATGAGAGGGGGTGGAGTGTCCCCCTCTCCTTGCTCCCTGTCCCTCCCTGGGACCAGGCAGGCGAGGAGGCAGGGGACACTCCACCCCCCCAATCCAATGAGAGGGGGTGGAGTGTCACCCTCTCCTTGCCCCCTGTCCCTCCCTGGGACCAGGCAGGGGAGGAGGCAGGGGCCACTCCACCCCCCCAATCCAATGAGAGGGGGTGGAGTGTCCCCCTCTCCTTGCCCCCTCTCCCTCCTTGGGACCAGGCACGGGAGGAGGCAGGGGACACTCCACCCCCCCAATCCAATGAGAGGGGGTGGAGTGTCACCCTCTCCTTGCCCCCTGTCCCTCCCTGGGACCAGGCAGGGGAGGAGGCAGGGGACACTCCACCCCCCCAATCCAATGAGAGGGGGTGGAGTGTCCCTCTCTCCTTGCCCCCTCTCCCTCCTTGGGACCAGGCACGGGAGGAGGCAGGGGACACTCCACCAACCCAATCCAATGAGAGGGGGTGGAGTGTCACCCTCTCCTTGCCCCCTCTCCCTCCTTGGGACCAGGCACGGAAGGAGGCAGGGGACACTCCACCCCCCCAATCCAATGAGAGGGGGTGGAGTGTCACCCTCTCCTTGCCCCCTGTCCCTCCTTGGGACCAGGCACGGAAGGAGGCAGGGGACACTCCACCCCCCCAATCCAATGAGAGGGGGTGGAGTGTCCCCCTCTCCTTGCCCCCTCTCCCTCCTTGGGACCAGGCACGGAAGGAGGCAGGGGACACTCCACCCCCCCAATCCAATGAGAGGGGGTGGAGTGTCACCCTCTCCTTGCCCCCTGTCCCTCCCTGGGACCAGGCAGGGGAGGAGGCAGGGGACACTCCACCCCCCCATCCAATGAGAGGGGGTGGAGTGTCCCCCTCTCCTTGCCCCCTCTCCCTCCCTGGGACCAGGCAGGGGAGGAGGCAGGGGACACTCCACCCCCCCAATCCAATGAGAGGGGGTGGAGTGTCACCCTCTCCTTGCCCCCTCTCCCTCCCTGGGACCAGGCAGGGGAGGAGGCAGGGGACACTCCACCCCCCCAATCCAATGAGAGGGGGTGGAGTGTCACCCTCTCCTTGCCCCCTCTCCCTCCCTGGGACCAGGCAGGGGAGGAGGCAGGGGACACTCCACCCCCCCAATCCAATGAGAGGGGGTGGAGTGTCCCCCTCTCCTTGCCCCCTCTCCCTCCTTGGGACCAGGCACGGGAGGAGGCAGGGGACACTCCACCCCCCCCAATCCAATGAGAGGGGGTGGAGTGTCCCCCTCTCCTTGCCCCCTGTCCCTCCTTGGGACCAGGCAGGGGAGGAGGCAGGGGACACTCCACCCCCCCTAATCCAATGAGAGGGGGTGGAGTGTCCCCCTCTCCTTGCCCCCTCTCCCTCCTTGGGACCAGGCAGGGGAGGAGGCAGGGGACACTCCACCCCCCCCATCCAATGAGAGGGGGTGGAGTGTCCCCCTCTCCTTGCCCCCTCTCCCTCCTTGGGACCAGGCAGGGGAGGAGGCAGGGGACACTCCACCCCCCCAATCCAATGAGAGGGGGTGGAGTGTCCCCCTCTCCTTGCCCCCTGTCCCTCCTTGGGACCAGGCACGGGAGGAGGCAGGGGACACTCCACCCCCCCCCAATCCAATGAGAGGGGGTGGAGTGTCCCCCTCTCCTTGCCCCCTGTCCCTCCTTGGGACCAGGCAGGGGAGGAGGCAGGGGACACTCCACCCCCCCTAATCCAATGAGAGGGGGTGGAGTGTCCCCCTCTCCTTGCTCCCTGTCCCTCCCTGGGACCAGGCAGGGGAGAAGGCAGGGGACACTCCACCCCCCCCCCCAATCCAATGAGAGGGGGTGGAGTGTCCCCCTCTCCTTGCCCCCTGTCCCTCCTTGGGACCAGGCACGGGAGGAGGCAGGGGACACTCCACCCCCCCCCAATCCAATGAGAGGGGGTGGAGTGTCCCCCTCTCCTTGCCCCCTGTCCCTCCTTGGGACCAGGCAGGGGAGGAGGCAGGGGACACTCCACCCCCCCTAATCCAATGAGAGGGGGTGGAGTGTCCCCCTCTCCTTGCCCCCTGTCCCTCCTTGGGACCAGGCACGGGAGGAGGCAGGGGACACTCCACCCCCCCCAATCCAATGAGGGTGTGGAGTGTCCCCCTCTCCTTGCCCCCTCTCCCTCCTTGGGACCAGGCACGGGAGGAGGCAGGGGACACTCCACCCCCCCCAATCCAATGAGAGGGGGTGGAGTGTCCCCCTCTCCTTGCCCCCTGTCCCTCCTTGGGACCAGGCACGGGAGGAGGCAGGGGACACTCCACCCCCCCCCAATCCAATGAGAGGGGGTGGAGTGTCCCCCTCTCCTTGCCCCCTGTCCCTCCTTGGGACCAGGCAGGGGAGGAGGCAGGGGACACTCCACCCCCCCTAATCCAATGAGAGGGGGTGGAGTGTCCCCCTCTCCTTGCCCCCTCTCCCTCCTTGGGACCAGGCAGTGGAAGAGGCAGGGGACATTCCACCCCCCCAATCCAATGAGAGGGGGTGGAGTGTCCCCCTCTCCTTGCCCCCTCTCCCTCCTTGGGACCAGGCAGGGGAGGAGGCAGGGGACACTCCACCCCCCCCAATCCAATGAGAGGGGGTGGAGTGTCCCCCTCTCCTTGCCCCCTCTCCCTCCTTGGGACCAGGCAGGGGAGGAGGCAGGGGACACTCCACCCCCCCTAATCCAATGAGGGTGTGGAGTGTCCCCCTCTCCTTGCCCCCTCTCCCTCCTTGGGACCAGGCAGGGGAGGAGGCAGGGGACACTCCACCCCCCCTAATCCAATGAGAGGGGGTGGAGTGTCCCCCTCTCCTTGCTCCCTGTCCCTCCCTGGGACCAGGCAGGCGAGGAGGCAGGGGACACTCCACCCCCCCAATCCAATGAGAGGGGGTGGAGTGTCACCCTCTCCTTGCCCCCTGTCCCTCCCTGGGACCAGGCAGGGGAGGAGGCAGGGGCCACTCCACCCCCCCAATCCAATGAGAGGGGGTGGAGTGTCCCCCTCTCCTTGCCCCCTCTCCCTCCTTGGGACCAGGCACGGGAGGAGGCAGGGGACACTCCACCCCCCCAATCCAATGAGAGGGGGTGGAGTGTCACCCTCTCCTTGCCCCCTGTCCCTCCCTGGGACCAGGCAGGGGAGGAGGCAGGGGACACTCCACCCCCCCAATCCAATGAGAGGGGGTGGAGTGTCCCTCTCTCCTTGCCCCCTCTCCCTCCTTGGGACCAGGCACGGGAGGAGGCAGGGGACACTCCACCAACCCAATCCAATGAGAGGGGGTGGAGTGTCACCCTCTCCTTGCCCCCTCTCCCTCCTTGGGACCAGGCACGGAAGGAGGCAGGGGACACTCCACCCCCCCAATCCAATGAGAGGGGGTGGAGTGTCACCCTCTCCTTGCCCCCTGTCCCTCCTTGGGACCAGGCACGGAAGGAGGCAGGGGACACTCCACCCCCCCAATCCAATGAGAGGGGGTGGAGTGTCCCCCTCTCCTTGCCCCCTCTCCCTCCTTGGGACCAGGCACGGAAGGAGGCAGGGGACACTCCACCCCCCCAATCCAATGAGAGGGGGTGGAGTGTCACCCTCTCCTTGCCCCCTGTCCCTCCCTGGGACCAGGCAGGGGAGGAGGCAGGGGACACTCCACCCCCCCATCCAATGAGAGGGGGTGGAGTGTCCCCCTCTCCTTGCCCCCTCTCCCTCCCTGGGACCAGGCAGGGGAGGAGGCAGGGGACACTCCACCCCCCCAATCCAATGAGAGGGGGTGGAGTGTCACCCTCTCCTTGCCCCCTCTCCCTCCCTGGGACCAGGCAGGGGAGGAGGCAGGGGACACTCCACCCCCCCAATCCAATGAGAGGGGGTGGAGTGTCACCCTCTCCTTGCCCCCTCTCCCTCCCTGGGACCAGGCAGGGGAGGAGGCAGGGGACACTCCACCCCCCCAATCCAATGAGAGGGGGTGGAGTGTCCCCCTCTCCTTGCCCCCTCTCCCTCCTTGGGACCAGGCACGGGAGGAGGCAGGGGACACTCCACCCCCCCCAATCCAATGAGAGGGGGTGGAGTGTCC
The DNA here is from genome assembly GCF_037176765.1 of Anolis sagrei. Taxonomy (NCBI): domain Eukaryota; kingdom Metazoa; phylum Chordata; class Lepidosauria; order Squamata; family Anolidae; genus Anolis; species Anolis sagrei. Next base: position 97,701 of record NC_090034.1, on the reverse strand, counting down.
CCCTCTCCTTGCCCCCTGTCCCTCCTTGGGACCAGGCAGGGGAGGAGGCAGGGGACACTCCACCCCCCCTAATCCAATGAGAGGGGGTGGAGTGTCCCCCTCTCCTTGCCCCCTCTCCCTCCTTGGGACCAGGCAGGGGAGGAGGCAGGGGACACTCCACCCCCCCCATCCAATGAGAGGGGGTGGAGTGTCCCCCTCTCCTTGCCCCCTCTCCCTCCTTGGGACCAGGCAGGGGAGGAGGCAGGGGACACTCCACCCCCCCAATCCAATGAGAGGGGGTGGAGTGTCCCCCTCTCCTTGCCCCCTGTCCCTCCTTGGGACCAGGCACGGGAGGAGGCAGGGGACACTCCACCCCCCCCCCAATCCAATGAGAGGGGGTGGAGTGTCCCCCTCTCCTTGCCCCCTGTCCCTCCTTGGGACCAGGCAGGGGAGGAGGCAGGGGACACTCCACCCCCCCTAATCCAATGAGAGGGGGTGGAGTGTCCCCCTCTCCTTGCTCCCTGTCCCTCCCTGGGACCAGGCAGGGGAGAAGGCAGGGGACACTCCACCCCCCCCCCAATCCAATGAGAGGGGGTGGAGTGTCCCCCTCTCCTTGCCCCCTGTCCCTCCTTGGGACCAGGCACGGGAGGAGGCAGGGGACACTCCACCCCCCCCCAATCCAATGAGAGGGGGTGGAGTGTCCCCCTCTCCTTGCCCCCTGTCCCTCCTTGGGACCAGGCAGGGGAGGAGGCAGGGGACACTCCACCCCCCCTAATCCAATGAGAGGGGGTGGAGTGTCCCCCTCTCCTTGCCCCCTGTCCCTCCTTGGGACCAGGCACGGGAGGAGGCAGGGGACACTCCACCCCCCCCAATCCAATGAGAGGGGGTGGAGTGTCCCCCTCTCCTTGCCCCCTGTCCCTCCTTGGGACCAGGCACGGGAGGAGGCAGGGGACACTCCACCCCCCCCCAATCCAATGAGAGGGGGTGGAGTGTCCCCCTCTCCTTGCCCCCTGTCCCTCCTTGGGACCAGGCAGGGGAGGAGGCAGGGGACACTCCACCCCCCCTAATCCAATGAGAGGGGGTGGAGTGTCCCCCTCTCCTTGCCCCCTCTCCCTCCTTGGGACCAGGCAGTGGAAGAGGCAGGGGACATTCCACCCCCCCAATCCAATGAGAGGGGGTGGAGTGTCCCCCTCTCCTTGCCCCCTCTCCCTCCTTGGGACCAGGCAGGGGAGGAGGCAGGGGACACTCCACCCCCCCCAATCCAATGAGAGGGGGTGGAGTGTCCCCCTCTCCTTGCCCCCTCTCCCTCCTTGGGACCAGGCAGGGGAGGAGGCAGGGGACACTCCACCCCCCCAATCCAATGAGAGGGGGTGGAGTGTCCCCCTCTCCTTGCCCCCTCTCCCTCCCTGGGACCAGGCAGGGGAGGAGGCAGGGGACACTCCACCCCCCCAATCCAATGAGAGGGGGTGGAGTGTCCCCCTCTCCTTGCCCCCTGTCCCTCCTTGGGACCAGGCACGGGAGGAGGCAGGGGACACTCCACCCCCCCCCAATCCAATGAGAGGGGGTGGAGTGTCCCCCTCTCCTTGCCCCCTGTCCCTCCTTGGGACCAGGCAGGGGAGGAGGCAGGGGACACTCCACCCCCCCAATCCAATGAGAGGGGGTGGAGTGTCCCCCTCTCCTTGCCCCCTCTCCCTCCCTGGGACCAGGCAGGGGAGGAGGCAGGGGACACTCCACCCCCCCAATCCAATGAGAGGGGGTGGAGTGTCCCCCTCTCCTTGCCCCCTCTCCCCCCTGGGACCAGGCAGGGGAGGAGGCAGGGGACACTCCACCCCCCAATCCAATGAGAGGGGGTGGAGTGTCCCCCTCTCCTTGCCCCCTCTCCCCCCTGGGACCAGGCAGGGGAGGAGGCAGGGGACACTCCACCCCCCCAATCCAATGAGAGGGGGTGGAGTGTCCCCCTCTCCTTGCCCCCTCTCCCCCCTGGGACCAGGCAGTGGAGGAGGCAGGGGACACTCCACCCCCCCAATCCAATGAGAGGGGGTGGAGTGTCCCCCTCTCCTTGCCCCCTCTCCCCCCTGGGACCAGGCAGGGGAGGAGGCAGGGGACACTCCACCCCCCCAATCCAATGAGAGGGGGTGGAGTGTCCCCCTCTCCTTGCCCCCTCTCCCTCCCTGGGACCAGGCAGGGGAGGAGGCAGGGGACACTCCACCCCCCCAATCCAATGAGAGGGGGTGGAGTGTCCCCCTCTCCTTGCCCCCTCTCCCTCCCTGGGACCAGGCAGGGGAGGAGGCAGGGGACACTCCACCCCCCCCAATCCAATGAGAGGGGGTGGAGTGTCCCCCTCTCCTTGCCCCCTCTCCCTCCTTGGGACCAGGCAGGGGAGGAGGCAGGGGACACTCAACCCCCCCATCCAATGAGAGGGGGTGGAGTGTCCCCCTCTCCTTGCCCCTCTCCCTCCTTGGGACCAGGCAGGGGAGGAGGCAGGGGACACTCAACCCCCCCAATCCAGTTAGAGGGGGTGGAGTGTCCCCCTCTCCTTGCCCCCTCTCCCCCCCTGGGACCAGTCAGGGGGGGAGGCAGGGGACACTCCACCCCCCCAATCCAATGAGAGGGGGTGGAGTGTCCCCCTCTCCTTGCCCCCTCTCCCTCCTTGGGACCAGGCAGGGGAGGAGGCAGGGGACACTCAACCCCCCCATCCAATGAGAGGGGGTGGAGTGTCCCCCTCTCCTTGCCCCTCTCCCTCCTTGGGACCAGGCAGGGGAGGAGGCAGGGGACACTCAACCCCCCCAATCCAGTTAGAGGGGGTGGAGTGTCCCCCTCTCCTTGCCCCCTCTCCCCCCCTGGGACCAGTCCGGGGGGGGTGGCAGGGGACACTCCACCCCCCCAATCCAATGAGAGGGGGTGGAGTGTCCCCCTCTCCTTGCCCCCTCTCCCTCCTTGGGACCAGGCAGGGGAGGAGGCAGGGGACACTCCACCCCCCCCAATCCAATGAGAGGGGGTGGAGTGTCCCCCTCTCCTTGCCCCCTCTCCCCCCCTGGGACCAGTCAGGGGGGGAGGCAGGGGACACTCCACCCCCCCAATCCAATGAGAGGGGGTGGAGTGTCCCCCTCTCCTTGCCCCCTCTCCCTCCTTGGGACCAGGCAGGGGAGGAGGCAGGGGACACTCCACCCCCCCAATCCAATGACAGGGGGTGGAGTGTCCCCCTCTCCTTGCCCCCTCTCCCTCCTTGGGACCAGGCAGGGGAGGAGGCAGGGGACACTCCACCCCCCCCAATCCAATGGGAGGGGGTGGAGTGTCCCCCTCTCCTTGCCCCCTCTCCCTCCCTGGGACCAGGCACGGGAGGAGGCAGGGGACACTCCACCCCCCCCAATCCAATGAGAGGGGGTGGAGTGTCACCCTCTCCTTGCCCCCTCTCCCTCCCTGGGACCAGGCAGGGGAGGAGGCAGGGGACACTCCACCCCCCCAATCCAGTTAGAGGGGGTGGAGTGTCCCCCTCTCCTTGCCCCCTCTCCCCCCCTGGGACCAGTCAGGGGGGGAGGCAGGGGACACTCCACCAGCCCAATCCAATGAGAGGGGGTGGAGTGTCCCCCTCTCCTTGCCCCCTGTCCCTCCCTGGGACCAGGCAGGGGAGGAGGCAGGGGACACTCCACCCCCCCAATCCAATGAGAGGGGGTGGAGTGTCCCCCTCTCCTTGCCCCCTCTCCCTCCTTGGGACCAGGCAGGGGAGGAGGCAGGGGACACTCCACCCCCCCAATCCAATGAGAAAGGGTGGAGTGTCCCCCTCTCCTTGCCCCCTCTCCCTCCTTGGGACCAGGCAGGGGAGGAGGCAGGGGATACTCCACCCCCCAATCCAATGAGAAAGGGTGGAGTGTCCCCCTCTCCTTGCCCCCTGTCCCTCCTTGGGACCAGGCAGGGGAGGAGGCAGGGGACACTCCACCCCCCCCAATTCAATGACAGGGGGTGGAGTGTCCCCCTCTCCTTGGCCCCTGTCCCTCCTTGGGACCAGGCAGGGGAGGAGGCAGGGGACACTCCACCCCCCCCAATCCAATGAGAGGGGGTGGAGTGTCCCCCTCTCCTTGCCCCCTGTCCCTCCTTGGGACCAGGCAGGGGAGGAGGCAGGGGACACTCCACCCCCCCAATCCAATGAGAGGGGGTGGAGTGCCCCCCTCTCCTTGCCCCCTCTCCCTCCCTGGGACCAGGCAGGGGAGGAGGCCGGGGACACTCCACCCCCCATCCAATGAGAGGGGGTGGAGTGTCCCCCTCTCCTTGCCCCCTCTCCCTCCCTGGGACCAGGCAGGGGAGGAGGCAGGGGACACTCCACCCCCCCCAATCCAATGAGAGGGGGTGGAGTGTCACCCTCTCCTTGCCCCCTCTCCCTCCCTGGGACCAGGCAGGGGAGGAGGCAGGGGACACTCCACCCCCCCAATCCAATGAGAGGGGGTGGAGTGTCCCCCTCTCCTTGCCCCCTGTCCCTCCTTGGGACCAGGCAGGGGAGGAGGCAGGGGACACTCCACCCCCCCTAATCCAATGAGAGGGGGTGGAGTGTCCCCCTCTCCTTGCCCCCTCTCCCTCCTTGGGACCAGGCACGGGAGGAGGCAGGGGACACTCCACCCCCCCAATCCAATGAGAGGGGGTGGAGTGTCCCCCTCTCCTTGCCCCCTGTCCCTCCTTGGGACCAGGCAGGGGAGGAGGCAGGGGACACTCCACCCCCCCCAATCCAATGAGAGGGGGTGGAGTGTCCCCCTCTCCTTGCCCCCTCTCCCTCCTTGGGACCAGGCAGGGGAGGAGGCAGGGGACACTCCACCCCCCCTAATCCAATGAGGGTGTGGAGTGTCCCCCTCTCCTTGCCCCCTCTCCCTCCTTGGGACCAGGCAGGCGAGGAGGCAGGGGACACTCCACCCCCCCAATCCAATGAGAGGGGGTGGAGTGTCACCCTCTCCTTGCCCCCTGTCCCTCCCTGGGACCAGGCAGGGGAGGAGGCAGGGGACACTCCACCCCCCCAATCCAATGAGAGGGGGTGGAGTGTCACCCTCTCCTTGCCCCCTGTCCCTCCCTGGGACCAGGCAGGGGAGGAGGCAGGGGACACTCCACCCCCCCTAATCCAATGAGAGGGGGTGGAGTGTCCCCCTCTCGTTGCCCCCTCTCCCTCCTTGGGACCAGGCACGGGAGGAGGCAGGGGACACTCCACCCCCCCAATCCAATGAGAGGGGGTGGAGTGTCACCCTCTCCTTGCCCCCTGTCCCTCCCTGGGACCAGGCAGGGGAGGAGGCAGGGGACACTCCACCCCCCCAATCCAATGAGAGGGGGTGGAGTGTCCCTCTCTCCTTGCCCCCTCTCCCTCCTTGGGACCAGGCACGGGAGGAGGCAGGGGACACTCCACCCCCCCAATCCAATGAGAGGGGGTGGAGTGTCCCCCTCTCCTTGCCCCCTCTCCCTCCCTGGGACCAGGCAGGGGAGGAGGCAGGGGACACTCCACCCCCCCAATCCAATGAGAGGGGGTGGAGTGTCCCCCTCTCCTTGCCCCCTCTCCCTCCCTGGGACCAGGCAGGGGAGGAGGCAGGGGACACTCCACCCCCCCAATCCAATGAGAGGGGGTGGAGTGTCCCCCTCTCCTTGCCCCCTCTCCCTCCCTGGGACCAGGCAGGGGAGGAGGCCGGGGACACTCCACCCCCCCCCAATCCAATGAGAGGGGGTGGAGTGTCCCCCTCTCCTTGCCCCCTCTCCCTCCTTGGGACCAGGCAGGGGAGGAGGCAGGGGACACTCCACCCCCCCTAATCCAATGAGAGGGGGTGGAGTGTCCCCCTCTCCTTGCCCCCTCTCCCTCCTTGGGACCAGGCAGGGGAGGAGGCAGGGGACACTCCACCCCCCCCAATCCAATGAGAGGGGGTGGAGTGTCCCCCTCTCCTTGCCCCCTCTCCCTCCTTGGGACCAGACAGGGGAGGAGGCAGGGGACACTCCACCCCCCCAATCCAATGAGAGGGGGTGGAGTGTCCCCCTCTCCTTGCCCCCTGTCCCTCCTTGGGACCAGGCACGGGAGGAGGCAGGGGACACTCCACCCCCCCCCAATCCAATGAGAGGGGGTGGAGTGTCCCCCTCTCCTTGCCCCCTGTCCCTCCTTGGGACCAGGCAGGGGAGGAGGCAGGGGACACTCCACCCCCCCTAATCCAATGAGAGGGGGTGGAGTGTCCCCCTCTCCTTGCCCCCTGTCCCCCCCTGGGACCAGGCAGGGGAGGAGGCAGGGGACACTCCACCCCCCCAATCCAATGAGAGGGGGTGGAGTGTCCCCCTCTCCTTGCCCCCTCTCCCTCCCTGGGACCAGGCAGGGGAGGAGGCCGGGGACACTCCACCCCCCATCCAATGAGAGGGGGTGGAGTGTCCCCCTCTCCTTGCCCCCTCTCCCTCCCTGGGACCAGGCAGGGGAGGAGGCAGGGGACACTCCACCCCCCCAATCCAATGAGAGGGGGTGGAGTGTCACCCTCTCCTTGCCCCCTCTCCCTCCCTGGGACCAGGCAGGGGAGGAGGCAGGGGACACTCCACCCCCCCAATCCAATGAGAGGGGGTGGAGTGTCCCCCTCTCCTTGCCCCCTCTCCCTCCCTGGGACCAGGCAGTGGAAGAGGCAGGGGACACTCCACCCCCCCCAATCAATGAGAGGGGGTGGAGTGTCCCCCTCTCCTTGCCCCCTCTCCCCCCTGGGACCAGGCAGGGGAGGAGGCAGGGGATACTCCACCCCCCCAATCCAATGAGAGGGGGTGGAGTGTCCCCCTCTCCTTGCCCCCTCTCCCCCCTGGGACCAGGCAGTGGAGGAGGCAGGGGACACTCCACCCCCCCAATCCAATGAGAGGGGGTGGAGTGTCCCCCTCTCCTTGCCCCCTCTCCCTCCTTGGGACCAGGCAGGGGAGGAGGCAGGGGACACTCAACCCCCCCATCCAATGAGAGGGGGTGGAGTGTCCCCCTCTCCTTGCCCCTCTCCCTCCTTGGGACAAGGCAGGGGAGGAGGCAGGGGACACTCAACCCCCCCATCCAATGAGAGGGGGTGGAGTGTCCCCCTCTCCTTGCCCCTCTCCCTCCTTGGGACCAGGCAGGGGAGGAGGCAGGGGACACTCAACCCCCCCAATCCAGTTAGAGGGGGTGGAGTGTCCCCCTCTCCTTGCCCCCTCTCCCCCCCTGGGACCAGTCAGGGGGGGAGGCAGGGGACACTCCACCCCCCCAATCCAATGAGAGGGGGTGGAGTGTCCCCCTCTCCTTGCCCCCTCTCCCTCCTTGGGACCAGGCAGGGGAGGAGGCAGGGGACACTCAACCCCCCCATCCAATGAGAGGGGGTGGAGTGTCCCCCTCTCCTTGCCCCTCTCCCTCCTTGGGACCAGGCAGGGGAGGAGGCAGGGGACACTCAACCCCCCCAATCCAGTTAGAGGGGGTGGAGTGTCCCCCTCTCCTTGCCCCCTCTCCCTCCTTGGGACCAGGCAGGGGAGGAGGCAGGGGACACTCCACCCCCCCCAATCCAATGAGAGGGGGTGGAGTGTCCCCCTCTCCTTGCCCCCTCTCCCTCCTTGGGACCAGGCAGGGGAGGAGGCAGGGGACACTCCACCCCCCCCAATCCAATGAGAGGGGGTGGAGTGTCCCCCTCTCCTTGCCCCCTGTCCCTCCTTGGGACCAGGCACGGGAGGAGGCAGGGGACACTCCACCCCCCCAATCCAATGAGAGGGGGTGGAGTGTCACCCTCTCCTTGCCCCCTCTCCCTCCCTGGGACCAGGCAGGGGAGGAGGCAGGGGACACTCCACCCCCCCAATCCAGTTAGAGGGGGTGGAGTGTCCCCCTCTCCTTGCCCCCTCTCCCCCCCTGGGACCAGTCAGGGGGGGAGGCAGGGGACACTCCACCAGCCCAATCCAATGAGAGGGGGTGGAGTGTCCCCCTCTCCTTGCCCCCTCTCCCTCCTTGGGACCAGGCAGGGGAGGAGGCAGGGGACACTCCACCCCCCCTAATCCAATGAGAGGGGGTGGAGTGTCCCCCTCTCCTTGCCCCCTGTCCCTCCCTGGGACCAGGCAGGGGAGGAGGCAGGGGACACTCCACCCCCCCAATCCAATGAGAGGGGGTGGAGTGTCCCCCTCTCCTTGCCCCCTCTCCCTCCTTGGGACCAGGCACGGGAGGAGGCAGGGGACACTCCACCCCCCCAATCCAATGAGAGGGGGTGGAGTGTCCCCCTCTCCTTGCTCCCTCTCCCTCCTTGGGACCAGGCAGGGCAGGAGGCAGGGGACACTCCACCCTCCCAATCCAATGAGAGGGGGTGGAGTGTCCCCCTCTCCTTGCCCCCTCTCCCTCCTTGGGACCAGGCACGGGAGGAGGCAGGGGACACTCCACCCCCCCCAATCCAATGAGAGGGGGTGGAGTGTCACCCTCTCCTTGCCCCCTCTCCCTCCCTGGGACCAGGCACGGGAGGAGGCAGGGGACACTCCACCCCCCCCAATCCAATGAGAGGGGGTGGAGTGTCCCCACCTCCTTGCCCCCTGTCCCTCCTTGGGACCAGGCAGGGGAGGAGGCAGGGGACACTCCACCCCCCCAATCCAATGAGAGGGGGTGGAGTGTCACCCTCTCCTTGCCCCCTGTCCCTCCCTGGGACCAGGCAGGGGAGGAGGCAGGGGACACTCCACCCCCCCAATCCAATGAGAGGGGGTGGAGTGTCCCCCTCTCCTTGCCCCCTCTCCCTCCTTGGGACCAGGCAGGGGAGGAGGCAGGGGACACTCCACCCCCCCAATCCAATGAGAGGGGGTGGAGTGTCACCCTCTCCTTGCCCCCTCTCCCTCCCTGGGACCAGGCAGGGGAGGAGGCAGGGGACACTCCACCCCCCCAATCCAATGAGAGGGGGTGGAGTGTCCCCCTCTCCTTGCCCCCTCTCCCTCCTTGGGACCAGGCACGGGAGGAGGCAGGGGACACTCCACCCCCCCCAATCCAATGAGAGGGGGTGGAGTGTCCCCCTCTCCTTGCCCCCTGTCCCTCCTTGGGACCAGGCAGGGGAGGAGGCAAAGGACACTCCACCCCCCCTAATCCAATGAGGGGGTGGAGTGTCCCCCTCTCCTTGCCCCCTGTCCCTCCTTGGGACCAGGCACAGGAGGAGGCAGGGGACACTCCACCCCCCCCCAATCCAATGAGAGGGGGTGGAGTGTCACCCTCTCCTTGCCCCCTCTCCCTCCCTGGGACCAGGCAGGGGAGGAGGCAGGGGACACTCCACCCCCCCAATCCAATGAGAGGGGGTGGAGTGTCCCCCTCTCCTTGCCCCCTCTCCCTCCTTGGGACCAGGCACGGGAGGAGGCAGGGGACACTCCACCCCCCCAATCCAATGAGAGGGGGTGGAGTGTCCCCCTCTCCTTGCCCCCTGTCCCTCCTTGGGACCAGGCAGGGGAGGAGGCAGGGGACACTCCACCCCCCCTAATCCAATGAGAGGGGGTGGAGTGTCCCCCTCTCCTTGCCCCCTGTCCCTCCCTGGGACCAGGCAGGGGAGGAGGCAGGGGACACTCCACCCCCCCTAATCCAATGAGAGGGGGTGGAGTGTCCCCCTCTCCTTGCCCCCTGTCCCTCCCTGGGACCAGGCAGGGGAGGAGGCAGGGGACACTCCACCCCCCCAATCCAATGAGAGGGGGTGGAGTGTCCCCCTCTCCTTGCCCCCTCTCCCTCCTTGGGACCAGGCAGGGGAGGAGGCAGGGGACACTCCACCCCCCCAATCCAATGAGAGGGGGTGGAGTGTCCCCCTCTCCTTGCCCCCTCTCCCTCCTTGGGACCAGGCAGGGGAGGAGGCAGGGGACACTCCACCCCCCCCCAATCCAATGAGAGGGGGTGGAGTGTCCCCCTCTCCTTGCCCCCTGTCCCTCCTTGGGACCAGGCAGGGGAGGAGGCAGGGGACACTCCACCCCCCCAATCCAATGAGAGGGGGTGGAGTGTCCCTCTCTCCTTGCCCCCTCTCCCTCCTTGGGACCAGGCACGGGAGGAGGCAGGGGACACTCCACCCCCCCAATCCAATGAGAGGGGGTGGAGTGTCACCCTCTCCTTGCCCCCTCTCCCTCCCTGGGACCAGGCAGGGGAGGAGGCAGGGGACACTCCACCCCCCCCAATCCAATGAGAGGGGGTGGAGTGTCCCCCTCTCCTTGCCCCCTGTCCCTCCTTGGGACCAGGCAGGGGAGGAGGCAGGGGACACTCCACCCCCCCAATCCAATGAGAGGGGGTGGAGTGCCCCCCTCTCCTTGCCCCCTCTCCCTCCCTGGGACCAGGCAGGGGAGGAGGCCGGGGACACTCCACCCCCCATCCAATGAGAGGGGGTGGAGTGTCCCCCTCTCCTTGCCCCCTCTCCCTCCCTGGGACCAGGCAGGGGAGGAGGCAGGGGACACTCCACCCCCCCCAATCCAATGAGAGGGGGTGGAGTGTCACCCTCTCCTTGCCCCCTGTCCCTCCTTGGGACCAGGCAGGGGAGGAGGCAGGGGACACTCCACCCCCCCAATCCAATGAGAGGGGGTGGAGTGTCCCTCTCTCCTTGCCCCCTCTCCCTCCTTGGGACCAGGCACGGGAGGAGGCAGGGGACACTCCACCCCCCCAATCCAATGAGAGGGGGTGGAGTGTCACCCTCTCCTTGCCCCCTCTCCCTCCTTGGGACCAGGCAGGGGAGGAGGCAGGGGACACTCCACCCCCCCCAATCCAATGAGAGGGGGTGGAGTGTCCCCCTCTCCTTGCCCCCTGTCCCTCCTTGGGACCAGGCAGGGGAGGAGGCAGGGGACACTCCACCCCCCCAATCCAATGAGAGGGGGTGGAGTGCCCCCCTCTCCTTGCCCCCTCTCCCTCCCTGGGACCAGGCAGGGGAGGAGGCCGGGGACACTCCACCCCCCATCCAATGAGAGGGGGTGGAGTGTCCCCCTCTCCTTGCCCCCTCTCCCTCCCTGGGACCAGGCAGGGGAGGAGGCAGGGGACACTCCACCCCCCCCAATCCAATGAGAGGGGGTGGAGTGTCACCCTCTCCTTGCCCCCTCTCCCTCCCTGGGACCAGGCAGGGGAGGAGGCAGGGGACACTCCACCCCCCCAATCCAATGAGAGGGGGTGGAGTGTCCCCCTCTCCTTGCCCCCTCTCCCTCCTTGGGACCAGGCACGGGAGGAGGCAGGGGACACTCCACCCCCCCAATCGAATGAGAGGGGGTGGAGTGTCCCCCTCTCCTTGCCCCCTGTCCCTCCTTGGGACCAGGCAGGGGAGGAGGCAGGGGACACTCCACCCCCCCCAATCCAATGAGAGGGGGTGGAGTGTCCCCCTCTCCTTGCCCCCTCTCCCTCCTTGGGACCAGGCAGGGGAGGAGGCAGGGGACACTCCACCCCCCCTAATCCAATGAGGGTGTGGAGTGTCCCCCTCTCCTTGCCCCCTCTCCCTCCTTGGGACCAGGCAGGGGAGGAGGCAGGGGACACTCCACCCCCCCTAATCCAATGAGAGGGGGTGGAGTGTCCCCCTCTCCTTGCTCCCTGTCCCTCCCTGGGACCAGGCAGGGGAGGAGGCAGGGGACACTCCACCCCCCCAATCCAATGAGAGGGGGTGGAGTGTCACCCTCTCCTTGCCCCCTGTCCCTCCCTGGGACCAGGCAGGGGAGGAGGCAGGGGACACTCCACCCCCCCAATCCAATGAGAGGGGGTGGAGTGTCCCTCTCTCCTTGCCCCCTCTCCCTCCTTGGGACCAGGCACGGGAGGAGGCAGGGGACACTCCACCCCCCCTAATCCAATGAGAGGGGGTGGAGTGTCCCCCTCTCCTTGCCCCCTCTCCCCCCCTGGGACCAGGCAGGCGAGGAGGCAGGGGACACTCCACCCCCCCAATCCAATGAGAGGGGGTGGAGTGTCACCCTCTCCTTGCCCCCTGTCCCTCCCTGGGACCAGGCAGGGGAGGAGGCAGGGGACACTCCACCCCCCCAATCCAATGAGAGGGGGTGGAGTGTCACCCTCTCCTTGCCCCCTGTCCCTCCCTGGGACCAGGCAGGGGAGGAGGCAGGGGACACTCCACCCCCCCTAATCCAATGAGAGGGGGTGGAGTGTCCCCCTCTCCTTGCCCCCTCTCCCTCCTTGGGACCAGGCACGGGAGGAGGCAGGGGACACTCCACCCCCCCAATCCAATGAGAGGGGGTGGAGTGTCACCCTCTCCTTGCCCCCTGTCCCTCCCTGGGACCAGGCAGGGGAAGAGGCAGGGGACACTCCACCCCCCCAATCCAATGAGAGGGGGTGGAGTGTCCCTCTCTCCTTGCCCCCTCTCCCTCCTTGGGACCAGGCACGGGAGGAGGCAGGGGACACTCCACCCCCCCAATCCAATGAGAGGGGGTGGAGTGTCCCCCTCTCCTTGCCCCCTCTCCCTCCCTGGGACCAGGCAGGGGAGGAGGCAGGGGACACTCCACCCCCCCAATCCAATGAGAGGGGGTGGAGTGTCCCCCTCTCCTTGCCCCCTCTCCCTCCCTGGGACCAGGCAGGGGAGGAGGCCGGGGACACTCCACCCCCCCCCCAATCCAATGAGAGGGGGTGGAGTGTCCCCCTCTCCTTGCCCCCTCTCCCTCCTTGGGACCAGGCAGGGGAGGAGGCAGGGGACACTCCACCCCCCCTAATCCAATGAGAGGGGGTGGAGTGTCCCCCTCTCCTTGCCCCCTCTCCCTCCTTGGGACCAGGCAGGGGAGGAGGCAGGGGACACTCCACCCCCCCCAATCCAATGAGAGGGGGTGGAGTGTCCCCCTCTCCTTGCCCCCTCTCCCTCCTTGGGACCAGGCAGGGGAGGAGGCAGGGGACACTCCACCCCCCCAATCCAATGAGAGGGGGTGGAGTGTCCCCCTCTCCTTGCCCCCTGTCCCTCCTTGGGACCAGGCACGGGAGGAGGCAGGGGACACTCCACCCCCCCCAATCCAATGAGAGGGGGTGGAGTGTCCCCCTCTCCTTGCCCCCTGTCCCTCCTTGGGACCAGGCAGGGGAGGAGGCAGGGGACACTCCACCCCCCCTAATCCAATGAGAGGGGGTGGAGTGTCCCCCTCTCCTTGCCCCCTGTCCCTCCCTGGGACCAGGCAGGGGAGGAGGCAGGGGACACTCCACCCCCCCAATCCAATGAGAGGGGGTGGAGTGTCCCCCTCTCCTTGCCCCCTCTCCCTCCCTGGGACCAGGCAGGGGAGGAGGCCGGGGACACTCCACCCCCCCAATCCAATGAGAGGGGGTGGAGTGTCCCCCTCTCCTTGCCCCCTCTCCCTCCCTGGGACCAGGCAGTGGAAGAGGCAGGGGACACTCCACCCCCCCCAATCAATGAGAGGGGGTGGAGTGTCCCCCTCTCCTTGCCCCCTCTCCCCCCTGGGACCAGGCAGGGGAGGAGGCAGGGGATACTCCACCCCCCCAATCCAATGAGAGGGGGTGGAGTGTCCCCCTCTCCTTGCCCCCTCTCCCCCCTGGGACCAGGCAGTGGAGGAGGCAGGGGACACTCCACCCCCCCAATCCAATGAGAGGGGGTGGAGTGTCCCCCTCTCCTTGCCCCTCTCCCTCCTTGGGACCAGGCAGGGGAGGAGGCAGGGGACACTCAACCCCCCCATCCAATGAGAGGGGGTGGAGTGTCCCCCTCTCCTTGCCCCTCTCCCTCCTTGGGACAAGGCAGGGGAGGAGGCAGGGGACACTCAACCCCCCCATCCAATGAGAGGGGGTGGAGTGTCCCCCTCTCCTTGCCCCTCTCCCTCCTTGGGACCAGGCAGGGGAGGAGGCAGGGGACACTCAAACCCCCAATCCAGTTAGAGGGGGTGGAGTGTCCCCCTCTCCTTGCCCCCTCTCCCCCCCTGGGACCAGTCAGGGGGGGAGGCAGGGGACACTCCACCCCCCCAATCCAATGAGAGGGGGTGGAGTGTCCCCCTCTCCTTGCCCCCTCTCCCTCCTTGGGACCAGGCAGGGGAGGAGGCAGGGGACACTCCACCCCCCCCAATCCAATGAGAGGGGGTGGAGTGTCCCCCTCTCCTTGCCCCCTCTCCCTCCTTGGGACCAGGCAGGGGAGGAGGCAGGGGACACTCCACCCCCCCCAATCCAATGAGAGGGGGTGGAGTGTCCCCCTCTCCTTGCCCCCTCTCCCCCCCTGGGACCAGTCAGGGGGGGAGGCAGGGGACACTCCACCCCCCCAATCCAATGAGAGGGGGTGGAGTGTCCCCCTCTCCTTGCCCCCTCTCCCTCCTTGGGACCAGGCAGGGGAGGAGGCAGGGGACACTCCACCCCCCCCAATCCAATGAGAGGGGGTGGAGTGTCCCCCTCTCCTTGCCCCCTGTCCCTCCTTGGGACCAGGCACGGGAGGAGGCAGGGGACACTCCACCCCCCCAATCCAATGAGAGGGGGTGGAGTGTCACCCTCTCCTTGCCCCCTCTCCCTCCCTGGGACCAGGCAGGGGAGGAGGCAGGGGACACTCCACCCCCCCAATCCAGTTAGAGGGGGTGGAGTGTCCCCCTCTCCTTGCCCCCTCTCCCCCCCTGGGACCAGTCAGGGGGGGAGGCAGGGGACACTCCACCAGCCCAATCCAATGAGAGGGGGTGGAGTGTCCCCCTCTCCTTGCCCCCTCTCCCTCCTTGGGACCAGGCAGGGGAGGAGGCAGGGGACACTCCACCCCCCCTAATCCAATGAGAGGGGGTGGAGTGTCCCCCTCTCCTTGCCCCCTGTCCCTCCCTGGGACCAGGCAGGGGAGGAGGCAGGGGACACTCCACCCCCCCAATCCAATGAGAGGGGGTGGAGTGTCCCCCTCTCCTTGCCCCCTCTCCCTCCTTGGGACCAGGCACGGGAGGAGGCAGGGGACACTCCACCCCCCCAATCCAATGAGAGGGGGTGGAGTGTCCCCCTCTCCTTGCTCCCTCTCCCTCCTTGGGACCAGGCAGGGGAGGAGGCAGGGGACACTCCACCCCCCCAATCCAATGAGAGGGGGTGGAGTGTCCCCCTCTCCTTGCCCCCTCTCCCTCCTTGGGACCAGGCACGGGAGGAGGCAGGGGACACTCCACCCCCCCCAATCCAATGAGAGGGGGTGGAGTGTCACCCTCTCCTTGCCCCCTCTCCCTCCCTGGGACCAGGCAGGGGAGGAGGCAGGGGATACTCCACCCCCCAATCCAATGAGAGGGGGTGGAGTGTCCCCCTCTCCTTGCCCCCTCTCCCTCCTTGGGACCAGGCACGGGAGGAGGCAGGGGACACTCCACCCCCCCCAATCCAATGAGAGGGGGTGGAGTGTCCCCCTCTCCTTGCCCCCTGTCCCTCCTTGGGACCAGGCAGGGGAGGAGGCAGGGGACACTCCACCCCCCCAATCCAATGAGAGGGGGTGGAGTGTCACCCTCTCCTTGCCCCCTGTCCCTCCCTGGGACCAGGCAGGGGAGGAGGCAGGGGACACTCCACCCCCCCAATCCAATGAGAGGGGGTGGAGTGTCCCCCTCTCCTTGCCCCCTCTCCCTCCTTGGGACCAGGCAGGGGAGGAGGCAGGGGACACTCCACCCCCCCAATCCAATGAGAGGGGGTGGAGTGTCACCCTCTCCTTGCCCCCTCTCCCTCCCTGGGACCAGGCAGGGGAGGAGGCAGGGGACACTCCACCCCCCCAATCCAATGAGAGGGGGTGGAGTGTCCCCCTCTCCTTGCCCCCTCTCCCTCCTTGGGACCAGGCACGGGAGGAGGCAGGGGACACTCCACCCCCCCCAATCCAATGAGAGGGGGTGGAGTGTCCCCCTCTCCTTGCCCCCTGTCCCTCCTTGGGACCAGGCACGGGAGGAGGCAGGGGACACTCCACCCCCCCCAATCCAATGAGAGGGGGTGGAGTGTCCCCCTCTCCTTGCCCCCTGTCCCTCCCTGGGACCAGGCAGGGGAGGAGGCAGGGGACACTCCACCCCCCCAATCCAATGAGAGGGGGTGGAGTGTCCCCCTCTCCTTGCCCCCTCTCCCTCCTTGGGACCAGGCAGGGGAGGAGGCAGGGGACACTCCACCCCCCCCAATCCAATGAGAGGGGGTGGAGTGTCCCCCTCTCCTTGCCCCCTGTCCCTCCTTGGGACCAGGCACAGGAGGAGGCAGGGGACACTCCACCCCCCCCCAATCCAATGAGAGGGGGTGGAGTGTCACCCTCTCCTTGCCCCCTCTCCCTCCCTGGGACCAGGCAGGGGAGGAGGCAGGGGACACTCCACCCCCCCAATCCAATGAGAGGGGGTGGAGTGTCCCCCTCTCCTTGCCCCCTCTCCCTCCTTGGGACCAGGCACGGGAGGAGGCAGGGGACACTCCACCCCCCCAATCCAATGAGAGGGGGTGGAGTGTCCCCCTCTCCTTGCCCCCTGTCCCTCCTTGGGACCAGGCAGGGGAGGAGGCAGGGGACACTCCACCCCCCCCAATCCAATGAGAGGGGGTGGAGTGTCCCCCTCTCCTTGCCCCCTGTCCCTCCTTGGGACCAGGCAGGGGAGGAGGCAGGGGACACTCCACCCCCCCTAATCCAATGAGAGGGGGTGGAGTGTCCCCCTCTCCTTGCCCCCTGTCCCTCCCTGGGACCAGGCAGGGGAGGAGGCAGGGGACACTCGACCCCCCCTAATCCAATGAGAGGGGGTGGAGTGTCCCCCTCTCCTTGCCCCCTGTCCCTCCTTGGGACCAGGCAGGGGAGGAGGCAGGGGACACTCCACCCCCCCCAATCCAATGAGAGGGGGTGGAGTGTCCCCCTCTCCTTGTCCCCTGTCCCTCCTTGGGACCAGGCAGGGGAGGAGGCAGGGGACACTCCACCCCCCCTAATCCAATGAGAGGGGGTGGAATGTCCCCCTCTCCTTGCCCCCTCTCCCTCCTTGGGACCAGGCAGGGGAGGAGGCAGGGGACACTCCACCCCCCCAATCCAATGAGAGGGGGTGGAGTGTCCCCCTCTCCTTGCCCCCTCTCCCTCCTTGGGACCAGGCAGGGGAGGAGGCAGGGGACACTCCACCCCCCCAATCCAATGAGAGGGGGTGGAGTGTCCCCCTCTCCTTGCCCCCTGTCCCTCCCTGGGACCAGGCAGGGGAGGAGGCAGGGGACACTCGACCCCCCCTAATCCAATGAGAGGGGGTGGAGTGTCCCCCTCTCCTTGCCCCCTGTCCCTCCTTGGGACCAGGCAGGGGAGGAGGCAGGGGACACTCCACCCCCCCCAATCCAATGAGAGGGGGTGGAGTGTCCCCCTCTCCTTGTCCCCTGTCCCTCCTTGGGACCAGGCAGGGGAGGAGGCAGGGGACACTCCACCCCCCCTAATCCAATGAGAGGGGGTGGAATGTCCCCCTCTCCTTGCCCCCTCTCCCTCCTTGGGACCAGGCAGGGGAGGAGGCAGGGGACACTCCACCCCCCCAATCCAATGAGAGGGGGTGGAGTGTCCCCCTCTCCTTGCCCCCTCTCCCTCCTTGGGACCAGGCAGGGGAGGAGGCAGGGGACACTCCACCCCCCCAATCCAATGAGAGGGGGTGGAATGTCCCCCTCTCCTTGCCCCCTCTCCCTCCTTGGGACCAGGCAGGGGAGGAGGCAAAGGACACTCCACCCCCCCAATCCAATGAGAGGGGGTGGAATGTCCCCCTCTCCTTGCCCCCTGTCCCTCCTTGGGACCAGGCAGGGGAGGAGGCAGGGGACACTCCACCCCCCCTAATCCAATGAGAGGGGGTGGAGTGTCCCCCTCTCCTTGCCCCCTGTCCCTCCCTGGGACCAGGCAGGGGAGGAGGCAAAGGACACTCCACCCCCCCTAATCCAATGAGAGGGGGTGGAGTGTCCCCCTCTCCTTGCCCCCTCTCCCTCCTTGGGACCAGGCAGGGGAGGAGGCAGGGGACACTCCACCCCCCCAATCCAATGAGAGGGGGTGGAGTGTCCCCCTCTCCTTGCCCCCTCTCCCTCCTTGGGACCAGGCAGGGGAGGAGGCAGGGGACACTCCACCCCCCCAATCCAATGAGAGGGGGTGGAGTGTCCCCCTCTCCTTGTCCCCTGTCCCTCCTTGGGACCAGGCAGGGGAGAAGGCAGGGGACACTCCACCCCCCAATCCAATGAGAAAGGGTGGAGTGTCCCCCTCTCCTTGCCCCCTCTCCCTCCTTGGGACCAGGCACGGGAGGAGGCAGGGGACACTCCACCCCCAACAATCCAATGAGAGGGGGTGGAGTGTCCCCCTCTCCTTGCCCCCTGTCCCTCCTTGGGACCAGGCAGGGGAGGAGGCAGGGGACACTCCACCCCCCTAATCCAATGAGGGTGTGGAGTGTCCCCCTCTCCTTGCCCCCTCTCCCTCCTTGGGACCAGGCACGGGAGGAGGCAGGGGACACTCCACCCCCCCCAATCCAATGAGAGGGGGTGGAGTGTCCCCCTCTCCTTGCCCCCTGTCCCTCCTTGGGACCAGGCAGGGGAGGAGGCAGGGGACACTCCACCCCCCCTAATCCAATGAGAGGGGGTGGAGTGTCCCCCTCTCCTTGCCCCCTGTCCCTCCCTGGGACCAGGCAGGGGAGGAGGCAGGGGACACTCCACCCCCCCAATCCAATGAGAGGGGGTGGAGTGTCCCCCTCTCCTTGCCCCCTCTCCCTCCCTGGGACCAGGCAGGGGAGGAGGCCGGGGACACTCCACCCCCCATCCAATGAGAGGGGGTGGAGTGTCCCCCTCTCCTTGCCCCCTCTCCCTCCCTGGGACCAGGCAGGGGAGGAGGCAGGGGACACTCCACCCCCCCAATCCAATGAGAGGGGGTGGAGTGTCACCCTCTCCTTGCCCCCTCTCCCTCCCTGGGACCAGGCAGGGGAGGAGGCAGGGGACACTCCACCCCCCCAATCCAATGAGAGGGGGTGGAGTGTCCCCCTCTCCTTGCCCCCTCTCCCTCCTTGGGACCAGGCACGGGAGGAGGCAGGGGACACTCCACCCCCCCAATCCAATGAGAGGGTGTGGAGTGTCCCCCTCTCCTTGCCCCCTCTCCCTCCTTGGGACCAGGCAGGGGAGGAGGCAGGGGACACTCCACCCCCCCCAATCCAATGAGAGGGGGTGGAGTGTCCCCCTCTCCTTGCCCCCTGTCCCTCCTTGGGACCAGGCAGGGGAGGAGGCAGGGGACACTCCACCCCCCCTAATCCAATGAGAGGGGGTGGAGTGTCCCCCTCTCCTTGCCCCCTGTCCCTCCCTGGGACCAGGCAGGGGAGGAGGCAGGGGACACTCCACCCCCCCAATCCAATGAGAGGGGGTGGAGTGTCCCCTTCTCCTTGCCCCCTGTCCCTCCTTGGGACCAGGCAGGGGAGGAGGCAGGGGACACTCCACCCCCCCTAATCCAATGAGAGGGGGTGGAGTGTCCCCCTCTCCTTGCCCCCTCTCCCTCCTTGGGACCAGGCAGGGGAGGAGGCAGGGAACACTCCACCCCCCCAATCCAATGAGAGGGGGTGGAGTGTCCCCCTCTCCTTGCCCCCTCTCCCTCCTTGGGACCAGGCACGGGAGGAGGCAGGGGACACTCCACCCCCCCCAATCCAATGAGAGGGGGTGGAGTGTCCCCCTCTCCTTGCCCCCTGTCCCTCCTTGGGACCAGGCAGGGGAGGAGGCAGGGGACACTCCACCCCCCCAATCCAATGAGAGGGGGTGGAGTGTCCCCCTCTCCTTGCCCCCTCTCCCTCCCTGGGACCAGGCAGGGGAGGAGGCAGGGGACACTCCACCCCCCCAATCCAATGAGAGGGGGTGGAGTGTCCCCCTCTCCTTGCCCCCTCTCCCTCCCTGGGACCAGGCAGGGGAGGAGGCAGGGGACACTCCACCCCCCCAATCCAATGAGAGGGGGTGGAGTGTCCCCCTCTCCTTGCCCCCTCTCTCTCCCTGGGACCAGGCAGGGGAGGAGGCAGGGGACACTCCACCCCCCCAATCCAATGAGAGGGGGTGGAGTGTCACCCTCTCCTTGCCCCCTCTCCCTCCCTGGGACCAGGCAGGGGAGGAGGCAGGGGACACTCCACCCCCCCAATCCAATGAGAGGGGGTGGAGTGTCCCCCTCTCCTTGCCCCCTCTCCCTCCCTGGGACCAGGCAGGGGAGGAGGCCGGGGACACTCCACCCCCCATCCAATGAGAGGGGGTGGAGTGTCCCCCTCTCCTTGCCCCCTCTCCCTCCCTGGGACCAGGCAGGGGAGGAGGCAGGGGACACTCCACCCCCCCAATCCAATGAGAGGGGGTGGAGTGTCACCCTCTCCTTGCCCCCTCTCCCTCCCTGGGACCAGGCAGGGGAGGAGGCAGGGGACACTCCACCCCCCCAATCCAATGAGAGGGGGTGGAGTGTCCCCCTCTCCTTGCCCCCTGTCCCTCCCTGGGACCAGGCAGGGGAGGAGGCAGGGGACACTCCACCCCCCCAATCCAATGAGAGGGGGTGGAGTGTCCCCTTCTCCTTGCCCCCTGTCCCTCCTTGGGACCAGGCAGGGGAGGAGGCAGGGGACACTCCACCCCCCCTAATCCAATGAGAGGGGGTGGAGTGTCCCCCTCTCCTTGCCCCCTCTCCCTCCTTGGGACCAGGCAGGGGAGGAGGCAGGGAACACTCCACCCCCCCAATCCAATGAGAGGGGGTGGAGTGTCCCCCTCTCCTTGCCCCCTCTCCCTCCTTGGGACCAGGCACGGGAGGAGGCAGGGGACACTCCACCCCCCCCAATCCAATGAGAGGGGGTGGAGTGTCCCCCTCTCCTTGCCCCCTGTCCCTCCTTGGGACCAGGCAGGGGAGGAGGCAGGGGACACTCCACCCCCCCAATCCAATGAGAGGGGGTGGAGTGTCCCCCTCTCCTTGCCCCCTCTCCCTCCCTGGGACCAGGCAGGAGAGAAGGCAGGGGACACTCCACCCCCCCAATCCAATGAGAGGGGGTGGAGTGTCCCCCTCTCCTTGCCCCCTGTCCCTCCTTGGGACCAGGCAGGGGAGGAGGCAGGGGACACTCCACCCCCCCCCCCAATCCAATGAGAGGGGGTGGAGTATCCCCCTCTCCTTGCCCCCTCTCCCTCCTTGGGACCAGGCACGGGAGGAGGCAGGGGACACTCCACCCCCCCCCCAATCCAATGAGAGGGGGTGGAGTGTCCCCCTCACCTTGCCCCCTGTCCCTCCTTGGGACCAGGCAGGGGAGGAGGCAGGGGACACTCCACCCCCCCAATCCAATGAGAGGGGGTGGAGTGTCCCCCTCTCCTTGCCCCCTCTCCCTCCCTGGGACCAGGCAGGGGAGGAGGCAGGGGACACTCCACCCCCCCAATCCAATGAGAGGGGGTGGAGTGTCCCCCTCTCCTTGCCCCCTCTCCCTCCCTGGGACCAGGCAGGGGAGGAGGCAGGGGACACTCCACCCCCCCAATCCAATGAGAGGGGGTGGAGTGTCACCCTCTCCTTGCCCCCTCTCCCTCCCTGGGACCAGGCAGGGGAGGAGGCAGGGGACACTCCACTCCCCCAATCCAATGAGAGGGGGTGGAGTGTCACCCTCTCCTTGCCCCCTCTCCCTCCCTGGGACCAGGCAGGGGAGGAGGCAGGGGACACTCCACCCCCCCAATCCAATGAGAGGGGGTGGAGTGTCCCCCTCTCCTTGCCCCCTCTCCCTCCTTGGGACCAGGCACGGGAGGAGGCAGGGGACACTCCCCCCCCCCAATCCAATGAGAGGGGGTGGAGTGCCCCCTCTCCTTGCCCCCTGTCCCTCCTTGGGACCAGGCAGGGGAGGAGGCAGGGGACACTCCACCCCCCCTAATCCAATGAGAGGGGGTGGAGTGTCCCCCTCTCCTTGCCCCCTCTCCCTCCTTGGGACCAGGCAGGGGAGGAGGCAGGGGACACTCCACCCCCCCCAATCCAATGAGAGGGGGTGGAGTGTCCCCCTCTCCTTGCCCCCTGTCCCTCCTTGGGACCAGGCAGGGGAGGAGGCAGGGGACACTCCACCCCCCCTAATCCAATGAGAGGGGGTGGAGTGTCCCCCTCTCCTTGCCCCCTGTCCCTCCCTGGGACCAGGCAGGGGAGGAGGCAGGGGACACTCCACCCCCCAATCCAATGAGAGGGGGTGGAGTGTCCCCCTCTCCTTGCCCCCTCTCCCTCCCTGGGACCAGGCAGGGGAGGAGGCAGGGGATACTCCACCCCCCCCCATCTAATGAGAGGGGGTGGAGTGTCCCCCTCTCCTTGCCCCCTCTCCCTCCCTGGGACCAGGCAGTGGAAGAGGCAGGGGACACTCCACCCCCCCCAATCCAATGAGAGGGGGTGGAGTGTCCCCCTCTCCTTGCCCCCCTCCCTCCCTGGGACCAGGCTGGGGAGGAGGCAGGGGACACTCCACCCCCCCAATCCAATGAGAGGGGGTGGAGTGTCCCCCTCTCCTTGCCCCCTCTCCCTCCCTGGGACCAGGCAGGGGAGGAGGCAGGGGACACTCCACCCCCCCAATCCAGTTAGAGGGGGTGGAGTGTCCCCCTCTCCTTGCCCCCTCTCCCCCCTGGGACCAGTCAGGGGAGGAGGCAGGGGACACTCCACCCCCCAATCCAATGAGAGGGGGTGGAGTGTCCCCCTCTCCTTGCCCCCTCTCCCCCCTCGGACCAGGCAGGGGAGGAGGCAGGGGATACTCCACCCCCCCAATCCAATGAGAGGGGGTGGAGTGTCCCCCTCTCCTTGCCCCCTCTCCCCCCTGGGACCAGGCAGGGGAGGAGGCAGGGGACACTCAACCCCCCCATCCAATGAGAGGGGGTGGAGTGTCCCCCTCTCCTTGCCCCTCTCCCTCCTTGGGACCAGGCAGGGGAGGAGGCAGGGGACACTCAACCCCCCCAATCCAGTTAGAGGGGGTGGAGTGTCCCCCTCTCCTTGCCCCCTCTCCCCCCCTGGGACCAGTCAGGGGGGGAGGCAGGGGACACTCCACCCCCCCAATCCAATGAGAGGGGGTGGAGTGTCCCCCTCTCCTTGCCCCCTCTCCCTCCTTGGGACCAGGCAGGGGAGGAGGCAGGGGACACTCCACCCCCCCATCCAATGAGAGGGGGTGGAGTGTCCCCCTCTCCTTGCCCCTCTCCCTCCTTGGGACCAGGCAGGGGAGGAGGCAGGGGACACTCAACCCCCCCAATCCAGTTAGAGGGGGTGGAGTGTCCCCCTCTCCTTGCCCCCTCTCCCCCCCTGGGACCAGTCAGGGGGGGAGGCAGGGGACACTCCACCCCCCCAATCCAATGAGAGGGGGTGGAGTGTCCCCCTCTCCTTGCCCCCTCTCCCCCCTCGGACCAGGCAGGGGAGGAGGCAGGGTTTACTCCACCCCCCCAATCCAATGAGAGGGGGTGGAGTGTCCCCCTCTCCTTGCCCCCTCTCCCCCCTGGGACCAGGCAGTGGAGGAGGCAGGGGACACTCCACCACCCCAATCCAATGAGAGGGGGTGGAGTGTCCCCCTCTCCTTGCCCCCTCTCCCTCCTTGGGACCAGGCAGGGGAGGAGGCAGGGGACACTCAACCCCCCCATCCAATGAGAGGGGGTGGAGTGTCCCCCTCTCCTTGCCCCTCTCCCTCCTTGGGACCAGGCAGGGGAGGAGGCAGGGGACACTCCACCCCCCCAATCCAATGAGAGGGGGTGGAGTGTCCCCCTCTCCTTGCCCCCTCTCCCCCCTCGGACCAGGCAGGGGAGGAGGCAGGGTTTACTCCACCCCCCCAATCCAATGAGAGGGGGTGGAGTGTCCCCCTCTCCTTGCCCCCTCTCCCCCCTGGGACCAGGCAGTGGAGGAGGCAGGGGACACTCCACCCCCCCAATCCAATGAGAGGGGGTGGAGTGTCCCCCTCTCCTTGCCCCCTCTCCCTCCTTGGGACCAGGCAGGGGAGGAGGCAGGGGACACTCAACCCCCCCATCCAATGAGAGGGGGTGGAGTGTCCCCCTCTCCTTGCCCCTCTCCCTCCTTGGGACCAGGCAGGGGAGGAGGCAGGGGACACTCAACCCCCCCAATCCAGTTAGAGGGGGTGGAGTGTCCCCCTCTCCTTGCCCCCTCTCCCCCCCTGGGACCAGTCAGGGGGGGAGGCAGGGGACACTCCACCCCCCCAATCCAATGAGAGGGGGTGGAGTGTCCCCCTCTCCTTGCCCCCTCTCCCTCCTTGGGACCAGGCAGGGGAGGAGGCAGGGGACACTCAACCCCCCCATCCAATGAGAGGGGGTGGAGTGTCCCCCTCTCCTTGCCCCTCTCCCTCCTTGGGACCAGGCAGGGGAGGAGGCAGGGGACACTCAACCCCCCCAATCCAGTTAGAGGGGGTGGAGTGTCCCCCTCTCCTTGCCCCCTCTCCCCCCCTGGGACCAGTCAGGGGGGGAGGCAGGGGACACTCCACCCCCCCAATCCAATGAGAGGGGGTGGAGTGTCTCCGTCTCCTTGCCCCCTCTCCCTCCTTGGGACCAGGCAGGGGAGGAGGCAGGGGACACTCCACCCCCCCAATCCAATGAGAGGGGGTGGAGTGTCACCCTTTCCTTGCCCCCTCTCCCTCCCTGGGACCAGGCAGGGGAGGAGGCAGGGGACACTCCACCCCCCCAATCCAGTTAGAGGGGGTGGAGTGTCCCCCTCTCCTTGCCCCCTCTCCCCCCCTGGGACCAGTCAGGGGGGGAGGCAGGGGACACTCCACCCCCCCAATCCAATGAGAGGGGGTGGAGTGTCCCCCTCTCCTTGCCCCCTCTCCCTCCTTGGGACCAGGCAGGGGAGGAGGCAGGGGACACTCCACCCCCCCAATCCAATGAGAGGGGGTGGAGTGTCCCCCTCTCCTTGCCCCCTCTCCCTCCCTGGGACCAGGCAGGGGAGGAGGCAGGGGACACTCCACCCCCCCCCAATCCAATGAGAGGGGGTGGAGTGTCACCCTCTCCTTGCCCCCTCTCCCTCCCTGGGACCAAGCAGGTGAGGAGGCAGGGGACACTCCACCCCCCCAATCCAATGAGAGGGGGTGGAGTGTCACCCTCTCCTTGCCCCCTCTCCCTCCCTGGGACCAGGCAGGGGAGGAGGCAGGGGACACTCCACCCCCCCAATCCAATGAGAGGGGGTGGAGTGTCCCCCTCTCCTTGCCCCCTCTCCCTCCTTGGGACCAGGCAGGGGAAGAGGCAGGGGACACTCCACCCCCCCAATCCAATGAGAGGGGGTGGAGTGTCACCCTCTCCTTGCCCCCTCTCCCTCCCTGGGACCAAGCAGGGGAGGACGCAGGGGACACTCCACCCCCCCAATCCAATGAGAGGGGGTGGAGTGTCACCCTCTCCTTGCCCCCTCTCCCTCCCTGGGACCAAGCAGGGGAGGAGGCAGGGGACACTCCACCCCCCCAATCCAATGAGAGGGGGTGGAGTGTCCCCCTCTCCTTGCCCCCTCTCCCTCCTTGGGACCAGGCACGGGAGGAGGCAGGGGACACTCCACCCCCCCCAATCCAATGAGAGGGGGTGGAGTGTCACCCTCTCCTTGCCCCCTCTCCCTCCCTGGGACCAAGCAGGGGAGGAGGCAGGGGACACTCCACCCCCCCAATCCAATGAGAGGGGGTGGAGTGTCACCCTCTCCTTGCCCCCTCTCCCTCCCTGGGACCAGGCAGGGGAGGAGGCAGGGGACACTCCACCCCCCCAATCCAATGAGAGGGGGTGGAGTGTCCCCCTCTCCTTGCCCCCTCTCCCTCCTTGGGACCAGGCACGGGAGGAGGCAGGGGACACTCCACCCCCCCCATCCAATGAGAGGGGGTGGAGTGTCCCCCTCTCCTTGCCCCCTGTCCCTCCTTGGGACCAGGCAGGGGAGGAGGCAGGGGACACTCCACCCCCCCAATCCAATGAGAGGGGGTGGAGTGTCCCCCTCTCCTTGCCCCCTCTCCCTCCCTGGGACCAGGCAGGGGAGGAGGCCGGGGACACTCCACCCCCCATCCAATGAGAGGGGGTGGAGTGTCCCCCTCTCTTTGCCCCCTCTCCCTCCTTGGGACCAGGCAGGGGAGGAGGCCGGGGACACTCCACCCCCAAATCCAATGAGAGGGGGTGGAGTGTCCCCCTCTCTTTGCCCCCTCTCCCTCCCTGGGACCAGGCAGGGGAGGAGGCCGGGGACACTCCACCCCCCATCCAATGAGAGGGGGTGGAGTGTCCCCCTCTCCTTGCCCACTCTCCCTCCTTGGGACCAGGCACGGGAGGAGGCAGGGGACACTCCACCCCCCCAATCCAATGAGAGGGGGTGGAGTGTCCCCCTCTCTTTGCCCCCTCTCCCTCCCTGGGACCAGGCAGGGGAGGAGGCAGGGGACACTCCACCCCCCCAATCCAATGAGAGGGGGTGGAGTGTCACCCTCTCCTTGCCCCCTCTCCCTCCCTGGGACCAGGCAGGGGAGGAGGCAGGGGACACTCCACCCCCCCAATCCAATGAGAGGGGGTGGAGTGTCACCCTCTCCTTGCCCCCTCTCCCTCCTTGGGACCAGGCACGGGAGGAGGCAGGGGACACTCCACCCCCCCAATCCAATGAGAGGGGGTGGAGTGTCCCCCTCTCCTTGCCCCCTGTCCCTCCTTGGGACCAGGCAGGGGAGGAGGCAGGGGACACTCCACCCCCCCTAATCCAATGAGAGGTGGTGGAGTGTCCCCCTCTCCTTGCCCCCTCTCCCTCCTTGGGACCAGGCACGGGAGGAGGCAGGGGACACTCCACCCCCCCAATCCAATGAGAGGGGGTGGCGTGTCCCCCTCTCCTTGCCCCCTCTCCCTCCCTGGGACCAGGCAGGGGAGGAGGCAGGGGACACTCCACCCCCCCAATCCAATGAGAGGGGGTGGAGTGTCACCCTCTCCTTGCCCCCTCTCCCTCCCTGGGACCAGGCACGGGAGGAGGCAGGGGACACTCCACCCCCCCAATCCAATGAGAGGGGGTGGAGTATCCCCCTCTCCTTGCCCCCTGTCCCTCCCTGGGACCAGGCAGGGGGGGAGGCAGGGGACACTCCACCCCCCCAATCCAATGAGAGGGGGTGGAGTGTCCCCCTCTCCTTGCCCCCTCTCCCTCCTTGGGACCAGGCAGGGGAGGAGGCAGGGGACACTCCACCCCCCCAATCCAATGAGAGGGGGTGGAGTGTCCCCCTCTCCTTGCCCCCTCTCCCTCCCTGGGACCAGGCAGGGGAGGAGGCAGGGGACACTCCACCCCCCCCCCAATCCAATGAGAGGGGGTGGAGTGTCACCCTCTCCTTGCCCCCTCTCCCTCCCTGGGACCAAGCAGGGGAGGACGCAGGGGACACTCCACCCCCCCAATCCAATGAGAGGGGGTGGAGGGTCCCCCTCTCCTTGCCCCCTCTCCCTCCCTGGAACCAAGCAGGGGAGGAGGCAGGGGACACTCCACCCCCCCAATCCAATGAGAGGGGGTGGAGTGTCACCCTCTCCTTGCCCCCTCTCCCTCCCTGGGACCAAGCAGGGGAGGACGCAGGGGACACTCCACCCCCCCAATCCAATGAGAGGGGGTGGAGTGTCACCCTCTCCTTGCCCCCTCTCCCTCCCTGGGACCAAGCAGGTGAGGAGGCAGGGGACACTCCACCCCCCCAATCCAATGAGAGGGGGTGGAGTGTCACCCTCTCCTTGCCCCCTCTCCCTCCCTGGGACCAGGCAGGGGAGGAGGCAGGGGACACTCCACCCCCCCAATCCAATGAGAGGGGGTGGAGTGTCCCCCTCTCCTTGCCCCCTCTCCCTCCTTGGGACCAGGCACGGGAGGAGGCAGGGGACACTCCACCCCCCCCAATCCAATGAGAGGGGGTGGAGTGTCACCCTCTCCTTGCCCCCTCTCCCTCCCTGGGACCAAGCAGGGGAGGACGCAGGGGACACTCCACCCCCCCAATCCAATGAGAGGGGGTGGAGTGTCACCCTCTCCTTGCCCCCTCTCCCTCCCTGGGACCAAGCAGGGGAGGAGGCAGGGGACACTCCACCCCCCCAATCCAATGAGAGGGGGTGGAGTGTCCCCCTCTCCTTGCCCCCTCTCCCTCCTTGGGACCAGGCACGGGAGGAGGCAGGGGACACTCCACCCCCCCCAATCCAATGAGAGGGGGTGGAGTGTCACCCTCTCCTTGCCCCCTCTCCCTCCCTGGGACCAAGCAGGGGAGGAGGCAGGGGACACTCCACCCCCCCAATCCAATGAGAGGGGGTGGAGTGTCACCCTCTCCTTGCCCCCTCTCCCTCCCTGGGACCAGGCAGGGGAGGAGGCAGGGGACACTCCACCCCCCCAATCCAATGAGAGGGGGTGGAGTGTCCCCCTCTCCTTGCCCCCTCTCCCTCCTTGGGACCAGGCACGGGAGGAGGCAGGGGACACTCCACCCCCCCCATCCAATGAGAGGGGGTGGAGTGTCCCCCTCTCCTTGCCCCCTGTCCCTCCTTGGGACCAGGCAGGGGAGGAGGCAGGGGACACTCCACCCCCCCAATCCAATGAGAGGGGGTGGAGTGTCCCCCTCTCCTTGCCCCCTCTCCCTCCCTGGGACCAGGCAGGGGAGGAGGCCGGGGACACTCCACCCCCCATCCAATGAGAGGGGGTGGAGTGTCCCCCTCTCTTTGCCCCCTCTCCCTCCTTGGGACCAGGCAGGGGAGGAGGCCGGGGACACTCCACCCCCAAATCCAATGAGAGGGGGTGGAGTGTCCCCCTCTCTTTGCCCCCTCTCCCTCCCTGGGACCAGGCAGGGGAGGAGGCCGGGGACACTCCACCCCCCATCCAATGAGAGGGGGTGGAGTGTCCCCCTCTCCTTGCCCACTCTCCCTCCTTGGGACCAGGCACGGGAGGAGGCAGGGGACACTCCACCCCCCCAATCCAATGAGAGGGGGTGGAGTGTCCCCCTCTCTTTGCCCCCTCTCCCTCCCTGGGACCAGGCAGGGGAGGAGGCAGGGGACACTCCACCCCCCCAATCCAATGAGAGGGGGTGGAGTGTCACCCTCTCCTTGCCCCCTCTCCCTCCCTGGGACCAGGCAGGGGAGGAGGCAGGGGACACTCCACCCCCCCAATCCAATGAGAGGGGGTGGAGTGTCACCCTCTCCTTGCCCCCTCTCCCTCCCTGGGACCAGGCACGGGAGGAGGCAGGGGACACTCCACCCCCCCAATCCAATGAGAGGGGGTGGAGTGTCCCCCTCTCCTTGCCCCCTGTCCCTCCTTGGGACCAGGCAGGGGAGGAGGCAGGGGACACTCCACCCCCCCTAATCCAATGAGAGGGGGTGGAGTGTCACCCTCTCCTTGCCCCCTCTCCCTCCCTGGGACCAGGCAGGGGAGGAGGCAGGGGACACTCCACCCCCCCAATCCAATGAGAGGGGGTGGAGTGTCCCCCTCTCCTTGCCCCCTCTCCCTCCTTGGGACCAGGCACGGGAGGAGGCAGGGGACACTCCACCCCCCCAATCCAATGAGAGGGGGTGGAGTGTCCCCCTCTCCTTGCCCCCTGTCCCTCCTTGGGACCAGGCAGGGGAGGAGGCAGGGGACACTCCACCCCCCCTAATCCAATGAGAGGTGGTGGAGTGTCCCCCTCTCCTTGCCCCCTCTCCCTCCTTGGGACCAGGCACGGGAGGAGGCAGGGGACACTCCACCCCCCCCAATCCAATGAGAGGGGGTGGCGTGTCCCCCTCTCCTTGCCCCCTCTCCCTCCCTGGGACCAGGCAGGGGAGGAGGCAGGGGACACTCCACCCCCCCAATCCAATGAGAGGGGGTGGAGTGTCACCCTCTCCTTGCCCCCTCTCCCTCCCTGGGACCAGGCACGGGAGGAGGCAGGGGACACTCCACCCCCCCAATCCAATGAGAGGGGGTGGAGTATCCCCCTCTCCTTGCCCCCTGTCCCTCCCTGGGACCAGGCAGGGGAGGAGGCAGGGGACACTCCACCCCCCCAATCCAATGAGAGGGGGTGGAGTGTCACCCTCTCCTTGCCCCCTCTCCCTCCCTGGGACCAGGCAGGGGAGGAGGCAGGGGATACTCCACCCCCCCAATCCAATGAGAGGGGGTGGAGTGTCCCCCTCTCCTTGCCCCCTCTCCCTCCTTGGGACCAGGCACGGGAGGAGGCAGGGGACACTCCACCCCCCCCAATCCAATGAGAGGGGGTGGAGTGTCCCCCTCTCCTTGCCCCCTGTCCCTCCTTGGGACCAGGCAGGGGAGGAGGCAGGGGACACTCCACCCCCCCTAATCCAATGAGAGGTGGTGGAGTGTCCCCCTCTCCTTGCCCCCTCTCCCTCCTTGGGACCAGGCAGGGGAGGAGGCAGGGGACACTCCACCCCCCCTAATCCAATGAGAGGTGGTGGAGTGTCCCCCTCTCCTTGCCCCCTCTCCCTCCCTGGGACCAGGCAGGGGAGGAGGCAGGGGACACTCCACCCCCCCCAATCCAATGAGAGGGGGTGGAGTGTCCCCCTCTCCTTGCCCCCTCTCCCTCCTTGGGACCAGGCACGGGAGGAGGCAGGGGACACTCCACCCCCCCCCAATCCAATGAGAGGGGGTGGAGTGTCCCCCTCTCCTTGCCCCCTGTCCCTCCTTGGGACCAGGCAGGGGAGGAGGCAGGGGACACTCCACCCCCCCTAATCCAATGAGAGGTGGTGGAGTGTCCCCCTCTCCTTGCCCCCTCTCCCTCCTTGGGACCAGGCACGGGAGGAGGCAGGGGACACTCCACCCCCCCCAATCCAATGAGAGGGGGTGGAGTGTCCCCCTCTCCTTGCCCCCTGTCCCTCCTTGGGACCAGGCAGGGGAGGAGGCAGGGGCCACTCCACCCCCCCTAATCCAATGAGAGGGGGTGGAGTGTCCCCCTCTCCTTGCCCCCTGTCCCTCCCTGGGACCAGGCAGGGGAGGAGGCAGGGGACACTCCACCCCCCCAATCCAATGAGAGGGGGTGGAGTGTCCCCCTCTCCTTGCCCCCTCTCCCTCCCTGGGACCAGGCAGGGGAGGAGGCCGGGGACACTCCACCCCCCATCCAATGAGAGGGGGTGGAGTGTCCCCCTCTCCTTGCCCCCTCTCCCTCCCTGGGACCAGGCAGGGGAGGAGGCAGGGGACACTCCACCCCCCCAATTCAATGAGAGGGGGTGGAGTGTCACCCTCTCCTTGCCCCCTCTCCCTCCCTGGGACCAGGCAGGGGAGGAGGCAGGGGACACTCCACCCCCCCAATCCAATGAGAGGGGGTGGAGTGTCCCCCTCTCCTTGCCCCCTCTCCCTCCTTGGGACCAGGCACGGGAGGAGGCAGGGGACACTCCACCCCCCCAATCCAATGAGAGGGGGTGGAGTGTCCCCCTCTCCTTGCCCCCTCTCCCTCCTTGGGACCAGGCACGGGAGGAGGCAGGGGACACTCAACCCCCCCAATCCAATGAGAGGGGGTGGAGTGTCCCCCTCTCCTTGCCCCCTGTCCCTCCTTGGGACCAGGCAGGGGAGGAGGCAGGGGACACTCCACCCCCCAATCCAATAAGAGGGGGTGGAGTGTCACCCTCTCCTTGCCCCCTCTCCCTCCCTGGGACCAGGCAGGGGAGGAGGCAGGGGACACTCCACCCCCCCAATCCAATGAGAGGGGGTGGAGTGTCCCCCTCTCCTTGCCCCCTCTCCCTCCCTGGGACCAGGCAGGGGAGGAGGCAGGGGACACTCCACCCCCCCCAACCAATGAGAGGGGGTGGATTGTCCCCCTCTCCTTGCCCCCTCTCCCTCCCTGGGACCAGGCAGGGGAGGAGGCAGGGGACACTCCACCCCCCCAATCCAATGAGAGGGGGTGGAGTGTCCCCCTCTCCTTGCCCCCTCTCCCTCCCTGGGACCAGGCAGGGGAGGAGGCAGGGGACACTCCACCCCCCCAATCCAATGAGAGGGGGTGGAGTGTCCCCCTCTCCTTGCCCCCTCTCCCTCCCTGGGACCAGGCAGGGGAGGAGGCAGGGGACACTCCACCCCCCCAATCCAATGAGAGGGGGTGGAGTGTCACCCTCTCCTTGCTCCCTCTCCACCCCTGGGACCAGGCAGGGGAGGAGGCAGGGGACACTCCACCCCCCCCAATCCAATGAGAGGGGGTGGAGTGTCCCCCTCTCCTTGCCCCCTGTCCCTCCCTGGGACCAGGCAGGGGAGGAGGCAGGGGACACTCCACCCCCCCAATCCAATGAGAGGGGGTGGAGTGTCACCCTCTCCTTGCCCCCTCTCCCTCCCTGGAACCAGGCAGGGGAGGAGGCAGGGGACACTCCACCCCCCCAATCCAATGAGAGGGGGTGGAGTGTCCCCCTCTCCTTGCCCCCTCTCCCTCCTTGGGACCAGGCACAGGAGGAGGCAGGGGACACTCCACCCCCCCCAATCCAATGAGAGGGGGTGGAGTGTCCCCCTCTCCTTGCCCCCTGTCCCTCCTTGGGACCAGGCAGGGGAGGAGGCAGGGGACACTCCACCCCCCCTAATCCAATGAGAGGGGGTGGAGTGTCCCCCTCTCCTTGCCCCCTCTCCCTCCTTGGGACCAGGCACGGGAGGAGGCAGGGGACACTCCACCCCCCCCAATCCAATGAGAGGGGGTGGAGTGTCCCCCTCTCCTTGCCCCCTGTCCCTCCTTGGGACCAGGCAGGGGAGGAGGCAGGGGACACTCCACCCCCCCTAATCCAATGAGAGGGGGTGGAGTGTCCCCCTCTCCTTGCCCCCTCTCCCTCCCTGGGACCAGGCAGGGGAGGAGGCAGGGGACACTCCACCCCCCCCAATCCAATGAGAGGGGGTGGAGTGTCACCCTCTCCTTGCCCCCTCTCCCTCCCTGGGACCAGGCAGGGGAGGAGGCAGGGGACACTCCACCCCCCCAATCCAATGAGAGGGGGTGGAGTGTCCCCCTCTCCTTGCCCCCTCTCCCTCCTTGGGACCAGGCAGTGGAAGAGGCAGGGGACACTCCA
Source organism: Anolis sagrei (assembly GCF_037176765.1). Taxonomy (NCBI): domain Eukaryota; kingdom Metazoa; phylum Chordata; class Lepidosauria; order Squamata; family Anolidae; genus Anolis; species Anolis sagrei. The sequence goes on along the minus strand of NC_090034.1, from coordinate 65,042 downwards.
CCCCCCCCAATCCAATGAGAGGGGGTGGAGTGTCCCCCTCTCCTTGCCCCCTCTCCCCCCTGGGACCAGTCAGGGGAGGAGGCAGGGGACACTCCACCCCCCCAATCCAATGAGAGGGGGTGGAGTGTCCCCCTCTCCTTGCCCCCTCTCCCTCCCTGGGACCAGGCAGGGGAGGAGGCAGGGGACACTCCAGCCCCCATCCAATGAGAGGGGGTGGAGTGTCCCCCTCCTTGCCCCCTCTCCCTCCCTGGGACCAGGCAGGGGAGGAGGCAGGGGACACTCCACCCCCCAATCCAATGAGAGGGGGTGGAGTGTCCCCCTCTCCTTGCCCCCTCTCCCCCCCTGGGACCAGGCAGGGGAGGAGTCAGGGGACACTCCACCCCCCCAATCCAATGAGAGGGGGTGGAGTGTCCCCCTCTCCTTGCCCCCTCTCCCTCCCTGGGACCAGGCAGGGGAGGAGGCAGGGGACACTCCACCCCCCCAATGCAATGAGAGGGGGTGGAGTGTCCCCCTCTCCTTGCCCCCTCTCCCCCCCTGGGACCAGGCAGGGGAGGAGGCAGGGGACACTCCACCCCCCAATCCAATGAGAGGCGGTGGAGTGTCCCCCTCTCCTTGCCCCCTCTCCCTCCCTGGGACCAGGCAGGGGAGGAGGCAGGGGACACTCCACCCCCCAATCCAATGAGAGGGGGTGGAGTGTCACCCTCTCCTTGCCCACTCTCCCTCCCTGGGACCAGGCAGGGGAGGAGGCAGGGGACACTCCACCCCCCCCAATCCAATGAGAGGGGGTGGAGTGTCCCCCTCTCCTTGCCCCCTCTCCCTCCCTGGGACCAGGCAGTGGAAGAGGCAGGGGACACTCCAACCCCCCCAATACAATGAGAGGGGGTGGAGTGTCCCCCTCTCCTTGCCCCCTCTCCCTCCCTGGGACCAGGCAGGGGAGGAGGCAGGGGACACTCCACCCCCCCAATCCAATGAGAGGGGGTGGAGGGTCCCCCTCTCCTTGCCCCCTCTCCCTCCCTGGGACCAGGCAGGGGTGGAGGCAGGGGACACTCCACCCCCCCAATCCAATGAGAGGGGGTGGAGTGTCCCCCTCTCCTTGCCCCCTCTCCCTCCCTGGGACCAGGCAGTGGAAGAGGCAGGGGACACTCCACCCCCCAATCCAATGAGAGGGGGTGGAGTGTCCCCCTCTCCTTGCCCCCTCTCCCCCCCTGGGACCAGGCAGGGGAGGAGGCAGGGGACACTCCACCCCCCCAATCCAATGAGAGGGGGTGGAGTGTCCCCCTCTCCTTGCTCCCTCTCCCCCCTGGGACCAGGCAGGGGAGGAGGCAGGGGACACTCCACCCCCAAATCCAATGAGAGGGGGTGGAGTGTCCCCCTCTCCTTGCCCCCTCTCCCCCTTGGGACCAGGCAGGGGAGGAGGCAGGGGACACTCCACCCCCCCAATCCAATGAGAGGGGGTGGAGTGTCCCCCTCTCCTTGCCCCCTCTCCCTCCCTGGGACCTGGCAGGGGAGGAGGCAGGGGACACTCCACCCCCCCAATCCAATGAGAGGGGGTGGAGGGTCCCCCTCTCCTTGCCCCCTCTCCCTCCCTGGGACCAGGCAGTGGAAGAGGCAGGGGACACTCCACCCCCCCAATCCAATGAGAGGGGGTGGAGGGTCCCCCTCTCCTTGCCCCCTCTCCCTCCCTGGGACCAGGCAGGGGAGGAGGCAGGGGACACTCCACCCCCCCAAATCCAATGAGAGGGGGTGGAGTGTCCCCCTCTCCTTGCCCCCTGTCCCTCCTTGGGACCAGGCAGGGGAGGAGGCAGGGGACACTCCACCCCCCCAATCCAATGAGAGGGGGTGGAGTGTCCCCCTCTCCTTGCCCCCTCTCCCTCCCTGGGACCTGGCAGGGGAGGAGGCAGGGGACACTCCACCCCCCCAATCCAATGAGAGGGGGTGGAGGGTCCCCCTCTCCTTGCCCCCTCTCCCTCCCTGGGACCAGGCAGTGGAAGAGGCAGGGGACACTCCACCCCCCCAATCCAATGAGAGGGGGTGGAGTGTCCCCCTCTCCTTGCTCCCTCTCCCCCCTGGGACCAGGCAGGGGAGGAGGCAGGGGACACTCCACCCCCCAAATCCAATGAGAGGGGGTGGAGTGTCCCCCTCTCCTTGCCCCCTCTCCCCCCTGGGACCAGGCAGGGGAGGAGGCAGGGGACACTCCACCCCCCCAATCCAATGAGAGGGGGTGGAGTGTCCCCCTCTCCTTGCCCCCTCTCCCTCCCTGGGACCAGGCAGGGGAGGAGGCAGGGGACACTCCACCCCCCCAATCCAATGAGAGGGGGTGGAGTGTCCCCCTCTCCTTGCCCCCTCTCCCTCCCTGGGGTCTCTTCCACCGGACTGGAGCTTAACTGCCACTTTCAAACCTTTTCCTCCTTAAGCTCCGCCCACCTCCTCTGAGGCTTTGTCTTGTCACCATGGCAACCTATCCCTCACAGCTAGGCCATGGCAATAAATGTAATACATAAATACCGTTTAAATACAGTATAATAAACACTCTATAATAAACATTTCTCTACAATACTATATTACACATACATTACCTTTATATAATTTGGATCTACCTGTGATCATCCTCTATCCAATTCTCCATATCAACATCAAATATCCTTGTCCAAATGTGTTTCTATCTCATTAACATATATAATTGACTTTCTACCTAGTCTGGTCAATTTATAAGACATTTATCTGTATACCATACCACAACTTTTTTCCATACATATGGTCCCACTTTGTTAATAGCCCACACAATAGTTAAACTCCCACATTTGATCATTGACATAGATGTCTTAGTGTCCAATGTCCCATGGTTCAAACACAGCCTCGGTTGTACTGGACCAACTGTCCACAGCAATGTCTCTTTATGATGATCTTTTAGCTTCTTTTTTTCCACTTCTTCGTTTCTTCTTTTTAGGTTTCTTCTTTTGTCTGACCTTCCAATTATCAGGAACAGTTTTGTTTCCATCGATTTTCAGGGCTTGAACAATGGCTTGCTTCCATGAAGCATCAGGTTGTAGTGAATAATCTGGAATTCCTCGAGCATCTTTTCTTGGCACTGAAGAGAACTCATTGTCCTTGGAAGAACGAACACGAATATTGTCCTTCTTCATGGCAAGCTCATCACTGCTATCTGGACAAACTTCCAAAGCTAGAAATTGCAGCTTTTTCTTTTTATCATCACCAATATAGTCTGTGTATATTAGTTTTCTTGTCAGTCTATCAGCTTGGCTTTTATTCTCTCTTTCCTCTCCGTTCAAGGATAAAGGAGATCTCTCTTCCGACACATGGCCAAATCTTCTTTTTCTGTTTACTTTCTCTTCACATGCATGGATCTTTGTTTCACAGAAGACCCCTGGATATTCTGAACTCGCATCAGCTTCTACTGTCACATCCAGAGTTTGTTTTCCTTTAGCTTTCTCTTTTACTTTTATTTTATTGTCTTTGTCAAAAAGTTCGGCTGAGGTAATTTCTTTATGTGGCGCTGAAGGAAATACATCTTTTAAGGTCAAGGATTCCTCTTTCTCCTCAGAGTTTATCACTTGTCTTTCCAGACCTATTGTTTCTATACTCTCTTCACTGGCTCTCAAATAATCAGCCACTGGAATCGGCTCTGCTGCAGGGCTTGTTCCTCGTTTGCATGGTCTCTTCTGGCTGTACACTTCTGACTTTATATTTGGAACACCATCTTCAGCAATAAATCTATAGGGTTGTTCTTTTGCTCTTTGTTCCTGTTGAATTTCTTTGACTCCTCCTGTCTTCTTAATAAGCTCAGCAACCGTAGTGCTAGATTCTGGCTTCTCATCCCCATCCTGTTGTATGGTGAAACACATGGCTTTTTGATCAGGGCTTTTGTTCTTATATTCTTCCTCCTCACACGTCATTCTCCAGTTTTCAATCTTTTTAGCCATGCCATCCAGCCCAGAGGCAGCTCCGCCATCTTTGTCTTTCTCATCTTCCTGTGTCACCTTCCTGGCTACTTTTTCAAGCCTTGTGGCTCTCCTGATGAGGGACAAATGGCCTGGAGTCCCTGGCTGAAATTCCTGGTGCCATTCCACAGCTTGTGCCACAACTTCTATGGCACTGTTTAAATCTCCTCTGCGCCTCAAACATGCCGCCATTGTCAAAACTAAGTCTGAGTCACTCCTCAGCACTTCTGCATCTTTTAAAATTATGTATGTTTCATGTACATGGCCTTGATCCCACTTTTGTATTGCCATAGTCAACTTCTCATGTTCGCTCTTTAATTCACCCATGCTTTCTTTCTCAGCCTCCTTTTGTTCTACCTCAGCTGTTTTCATAACTTCTTCCCTTTCTACTTTTGGCTGTGACTCTCTAACTGTCACTACAGCTGTCCCTTCAGCTTTGGTATCCGCCATATTGGCTGCTTCTGAGGTAATCTCCTTCTGTTGTCTGGTAGCCGTTTTTCAGCAACTTTTACCTCACAACTTATTTTAAAATTAAACTTAAGGCACTCGATTAGTTGTTACACGAATCCCGTCGTCTGCCACCAAAAATGTAAAGAAGCACTAATCCCACTAGATGCCACCAAAAATTATGTGAGGAAGTATTAATCTTCTTTAATGCCACCAATATTCTGTGAGGAACCTTCTTTTACATATCAATTAAGCTGCCTCCAATATGTTTAGAGACGCTGGTTTATGTCTCTGTTTATCTTTAGTTGGGTTGTGAGGTGATTTTGGTAGTGTGGAATGCACCAAGCATAAAAGCAATGGAGGAGGCAGGTTTGAAATAAAAAGAGAACAAGTTTTATTGTTAACAGAACGTAATTGTTGCAGTTTTGAGAGTTTGAACTTGGCACAAGGCTTGATGTTACAAAATGGCTGGTTTGAGATACTTTCAGGCTTCTGAATGTTACAAATCTACAAACTCCTTCCTTAGTGAAGTGCTTATACTATGTCAGAGTTCCCTATTGTGAATGTCCACACTGTTTGCCCTATACTCGGAACAAACCACTGATCACCAGTCTTTCCTTACTGGCGATCCTTAAAACCCCCTCTGTTAGATTCTTTAACCTAAGTAATCTAACAAGGTAACACCTTCAGCTCTCTTGCTGAAGAAATATTCACAAATTCTAAGAACTGCTGAATTCTCACAGCTTCACAACCACAGAGCCCTAACTGACTCTCCTCTTCCCCGGGTCTCCTCCACCGGACTCAACTACTTTCCCCAGAGTCCTTTCTTGACTCTGCTATTTCCCAGAGCCCTTAACTGGCTCTGCTCTTCTCCGGGTCTCCTCCACCGGACTGGAGCTTAACTGCCACTTTCAAACCTTTTTTTCCTTAAGCTCCGCCCACCTCCTCTTCTGCCTTGTCTTGTCACCATGGCAACCTATCCCTCACGGCTAGGCCATGGCAATAAATGTAATACATAAATACAGATTCAACACAGTACATTAAACACTCTATAATAAACATTATAAATACAGTTTAAACACGTTATAAATAACACTTTATAATGAACACATCTCTACACCCCCCAATCCAATGAGAGGGGGTGGAGGGTCCCCCTCTCCTTGCCCCCTCTCCCTCCCTGGGACCAGGCAGGGGAGGAGGCAGGGGACACTCCACCCCCCAATCCAATGAGAGGGGGTGGAGTGTCCCCCTCTCCTTGCCCCCTCTCCCTCCCTGGTACCAGGCAAGGGAGGAGGCAGGGGACACTCCACCCCCCCAATCCAATGAGAGGGGGTGGAGTGTCCCCCTCTCCTTGCCCCCTCTCCCCCCCTGGGACCAGGCAGGAGAGGAGGCAGGGGACACTCCACCCCCCCAATCCAATTAGAGGGGGTGGAGTGTCCCCCTCTCCTTGCTCCCTCTCCCCCCCTGGGACCAGGCAGGGGAGGAGGCAGGGGACACTCCACCCCCCAAATCCAATGAGAGGGGGTGGAGTGTCCCCCTCTCCTTGCCCCCTCTCCACCCTGGGACCAGGCAGGGGAGGAGGCAGGGGACACTCCACCCCCCCAATCCAATGAGAGGGGGTGGAGTGTCCCCCTCTCCTTGCCCCCTCTCCCTCCCAGGGACCAGGCAGGGGAGGAGGCAGGGGACACTCCACCCCCCCAATCCAATGAGAGGGGGTGGAGGGTCCCCCTCTCCTTGCCCCCTCTCCCTCCCTGGGACAAGGCAGGGGAGGAGGCAGGGGACACTCCACCCCCCCAATCCAATGAGAGGGGGTGGAGTGTCCCCCTCTCCTTGCCCCCTCTCCCTCCCTGGGACCAGGCAGGGGAGGAGGCAGGGGACACTCCACCCCCCCAATCCAATGAGAGGAGGTGGAGTGTCCCCCTCTCCTTGCCCCCTCTCCCTCCCTGGGACCAGGCAGTGGAAGAGGCAGGGGACACTCCACCCCCCCCCCCCAATCCAATGAGAGGAGGTGGAGTGTCCCCCTCTCCTTGCCCCCTCTCCTCCCTGGGACCAGGCAGTGGAAGAGGCAGGGGACATTCCACCCCATCACCTTGCCCCCCTCCCTCCCTGGGACCAGGCTGGGGAGGAGGCAGGGGACACTTCACCCCCCCAATCCAATGAGAGGGGGTGGAGTGTCCCCCTCTCCTTGCCCCCTCTCCCTCCCAGGGACCAGGCAGGGGAGGAGGCAGGGGACACTCCACCCCCCCAATCCAATGAGAGGGGGTGGAGTGTCCCCCTCTCCTTGCCCCCTCTCCCTCCCTGGGACCAGGCAGGGGAGGAGGCAGGGGACACTCCACCCCCCCAATCCAATGAGAGGGGGTGGAGTGTCACCCTCTCCTTGCCCCCTCTCCTCCCTGGGACCAGGCAGTGGAAGAGGCAGGGGACATTCCACCCCATCACCTTGCCCCCCTCCCTCCCTGGGACCAGGCTGGGGAGGAGGCAGGGGACACTCCACCCCCCCAATCCAATGAGAGGGGGTGGAGTGTCCCCCTCTCCTTGCCCCCTCTCCCTCCCAGGGACCAGGCAGGGGAGGAGGCAGGGGACACTCCACCCCCCCCCAATCCAATGAGAGGGGGTGGAGTGTCCCCCTCTCCTTGCCCCCTGTCCCTCCTTGGGACCAGGCAGGGGAGGAGGCAGGGGACACTCCACCCCCCCAATCCAATGAGAGGGGGTGGAGTGTCCCCCTCTCCTTGCCCTTCTCCCTCCCTGGGACCAGGCAGGGGAGGAGGCAGGGGACACTCCACCCCCCCATCCAATGAGAGGGGGTGGAGTGTCCCCCTCTCCTTGCCCCCTCTCCCTCCCTGGGACCAGGCAGGGGAGGAGGCAGTGGACACTCCACCCCCCCAATCCAATGAGAGGGGGTGGAGTGTCACCCTCTCCTTGCCCCCTCTCCCTCCCTGGGACCAGGCAGGGGAGGAGGCAGGGGACACTCCACCCCCCCAATCCAATGAGAGGGGGTGGAGTGTCCCCCTCTCCTTGCCCCCTCTCCCTCCTTGGGACCAGGCATGGGAGGAGGCAGGGGACACTCCACCCCCCCCCAATCCAATGAGAGGGGGTGGAGTGTCCCCCTCTCCTTGCCCCCTCTCCCTCCTTGGGACCAGGCACGGGAGGAGGCAGGGGACACTCCACCCCCAATCCAGTTAGAGGGGGTGGAGTGTCCCCCTCTCCTTGCCCCCTCTCCCCCCTGGGACCAGTCAGGGGAGGAGGCAGGGGACACTCCACCCCCCAATCCAATGAGAGGTGGTGGAGTGTCCCCCTCTCCTTGCCCCCTCTCCCCCCTGGGACCAGGCAGGGGAGGAGGCAGGGGACACTCCACCCCCCCAATCCAATGAGAGGGGGTGGAGTGTCCCCCTCTCCTTGCCCCCTCTCCCTCCCTGGGACCAGGCAGGGGAGGAGGCAGGGGACACTCCACCCCCCCAATCCAATGAGAGGGGGTGGAGTGTCCCCCTCTCCTTGCCCCCTCTCCCTCCCTGGGGTCTCTTCCACCGGACTGGAGCTTAACTGCCACTTTCAAACCTTTTCCTCCTTAAGCTCCGCCCACCTCCTCTGAGGCTTTGTCTTGTCACCATGGCAACCTATCCCTCACAGCTAGGCCATGGCAATAAATGTAATACATAAATACAGATTCAACACAGTACATTAAACACTCTATAATAAACATTATAAATACAGTTTAAACACGTTATAAATAACACTTTATAATGAACACATCTCTACACCCCCCAATCCAATGAGAGGGGGTGGAGGGTCCCCCTCTCCTTGCCCCCTCTCCCTCCCTGGGACCAGGCAGGGGAGGAGGCAGGGGACACTCCACCCCCCAATCCAATGAGAGGGGGTGGAGTGTCCCCCTCTCCTTGCCCCCTCTCCCTCCCTGGTACCAGGCAAGGGAGGAGGCAGGGGACACTCCACCCCCCCAATCCAATGAGAGGGGGTGGAGTGTCCCCCTCTCCTTGCCCCCTCTCCCCCCCTGGGACCAGGCAGGGGAGGAGGCAGGGGACACTCCACCCCCCCAATCCAATGAGAGGGGGTGGAGTGTCCCCCTCTCCTTGCTCCCTCTCCCCCCCTGGGACCAGGCAGGGGAGGAGGCAGGGGACACTCCACCCCCCAAATCCAATGAGAGGGGGTGGAGTGTCCCCCTCTCCTTGCCCCCTCTCCCCCCTGGGACCAGGCAGGGGAGGAGGCAGGGGACACTCCACCCCCCCAATCCAATGAGAGGGGGTGGAGTGTCCCCCTCTCCTTGCGCCCTCTCCCTCCCTGGGACCAGGCAGGGGAGGAGGCAGGGGACACTCCACCCCCCCAATCCAATGAGAGGGGGTGGAGGGTCCCCCTCTCCTTGCCCCCTCTCCCTCCCTGGGACAAGGCAGGGGAGGAGGCAGGGGACACTCCACCCCCCCAATCCAATGAGAGGGGGTGGAGTGTCCCCCTCTCCTTGCCCCCTCTCCCTCCCTGGGACCAGGCAGGCGAGGAGGCAGGGGACACTCCACCCCCCCAATCCAATGAGAGGGGGTGGAGTGTCCCCCTCTCCTTGCCCCCTCTCCCCCCCTGGGACCAGGCAGTGGAAGAGGCAGGGGACACTCCACCCCCCCAATCCAATGAGAGGGGGTGGAGTGTCCCCCTCTCCTTGCCCCCTCTCCCCCCTGGGACCAGGCAGGAGAGGAGGCAGGGGACACTCCACCCCCCAATCCAATGAGAGGGGGTGGAGTGTCCCCCTCTCCTTGCCCCCTCTCCCCCCCTGGGACCAGGCAGGGGAGGAGGCAGGGGACACTCCACCCCCCCAATCCAATGAGAGGGGGTGGAGTGTCCCCCTCTCCTTGCCCCCTCTCCCCCCTGGGACCAGGCAGGAGAGGAGGCAGGGGACACTCCACCCCCCAATCCAATGAGAGGGGGTGGAGTGTCCCCCTCTCCTTGCCCCCTCTCCCCCCCTGGGACCAGGCAGGGGAGGAGGCAGGGAACACTCCACCCCCCCAATCCAATGAGAGGGGGTGGAGTGTCCCCCTCTCCTTGCCCCCTCTCCCTCCCTGGGACCAGGCAGGGGAGGAGGCAGGGGACACTCCACCCCCCCAATCCAATGAGAGGGGGTGGAGTGTCCCCCTCTCCTTGCCCCCTCTCCCTCCCAGGGACCAGGCAGGGGAGGAGGCAGGGGACACTCCACCCCCCCAATCCAATGAGAGGGGGTGGAGTGTCCCCCTCTCCTTGCCCCCTCTCCCTCCCTGGGACCAGGCAGGGGAGGAGGCAGGGGACACTCCACCCCCCCAATCCAATGAGAGGGGGTGGAGTGTCCCCCTCTCCTTGCCCCCTCTCCCTCCCTGGGACCAGGCAGGGGAGGAGGCAGGGGACACTCCACCTCCCCCCCCATCCAATGAGAGGGGGTGGAGTGTCCCCCTCTCCTTGCCCCTCTCCCTCCTTGGGACCAGGCAGGGGAGGAGGCAGGGGACACTCCACCCCCCCAATCCAATGAGAGGGGGTGGAGTGTCCCCCTCTCCTTGCCCCCTCTCCCTCCATGGGACCAGGCAGTGGAAGAGGCAGGGGACACTCCACCCCCCCCCAATCCAATGAGAGGGGGTGGAGTGTCCCCCTCTCCTTGCCCCCTCTCCCTCCCTGGGACCAGGCAGTGGAAGAGGCAGGGGACATTCCACCCCATCACCTTGCCCCCCTCCCTCCCTGGGACCAGGCAGGGGAGGAGGCAGGGGACACTCCACCCCCCCAATCCAATGAGAGGGGGTGGAGTGTCCCCCTCTCCTTGCCCCTTCTCCCCCCTGGGACCAGGCAGGGGAGGAGGCAGGGGACACTCCACCCCCCCAATCCAATGAGAGCGGGTGGAGTGTCCCCCTCTCCTTGCTCCCTCTCCCCCCCTGTGACCAGGCAGGAGAGGAGGCAGGGGACACTCCACCCCCCAATCCAATGAGAGGGGGTGGAGTGTCCCCCTCTCCTTGCTCCCTCTCCCTCCCTGGGATCGGGGGTGGAGTGTCCCCCTCTCCTTGCCCCCTCTCCCTCCCTGGGACCAGGCAGTGGAAGAGGCAGGGGACATTCCACCCCATCACCTTGCCCCCCTCCCTCCCTGGGACCAGGCTGGGGAGGAGGCAGGGGACACTCCACCCCCCCAATCCAATGAGAGGGGGTGGAGTGTCCCCCTCTCCTTGCCCCCTCTCCCTCCTTGGTACCAGGCAGGGGAGGAGGCAGGGGACACTCCACCCCCCCAATCCAATGAGAGGGGGTAGAGTGTCCCCCTCTCCTTGCCCCCTCTCCCTCCTTGGTACCAGGCAGGGGAGGAGGCAGGGAACACTCCACCCCCAAAATCCAATGAGAGGGGGTGGAGTGTCCCCCTCTCCTTGCCCCCTCTACCTCCCTGGGACCAGGCAGGGGAGGAGGCAGGGGACACTCCACCCCCCCCAATCAAATGAGAGGGGGTGGAGTGTCCCCCTCTCCTTGCCCCCTCTCCCTCCCTGGGACCGGGGGTGGAGTGTCCCCCTCTCCTTGCCAGCTCTCCCTCCTTGGGACCAGGCAGGGGAGGAGGCAGGGGACACTCCACCCCCCCATCCAATGAGAGGGGGTGGAGTGTCCCCCTCTCCTTGCCCCCTCTCCCTCCCTGGGACCAGGCAGGGGAGGAGGCAGGGGACACTCCACCCCCCCAATCCAATGAGAGGGGGTGGAGTGTCACCCTCTCCTTGCCCCCTCTCCCTCCCTGGGACCAGGCAGGGGAGGAGGCAGGGGACACTCCACCCCCCCAATCCAATGAGAGGGGGTGGAGTGTCCCCCTCTCCTTGCCCCCTCTCCCTCCTTGGGACCAGGCACGGGAGGAGGCAGGGGACACTCCACCCCCCCTAATCCAATGAGAGGGGGTGGAGTGTCCCCCTCTCCTTGCCCCCTGTCCCTCCCTGGGACAAGGCAGGGGAGGAGGCAGGGGACACTCCACCCCCCCAATCCAATGAGAGGGGGTGTAGTGTCCCCCTCTCCTTGCCCCCTCTCCCTCCCTGGGACCAGGCAGGGGAGGAGGCAGGGGACACTCCACCCCCTCAATCCAATGAGAGGGGGTGGAGTGTCCCCCTCTCCTTGCCCCCTCTCCCCCCCTGGGACCAGGCAGGGGAGGAGGCAGGGGACACTCCACCCCCCCAATACAATGAGAGGGGTGGAGTGTCCCCCTCTCCTTGCCCCCTCTCCCCCCCTGGGACCAGGCAGGGGAGGAGGCAGGGGACACTCCACCCCCCCATCCAATGAGAGGGGGTGGAGTATCACCCTCTCCTTGCCCCCTCTCCCTCCCTGGGACCAGGCAGGGGAGGAGGCAGGGGACACTCCACCCCCCCCAATCCAATGAGAGGGGGTGGAGTGTCTCCATCTCCTTGCCCCCTCTCCCTCCCTGGGACCAGGCAGGGGAGGAGGCAGGGGACACTCCACCCCCCCCAATCCAATGAGAGGGGGTGGAGTGTCCCCCTCTCCTTGCCCCCTCTCCCTCCTTGGGACCAGGCAGGGGAGGAGGCAGGGGACACTCCACCCCCCCCAATCCAATGAGAGGGGGTGGAGTGTCCCCCTCTCCTTGCCCCCTCTCCCTCCTTGGGACAAGGCAGTGGAGGAGGAAGGGGACACTCCACCCCCCCCCCCCAATCCAATGAGAGGGGGTGGAGTGTCCCCCTCTCCTTGCCCCCTGTCCCTCCTTGGGACCAGGCAGGGGAGGAGGCAGGGGACACTCCACCCCCCCCAATCCAATGAGAGGGGGTGGAGTGTCCCCCTCTCCTTGCCCCCTCTCCCTCCCTGGGACCAGGCAGGGGAGGAGGCAGGGGACACTCCACCCCCCCCAAACCAATGAGAGGGGGTGGATTGTCCCCCTCTCCTTGCCCCCTCTCCCTCCCTGGGACCAGGCAGGGGAGGAGGCAGGGGACACTCCACCCCCCCCAAACCAATGAGAGGGGGTGGATTGTCCCCCTCTCCTTGCCCCCTCTCCCTCCGTGGGACCAGGCAGGGGAGGAGGCAGGGGACACTCCACCCTCCCAATCCAATGAGAGGGGGTGGAGTGTCCCCCTCTCCTTGCCCCCTCTCCCTCCCTGGGACCAGGCAGGGGAGGATGCAGGGGACACTCCACCCCCCTGTGAGGAAGTATTAATCTTCTTTAATGCCACCAATATTCTGTGAGGAACCTTCTTTTACATATCAATTAAGCTGCCTCCAATATGTTTAGAGACGCTGGTTTATGTCTCTGTTTATCTTTAGTTGGGTTGTGAGGTGATTTTGGTAGTGTGGAATGCACCAAGCATAAAAGCAATGGAGGAGGCAGGTTTGAAATAAAAAGAGAACAAGTTTTATTGTTAACAGAACGTAATTGTTGCAGTTTTGAGAGTTTGAACTTGGCACAAGGCTTGATGTTACAAAATGGCTGGTTTGAGATACTTTCAGGCTTCTGAATGTTACAAATCTACAAACTCCTTCTTTAGTGAAGTGCTTATACTATGTCAGAGTTCCCTATTGTGAATGTCCACACTGTTTGCCCTATACTCGGAACAAACCACTGATCACCAGTCTTTCCTTACTGGCGATCCTTAAAACCCCCTCTGTTAGATTCTTTAACCTAAGTAATCTAACAAGGTAACACCTTCAGCTCTCTTGCTGAAGAAATATTCACAAATTCTAAGAACTGCTGAATTCTCACAGCTTCACAACCACAGAGCCCTAACTGACTCTCCTCTTCCCCGGGTCTCCTCCACCGGACTCAACTACTTTCCCCAGAGTCCTTTCTTGACTCTGCTATTTCCCAGAGCCCTTAACTGGCTCTGCTCTTCTCCGGGTCTCCTCCACCGGACTGGAGCTTAACTGCCACTTTCAAACCTTTTTTTCCTTAAGCTCCGCCCACCTCCTCTTCTGCCTTGTCTTGTCACCATGGCAACCTATCCCTCACAGCTAGGCCATGGCAATAAATGTAATACATAAATACAGATTCAACACAGTACATTAAACACTCTATAATAAACATTATAAATACAGTTTAAACACGTTATAAATAACACTTTATAATGAACACATCTCTACACCCCCCAATCCAATGAGAGGGGGTGGAGGGTCCCCCTCTCCTTGCCCCCTCTCCCTCCCTGGGACCAGGCAGGGGAGGAGGCAGGGGACACTCCACCCCCCAATCCAATGAGAGGGGGTGGAGTGTCCCCCTCTCCTTGCCCCCTCTCCCTCCCTGGTACCAGGCAAGGGAGGAGGCAGGGGACACTCCACCCCCCCAATCCAATGAGAGGGGGTGGAGTGTCCCCCTCTCCTTGCCCCCTCTCCCCCCCTGGGACCAGGCAGGAGAGGAGGCAGGGGACACTCCACCCCCCCAATCCAATGAGAGGGGGTGGAGTGTCCCCCTCTCCTTGCTCCCTCTCCCCCCCTGGGACCAGGCAGGGGAGGAGGCAGGGGACACTCCACCCCCCAAATCCAATGAGAGGGGGTGGAGTGTCCCCCTCTCCTTGCCCCCTCTCCCCCCTGGGACCAGGCAGGGGAGGAGGCAGGGGACACTCCACCCCCCCAATCCAATGAGAGGGGGTGGAGTGTCCCCCTCTCCTTGCCCCCTCTCCCTCCCAGGGACCAGGCAGGGGAGGAGGCAGGGGACACTCCACCCCCCCAATCCAATGAGAGGGGGTGGAGGGTCCCCCTCTCCTTGCCCCCTCTCCCTCCCTGGGACAAGGCAGGGGAGGAGGCAGGGGACACTCCACCCCCCAATCCAATGAGAGGGGGTGGAGTGTCCCCCTCTCCTTGCCCCCTCTCCCTCCCTGGGACCAGGCAGGGGAGGAGGCAGGGGACACTCCACCCCCCCAATCCAATGAGAGGAGGTGGAGTGTCCCCCTCTCCTTGCCCCCTCTCCCTCCCTGGGACCAGGCAGTGGAAGAGGCAGGGGACACTCCACCCCCCCCCCCAATCCAATGAGAGGAGGTGGAGTGTCCCCCTCTCCTTGCCCCCTCTCCTCCCTGGGACCAGGCAGTGGAAGAGGCAGGGGACATTCCACCCCATCACCTTGCCCCCCTCCCTCCCTGGGACCAGGCTGGGGAGGAGGCAGGGGACACTCCACCCCCCCAATCCAATGAGAGGGGGTGGAGTGTCCCCCTCTCCTTGCCCCCTCTCCCTCCCTGGGGTCTCTTCCACCGGACTGGAGCTTAACTGCCACTTTCAAACCTTTTCCTCCTTAAGCTCCGCCCACCTCCTCTGAGGCTTTGTCTTGTCACCATGGCAACCTATCCCTCACAGCTAGGCCATGGCAATAAATGTAATACATAAATACAGATTCAACACAGTACATTAAACACTCTATAATAAACATTATAAATACAGTTTAAACACGTTATAAATAACACTTTATAATGAACACATCTCTACACCCCCCAATCCAATGAGAGGGGGTGGAGGGTCCCCCTCTCCTTGCCCCCTCTCCCTCCCTGGGACAAGGCAGGGGAGGAGGCAGGGGACACTCCACCCCTCAATCCAATGAGAGGGGGTGGAGTGTCCCCCTCTCCTTGCCCCCTCTCCCTCCCTGGTACCAGGCAAGGGAGGAGGCAGGGGACACTCCACCCCCCCAATCCAATGAGAGCGGGTGGAGTGTCCCCCTCTCCTTGCTCCCTCTCCCCCCCTGTGACCAGGCAGGGGAGGAGGCAGGGGACACTCCACCCCCCCAATCCAATGAGAGGGGGTGGAGTGTCCCCCTCTCCTTGCCCCCTCTCCCCCCTGGGACCAGGCAGGGGAGGAGGCAGGGGACACTCCACCCCCCCAATCCAATGAGAGGGGGTGGAGTGTCCCCCTCTCCTTGCTCCCACTCCCTCCCTGGGATCGGGGGTGGAGTGTCCCCCTCTCCTTGCCCCCTCTCCCTCCCTGGGACCAGGCAGTGGAAGAGGCAGGGGACATTCCACCCCATCACCTTGCCCCCCTCCCTCCCTGGGACCAGGCTGGGGAGGAGGCAGGGGACACTCCACCCCCCCAATCCAATGAGAGGGGGTGGAGTGTCCCCCTCTCCTTGCCCCCTCTCCCTCCTTGGTACCAGGCAGGGGAGGAGGCAGGGGACACTCCACCCCCCCAATCCAATGAGAGGGGGTAGAGTGTCCCCCTCTCCTTGCCCCCTCTCCCTCCTTGGGACCAGGCAGGGGAGGAGGCAGGGGACACTCCACCCCCCCCAATCCAATGAGAGGGGGTGGTCCCCCTCTCCTTGCCCCCTCTCCCTCACTGGGACCAGGCAGGGGAGGAGGCAGGGAACACTCCACCCCCCAAATCCAATGAGAGGGGGTGGAGTGTCCCCCTCTCCTTGCCCCCTCTACCTCCCTGGGACCAGGCAGGGGAGGAGGCAGGGGACACTCCACCCCCCCCAATCAAATGAGAGGGGGTGGAGTGTCCCCCTCTCCTTGCCCCCTCTCCCTCCCTGGGACCGGGGGTGGAGTGTCCCCCTCTCCTTGCCAGCTCTCCCTCCTTGGGACCAGGCAGGGGAGGAGGCAGGGGACACTCCACCCCCCCATCCAATGAGAGGGGGTGGAGTGTCCCCCTCTCCTTGCCCCCTCTCCCTCCCTGGGACCAGGCAGGGGAGGAGGCAGGGGACACTCCACCCCCCCAATCCAATGAGAGGGGGTGGAGTGTCACCCTCTCCTTGCCCCCTCTCCCTCCCTGGGACCAGGCAGGGGAGGAGGCAGGGGACACTCCACCCCCCCAATCCAATGAGAGGGGGTGGAGTGTCCCCCTCTCCTTGCCCCCTCTCCCTCCTTGGGACCAGGCACGGGAGGAGGCAGGGGACACTCCACCCCCCCTAATCCAATGAGAGGGGGTGGAGTGTCCCCCTCTCCTTGCCCCCTGTCCCTCCCTGGGACAAGGCAGGGGAGGAGGCAGGGGACACTCCACCCCCCCAATCCAATGAGAGGGGGTGTAGTGTCCCCCTCTCCTTGCCCCCTCTCCCTCCCTGGGACCAGGCAGGGGAGGAGGCAGGGGACACTCCACCCCCCCATCCAATGAGAGGGGGTGGAGTGTCCCCCTCTCCTTGCCCCCTCTCCCTCCCTGGGACCAGGCAGGGGAGGAGGCAGGGGACACTCCACCCCCCCAATCCAATGAGAGGGGGTGGAGTGTCCCCCTCTCCTTGCCCCCTCTCCCTCCCTGGGACCAGGCAGGGGAGGAGGCAGGGGACACTCCACCCCCTCAATCCAATGAGAGGGGGTGGAGTGTCCCCCTCTCCTTGCCCCCTCTCCCCCCCTGGGACCAGGCAGGGGAGGAGGCAGGGGACACTCCACCCCCCCAATACAATGAGAGGGGTGGAGTGTCCCCCTCTCCTTGCCCCCTCTCCCCCCCTGGGACCAGGCAGGGGAGGAGGCAGGGGACACTCCACCCCCCCATCCAATGAGAGGGGGTGGAGTATCACCCTCTCCTTGCCCCCTCTCCCTCCCTGGGACCAGGCAGGGGAGGAGGCAGGGGACACTCCACCCCCCCCAATCCAATGAGAGGGGGTGGAGTGTCCCCCTCTCCTTGCCCCCTCTCCCTCCTTGGGACCAGGCAGGGGAGGAGGCAGGGGACACTCCACCCCCCCCAATCCAATGAGAGGGGGTGGAGTGTCCCCCTCTCCTTGCCCCCTCTCCCTCCTTGGGACAAGGCAGTGGAGGAGGAAGGGGACACTCCACCCCCCCCAAACCAATGAGAGGGGGTGGATTGTCCCCCTCTCCTTGCCCCCTCTCCCTCCCTGGGACCAGGCAGGGGAGGAGGCAGGGGACACTCCACCCCCCCAATCCAATGAGAGGAGGTGGAGTGTCCCCCTCTCCTTGCCCCCTCTCCCTCCCTGGGACCAGGCAGTGGAAGAGGCAGGGGACACTCCACCCCCCCCCCAATCCAATGAGAGGAGGTGGAGTGTCCCCCTCTCCTTGCCCCCTCTCCTCCCTGGGACCAGGCAGTGGAAGAGGCAGGGGACATTCCACCCCATCACCTTGCCCCCCGCCCTCCCTGGGACCAGGCTGGGGAGGAGGCAGGGGACACTCCACCCCCCCAATCCAATGAGAGGGGGTGGAGTGTCCCCCTCTCCTTGCCCCCTCTCCCTCCCAGGGACCAGGCAGGGGAGGAGGCAGGGGACACTCCACCCCCCCCCCAATCCAATGAGAGGGGGTGGAGTGTCCCCCTCTCCTTGCCCCCTGTCCCTTTTTGGGACCAGGCAGGGGAGGAGGCAGGGGACACTCCACCCCCCCTAATCCAATGAGAGGGGGTGGAGTGTCCCCCTCTCCTTGCCCCCTGTCCCTCCCTGGGACCAGGCAGGGGAGGAGGCAGGGGACACTCCACCCCCCCAATCCAATGAGAGGGGGTGGAGTGTCCCCCTCTCCTTGCCCTTCTCCCTCCCTGGGACCAGGCAGGGGAGGAGGCAGGGGACACTCCACCCCCCCATCCAATGAGAGGGGGTGGAGTGTCCCCCTCTCCTTGCCCCCTCTCCCTCCCTGGGACCAGGCAGGGGAGGAGGCAGGGGACACTCCACCCCCCCAATCCAATGAGAGGGGGTGGAGTGTCACCCTCTCCTTGCCCCCTCTCCCTCCCTGGGACCAGGCAGGGGAGGAGGCAGGGGACACTCCACCCCCCCAATCCAATGAGAGGGGGTGGAGTGTCCCCCTCTCCTTGCCCCCTCTCCCTCCTTGGGACCAGGCATGGGAGGAGGCAGGGGACACTCCACCCCCCCCCCAATCCAATGAGAGGGGGTGGAGTGTCCCCCTCTCCTTGCCCCCTCTCCCTCCTTGGGACCAGGCACGGGAGGAGGCAGGGGACACTCCACCCCCAATCCAGTTAGAGGGGGTGGAGTGTCCCCCTCTCCTTGCCCCCTCTCCCCCCTGGGACCAGTCAGGGGAGGAGGCAGGGGACACTCCACCCCCCAATCCAATGAGAGGTGGTGGAGTGTCCCCCTCTCCTTGCCCCCTCTCCCCCCTGGGACCAGGCAGGGGAGGAGGCAGGGGACACTCCACCCCCCCAATCCAATGAGAGGGGGTGGAGTGTCCCCCTCTCCTTGCCCCCTCTCCCTCCCTGGGACCAGGCAGGGGAGGAGGCAGGGGACACTCCACCCCCCCAATCCAATGAGAGGGGGTGGAGTGTCCCCCTCTCCTTGCCCCCTCTCCCTCCCTGGGGTCTCTTCCACCGGACTGGAGCTTAACTGCCACTTTCAAACCTTTTCCTCCTTAAGCTCCGCCCACCTCCTCTGAGGCTTTGTCTTGTCACCATGGCAACCTATCCCTCACAGCTAGGCCATGGCAATAAATGTAATACATAAATACAGATTCAACACAGTACATTAAACACTCTATAATAAACATTATAAATACAGTTTAAACACGTTATAAATAACACTTTATAATGAACACATCTCTACACCCCCCAATCCAATGAGAGGGGGTGGAGTGTCCCCCTCTCCTTGCTCCCTCTCCCCCCCTGGGACCAGGCAGGGGAGGAGGCAGGGGACACTCCACCCCCCAAATCCAATGAGAGGGGGTGGAGTGGCCCCTCTCCTTGCCCCCTCTCCCCCCTGGGACCAGGCAGGGGAGGAGGCAGGGGACACTCCACCCCCCCAATCCAATGAGAGGGGGTGGAGTGTCCCCCTCTCCTTGCGCCCTCTCCCTCCCTGGGACCAGGCAGGGGAGGAGGCAGGGGACACTCCACCCCCCCAATCCAATGAGAGGGGGTGGAGGGTCCCCCTCTCCTTGCCCCCTCTCCCTCCCTGGGACCAGGCAGGGGAGGAGGCAGGGAACACTCCACCCCCCCAATCCAATGAGAGGGGGTGGAGTGTCCCCCTCTCCTTGCCCCCTCTCCCTCCCAGGGACCAGGCAGGGGAGGAGGCAGGGGACACTCCACCCCCCCAATCCAATGAGAGGGGGTGGAGTGTCCCCCTCTCCTTGCCCCCTCTCCCTCCCTGGGACCAGGCAGGGGAGGAGGCAGGGGACACTCCACCCCCCCAATCCAATGAGAGGGGGTGGAGTGTCCCCCTCTCCTTGCCCCCTCTCCCTCCCTGGGACCAGGCAGGGGAGGAGGCAGGGGACACTCCACCCCCCCCCATCCAATGAGAGGGGGTGGAGTGTCCCCCTCTCCTTGCCCCTCTCCCTCCTTGGGACCAGGCAGGGGAGGAGGCAGGGGACACTCCACCCCCCCAATCCAATGAGAGGGGGTGGAGTGTCCCCCTCTCCTTGCCCCCTCTCCCTCCCTGGGACCAGGCAGTGGAAGAGGCAGGGGACACTCCACCCCCCCCCCAATCCAATGAGAGGGGGTGGAGTGTCCCCCTCTCCTTGCCCCCTCTCCCTCCCTGGGACCAGGCAGTGGAAGAGGCAGGGGACATTCCACCCCATCACCTTGCCCCCCTCCCTCCCTGGGACCAGGCAGGGGAGGAGGCAGGGGACACTCCACCCCCCCAATCCAATGAGAGGGGGTGGAGTGTCCCCCTCTCCTTGCCCCTTCTCCCCCCTGGGACCAGGCAGGGGAGGAGGCAGGGGACACTCCACCCCCCCAATCCAATGAGAGGGGGTGGAGTGTCCCCCTCTCCTTGCCCCCTCTCCCTCCCTGGGGTCTCTTCCACCGGACTGGAGCTTAACTGCCACTTTCAAACCTTGCCCCTTCTCCCCCCTGGGACCAGGCAGGGGAGGAGGCAGGGGACACTCCACCCCCCCAATCCAATGAGAGGGGGTGGAGTGTCCCCCTCTCCTTGCCCCCTCTACCTCCCTGGGACCAGGCAGGGGAGGAGGCAGGGGACACTCCACCCCCCCAATCAAATGAGAGGGGGTGGAGTGTCCCCCTCTCCTTGCCCCCTCTCCCTCCCTGGGACCGGGGGTGGAGTGTCCCCCTCTCCTTGCCAGCTCTCCCTCCTTGGGACCAGGCAGGGGAGGAGGCAGGGGACACTCCACCCCCCCATCCAATGAGAGGGGGTGGAGTGTCCCCCTCTCCTTGCCCCCTCTCCCTCCCTGGGACCAGGCAGGGGAGGAGGCAGGGGACACTCCACCCCCCCAATCCAATGAGAGGGGGTGGAGTGTCACCCTCTCCTTGCCCCCTCTCCCTCCCTGGGACCAGGCAGGGGAGGAGGCAGGGGACACTCCACCCCCCCAATCCAATGAGAGGGGGTGGAGTGTCCCCCTCTCCTTGCCCCCTCTCCCTCCTTGGGACCAGGCACGGGAGGAGGCAGGGGACACTCCACCCCCCCTAATCCAATGAGAGGGGGTGGAGTGTCCCCCTCTCCTTGCCCCCTGTCCCTCCCTGGGACAAGGCAGGGGAGGAGGCAGGGGACACTCCACCCCCCCAATCCAATGAGAGGGGGTGTAGTGTCCCCCTCTCCTTGCCCCCTCTCCCTCCCTGGGACCAGGCAGGGGAGGAGGCAGGGGACACTCCACCCCCCCATCCAATGAGAGGGGGTGGAGTGTCCCCCTCTCCTTGCCCCCTCTCCCTCCCTGGGACCAGGCAGGGGAGGAGGCAGGGGACACTCCACCCCCCCAATCCAATGAGAGGGGGTGGAGTGTCCCCCTCTCCTTGCCCCCTCTCCCTCCCTGGGACCAGGCAGGGGAGGAGGCAGGGGACACTCCACCCCCTCAATCCAATGAGAGGGGGTGGAGTGTCCCCCTCTCCTTGCCCCCTCTCCCCCCCTGGGACCAGGCAGGGGAGGAGGCAGGGGACACTCCACCCCCCCAATACAATGAGAGGGGTGGAGTGTCCCCCTCTCCTTGCCCCCTCTCCCCCCCTGGGACCAGGCAGGGGAGGAGGCAGGGGACACTCCACCCCCCCATCCAATGAGAGGGGGTGGAGTATCACCCTTTCCTTGCCCCCTCTCCCTCCCTGGGACCAGGCAGGGGAGGAGGCAGGGGACACTCCACCCCCCCAATCCAATGAGAGGGGGTGGAGTGTCTCCGTCTCCTTGCCCCCTCTCCCTCCCTGGGACCAGGCAGGGGAGGAGGCAGGGGACACTCCACCCCCCCCAATCCAATGAGAGGGGGTGGAGTGTCCCCCTCTCCTTGCCCCCTCTCCCTCCTTGGGACCAGGCAGGGGAGGAGGCAGGGGACACTCCACCCCCCCCAATCCAATGAGAGGGGGTGGAGTGTCCCCCTCTCCTTGCCCCCTCTCCCTCCTTGGGACAAGGCAGTGGAGGAGGAAGGGGACACTCCACCCCCCCCCAATCCAATGAGAGGGGGTGGAGTGTCCCCCTCTCCTTGCCCCCTGTCCCTCCTTGGGACCAGGCAGGGGAGGAGGCAGGGGACACTCCACCCCCCCAATCCAATGAGAGGGGGTGGAGTGTCCCCCTCTCCTTGCCCCCTCTCCCTCCCTGGGACCAGGCAGGGGAGGAGGCAGGGGACACTCCACCCCCCCCAAACCAATGAGAGGGGGTGGATTGTCCCCCTCTCCTTGCCCCCTCTCCCTCCCTGGGACCAGGCAGGGGAGGAGGCAGGGGACACTCCACCCCCCCAATCCAATGAGAGGAGGTGGAGTGTCCCCCTCTCCTTGCCCCCTCTCCCTCCCTGGGACCAGGCAGTGGAAGAGGCAGGGGACACTCCACCCCCCCCCCAATCCAATGAGAGGAGGTGGAGTGTCCCCCTCTCCTTGCCCCCTCTCCTCCCTGGGACCAGGCAGTGGAAGAGGCAGGGGACATTCCACCCCATCACCTTGCCCCCCGCCCTCCCTGGGACCAGGCTGGGGAGGAGGCAGGGGACACTCCACCCCCCCAATCCAATGAGAGGGGGTGGAGTGTCCCCCTCTCCTTGCCCCCTCTCCCTCCCAGGGACCAGGCAGGGGAGGAGGCAGGGGACACTCCACCCCCCCCCCAATCCAATGAGAGGGGGTGGAGTGTCCCCCTCTCCTTGCCCCCTGTCCCTTTTTGGGACCAGGCAGGGGAGGAGGCAGGGGACACTCCACCCCCCCTAATCCAATGAGAGGGGGTGGAGTGTCCCCCTCTCCTTGCCCCCTGTCCCTCCCTGGGACCAGGCAGGGGAGGAGGCAGGGGACACTCCACCCCCCCAATCCAATGAGAGGGGGTGGAGTGTCCCCCTCTCCTTGCCCTTCTCCCTCCCTGGGACCAGGCAGGGGAGGAGGCAGGGGGCACTCCACCCCCCCATCCAATGAGAGGGGGTGGAGTGTCCCCCTCTCCTTGCCCCCTCTCCCTCCCTGGGACCAGGCAGGGGAGGAGGCAGGGGACACTCCACCCCCCCAATCCAATGAGAGGGGGTGGAGTGTCACCCTCTCCTTGCCCCCTCTCCCTCCCTGGGACCAGGCAGGGGAGGAGGCAGGGGACACTCCACCCCCCCAATCCAATGAGAGGGGGTGGAGTGTCCCCCTCTCCTTGCCCCCTCTCCCTCCTTGGGACCAGGCATGGGAGGAGGCAGGGGACACTCCACCCCCCCCCCCCAATCCAATGAGAGGGGGTGGAGTGTCCCCCTCTCCTTGCCCCCTCTCCCTCCTTGGGACCAGGCACGGGAGGAGGCAGGGGACACTCCACCCCCAATCCAGTTAGAGGGGGTGGAGTGTCCCCCTCTCCTTGCCCCCTCTCCCCCCTGGGACCAGTCAGGGGAGGAGGCAGGGGACACTCCACCCCCCAATCCAATGAGAGGTGGTGGAGTGTCCCCCTCTCCTTGCCCCCTCTCCCCCCTGGGACCAGGCAGGGGAGGAGGCAGGGGACACTCCACCCCCCCAATCCAATGAGAGGGGGTGGAGTGTCCCCCTCTCCTTGCCCCCTCTCCCTCCCTGGGACCAGGCAGGGGAGGAGGCAGGGGACACTCCACCCCCCCAATCCAATGAGAGGGGGTGGAGTGTCCCCCTCTCCTTGCCCCCTCTCCCTCCCTGGGGTCTCTTCCACCGGACTGGAGCTTAACTGCCACTTTCAAACCTTTTCCTCCTTAAGCTCCGCCCACCTCCTCTGAGGCTTTGTCTTGTCACCATGGCAACCTATCCCTCACAGCTAGGCCATGGCAATAAATGTAATACATAAATACAGATTCAACACAGTACATTAAACACTCTATAATAAACATTATAAATACAGTTTAAACACGTTATAAATAACACTTTATAATGAACACATCTCTACACCCCCCAATCCAATGAGAGGGGGTGGAGTGTCCCCCTCTCCTTGCTCCCTCTCCCCCCCTGGGACCAGGCAGGGGAGGAGGCAGGGGACACTCCACCCCCCAAATCCAATGAGAGGGGGTGGAGTGGCCCCTCTCCTTGCCCCCTCTCCCCCCTGGGACCAGGCAGGGGAGGAGGCAGGGGACACTCCACCCCCCCAATCCAATGAGAGGGGGTGGAGTGTCCCCCTCTCCTTGCGCCCTCTCCCTCCCTGGGACCAGGCAGGGGAGGAGGCAGGGGACACTCCACCCCCCCAATCCAATGAGAGGGGGTGGAGGGTCCCCCTCTCCTTGCCCCCTCTCCCTCCCTGGGACCAGGCAGGGGAGGAGGCAGGGAACACTCCACCCCCCCAATCCAATGAGAGGGGGTGGAGTGTCCCCCTCTCCTTGCCCCCTCTCCCTCCCAGGGACCAGGCAGGGGAGGAGGCAGGGGACACTCCACCCCCCCAATCCAATGAGAGGGGGTGGAGTGTCCCCCTCTCCTTGCCCCCTCTCCCTCCCTGGGACCAGGCAGGGGAGGAGGCAGGGGACACTCCACCCCCCCAATCCAATGAGAGGGGGTGGAGTGTCCCCCTCTCCTTGCCCCCTCTCCCTCCCTGGGACCAGGCAGGGGAGGAGGCAGGGGACACTCCACCCCCCCCCATCCAATGAGAGGGGGTGGAGTGTCCCCCTCTCCTTGCCCCTCTCCCTCCTTGGGACCAGGCAGGGGAGGAGGCAGGGGACACTCCACCCCCCCAATCCAATGAGAGGGGGTGGAGTGTCCCCCTCTCCTTGCCCCCTCTCCCTCCCTGGGACCAGGCAGTGGAAGAGGCAGGGGACACTCCACCCCCCCCCCCCCAATCCAATGAGAGGGGGTGGAGTGTCCCCCTCTCCTTGCCCCCTCTCCCTCCCTGGGACCAGGCAGTGGAAGAGGCAGGGGACATTCCACCCCATCACCTTGCCCCCCTCCCTCCCTGGGACCAGGCAGGGGAGGAGGCAGGGGACACTCCACCCCCCCAATCCAATGAGAGGGGGTGGAGTGTCCCCCTCTCCTTGCCCCTTCTCCCCCCTGGGACCAGGCAGGGGAGGAGGCAGGGGACACTCCACCCCCCCAATCCAATGAGAGCGGGTGGAGTGTCCCCCTCTCCTTGCTCCCTCTCCCTCCCTGGGACCAGGCAGGGGAGGAGGCAGGGGACACTCCACCCCCCCAATCCAATGAGAGGGGGTGGAGTGTCCCCCTCTCCTTGCCCCCTCTCCCCCCTGGGACCAGGCAGGGGAGGAGGCAGGGGACACTCCACCCCCCCAATCCAATGAGAGGGGGTGGAGTGTCCCCCTCTCCTTGCTCCCTCTCCCTCCCTGGGACCGGGGGTGGAGTGTCCCCCTCTCCTTGCCAGCTCTCCCTCCTTGGGACCAGGCAGGGGAGGAGGCAGGGGACACTCCACCCCCCCATCCAATGAGAGGGGGTGGAGTGTCCCCCTCTCCTTGCCCCCTCTCCCTCCCTGGGACCAGGCAGGGGAGGAGGCAGGGGACACTCCACCCCCCCAATCCAATGAGAGGGGGTGGAGTGTCCCCCTCTCCTTGCCAGCTCTCCCTCCTTGGGACCAGGCAGGGGAGGAGGCAGGGGACACTCCACCCCCCCAATCCAATGAGAGGGGGTGGAGTGTCCCCCTCTCCTTGCCCCCTCTCCCTCCCTGGGACAAGGCAGGGGAGGAGGCAGGGGACACTCCACCCCCCCCAATCCAATGAGAGGGGGTGTAGTGTCCCCCTCTCCTTGCCCCCTCTCCCTCCCTGGGACCAGGCAGGGGAGGAGGCAGGGGACACTCCACCCCCCCATCCAATGAGAGGGGGTGGAGTGTCCCCCTCTCCTTGCCCCCTCTCCCTCCCTGGGACCAGGCAGGGGAGGAGGCAGGGGACACTCCACCCCCCCAATCCAATGAGAGGGGGTGGAGTGTCCCCCTCTCCTTGCCCCCTCTCCCTCCCTGGGACCAGGCAGGGGAGGAGGCAGGGGACACTCCACCCCCTCAATCCAATGAGAGGGGGTGGAGTGTCCCCCTCTCCTTGCCCCCTCTCCCCCCCTGGGACCAGGCAGGGGAGGAGGCAGGGGACACTCCACCCCCCCAATACAATGAGAGGGGTGGAGTGTCCCCGTCTCCTTGCCCCCTCTCCCCCCCTGGGACCAGGCAGGGGAGGAGGCAGGGGACACTCCACCCCCCCATCCAATGAGAGGGGGTGGAGTATCACCCTCTCCTTGCCCCCTCTCCCTCCCTGGGACCAGGCAGGGGAGGAGGCAGGGGACACTCCACCCCCCCCAATCCAATGAGAGGGGGTGGAGTGTCTCCGTCTCCTTGCCCCCTCTCCCTCCCTGGGACCAGGCAGGGGAGGAGGCAGGGGACACTCCACCCCCCCAATCCAATGAGAGGGGGTGGAGTGTCCCCCTCTCCTTGCCCCCTCTCCCTCCTTGGGACCAGGCAGGGGAGGAGGCAGGGGACACTCCACCCCCCCCAATCCAATGAGAGGGGGTGGAGTGTCCCCCTCTCCTTGCCCCCTCTCCCTCCTTGGGACAAGGCAGTGGAGGAGGAAGGGGACACTCCACCCCCACCAATCCAATGAGAGGGGGTGGAGGGTCCCCCTCTCCTTGCCCACTCTCCCCCCCTGGGACCAGGCAGGGGAGGAGGCAGGGGACACTCCACCCCCCCCCAATCCAATGAGAGGGGGTGGAGTGTCCCCCTCTCCTTGCTCCCTCTCCCCCCCTGGGACCAGGCAGGGGAGGAGGCAGGGGACACTCCACCCCCCAAATCCAATGAGAGGGGGTGGAGTGTCCCCCTCTCCTTGCCCCCTCTCCCCCCTGGGACCAGGCAGGGGAGGAGGCAGGGGACACTCCACCCCCCCAATCCAATGAGAGGGGGTGGAGGGTCCCCCTCTCCTTGCCCCCTCTCCCTCCCTGGGACAAGGCAGGGGAGGAGGCAGGGGACACTCCACCCCCCCAATCCAATGAGAGGGGGTGGAGTGTCCCCCTCTCCTTGCCCCCTCTCCCCCCCTGGGACCAGGCAGTGGAAGAGGCAGGGGACACTCCACCCCCCCAATCCAATGAGAGGGGGTGGAGTGTCACCCTCTCCTTGCCCCCTCTCCCCCCTGGGACCAGGCAGGGGAGGAGGCAGGGGACACTCCACCCCCAAATCCAATGAGAGGGGGTGGAGTGTCCCCCTCTCCTTGCCCCCTCTCCCTCCCTGGGACCAGGCAGGGGAGGAGGCAGGGGACACTCCACCCCCCCAATCCAATGAGAGGGGGTGGAGGGTCCCCCTCTCCTTGCCCCCTCTCCCTCCCTGGGACCAGGCAGTGGAAGAGGCAGGGGACACTCCACCCCCCCAATCCAATGAGAGGGGGTGGAGTGTCCCCCTCTCCTTGCTCCCTCTCCCCCCTGGGACCAGGCAGGGGAGGAGGCAGGGGACACTCCACCCCCCAAATCCAATGAGAGGGGGTGGAGTGTCCCCCTCTCCTTGCCCCCTCTCCCCCCTGGGACCAGGCAGGGGAGGAGGCAGGGGACACTCCACCCCCCCAATCCAATGAGAGGGGGTGGAGTGTCCCCCTCTCCTTGCCCCCTCTCCCTCCCTGGGACCAGGCAGGGGAGGAGGCAGGGGACACTCCACCCCCCCAATCCAATGAGAGGGGGTGGAGTGTCCCCCTCTCCTTGCCCCCTCTCCCTCCCTGGGGTCTCTTCCACCGGACTGGAGCTTAACTGCCACTTTCAAACCTTTTCCTCCTTAAGCTCCGCCCACCTCCTCTGAGGCTTTGTCTTGTCACCATGGCAACCTATCCCTCACAGCTAGGCCATGGCAATAAATGTAATACATAAATACCGTTTAAATACAGTATAATAAACACTCTATAATAAACATTTCTCTACAATACTATATTACACATACATTACCTTTATATAATTTGGATCTACCTGTGATCATCCTCTATCCAATTCTCCATATCAACATCAAATATCCTTGTCCAAATGTGTTTCTATCTCATTAACATATATAATTGACTTTCTACCTAGTCTGGTCAATTTATAAGACATTTATCTGTATACCATACCACAACTTTTTTCCATACATATGGTCCCACTTTGTTAATAGCCCACACAATAGTTAAACTCCCACATTTGATCATTGACATAGATGTCTTAGTGTCCAATGTCCCATGGTTCAAACACAGCCTCGGTTGTACTGGACCAACTGTCCACAGCAATGTCTCTTTATGATGATCTTTTAGCTTCTTTTTTTCCACTTCTTCGTTTCTTCTTTTTAGGTTTCTTCTTTTGTCTGACCTTCCAATTATCAGGAACAGTTTTGTTTCCATCGATTTTCAGGGCTTGAACAATGGCTTGCTTCCATGAAGCATCAGGTTGTAGTGAATAATCTGGAATTCCTCGAGCATCTTTTCTTGGCACTGAAGAGAACTCATTGTCCTTGGAAGAACGAACACGAATATTGTCCTTCTTCATGGCAAGCTCATCACTGCTATCTGGACAAACTTCCAAAGCTAGAAATTGCAGCTTTTTCTTTTTATCATCACCAATATAGTCTGTGTATATTAGTTTTCTTGTCAGTCTATCAGCTTGGCTTTTATTCTCTCTTTCCTCTCCGTTCAAGGATAAAGGAGATCTCTCTTCCGACACATGGCCAAATCTTCTTTTTCTGTTTACTTTCTCTTCACATGCATGGATCTTTGTTTCACAGAAGACCCCTGGATATTCTGAACTCGCATCAGCTTCTACTGTCACATCCAGAGTTTGTTTTCCTTTAGCTTTCTCTTTTACTTTTATTTTATTGTCTTTGTCAAAAAGTTCGGCTGAGGTAATTTCTTTATGTGGCGCTGAAGGAAATACATCTTTTAAGGTCAAGGATTCCTCTTTCTCCTCAGAGTTTATCACTTGTCTTTCCAGACCTATTGTTTCTATACTCTCTTCACTGGCTCTCAAATAATCAGCCACTGGAATCGGCTCTGCTGCAGGGCTTGTTCCTCGTTTGCATGGTCTCTTCTGGCTGTACACTTCTGACTTTATATTTGGAACACCATCTTCAGCAATAAATCTATAGGGTTGTTCTTTTGCTCTTTGTTCCTGTTGAATTTCTTTGACTCCTCCTGTCTTCTTAATAAGCTCAGCAACCGTAGTGCTAGATTCTGGCTTCTCATCCCCATCCTGTTGTATGGTGAAACACATGGCTTTTTGATCAGGGCTTTTGTTCTTATATTCTTCCTCCTCACACGTCATTCTCCAGTTTTCAATCTTTTTAGCCATGCCATCCAGCCCAGAGGCAGCTCCGCCATCTTTGTCTTTCTCATCTTCCTGTGTCACCTTCCTGGCTACTTTTTCAAGCCTTGTGGCTCTCCTGATGAGGGACAAATGGCCTGGAGTCCCTGGCTGAAATTCCTGGTGCCATTCCACAGCTTGTGCCACAACTTCTATGGCACTGTTTAAATCTCCTCTGCGCCTCAAACATGCCGCCATTGTCAAAACTAAGTCTGAGTCACTCCTCAGCACTTCTGCATCTTTTAAAATTATGTATGTTTCATGTACATGGCCTTGATCCCACTTTTGTATTGCCATAGTCAACTTCTCATGTTCGCTCTTTAATTCACCCATGCTTTCTTTCTCAGCCTCCTTTTGTTCTACCTCAGCTGTTTTCATAACTTCTTCCCTTTCTACTTTTGGCTGTGACTCTCTAACTGTCACTACAGCTGTCCCTTCAGCTTTGGTATCCGCCATATTGGCTGCTTCTGAGGTAATCTCCTTCTGTTGTCTGGTAGCCGTTTTTCAGCAACTTTTACCTCACAACTTATTTT
Organism: Anolis sagrei; assembly: GCF_037176765.1. Lineage (NCBI taxonomy): Eukaryota > Metazoa > Chordata > Lepidosauria > Squamata > Anolidae > Anolis > Anolis sagrei. The sequence goes on along the minus strand of NC_090034.1, from coordinate 35,740 downwards.
AAAATTAAACTTAAGGCACTCGATTAGTTGTTACACGAATCCCGTCGTCTGCCACCAAAAATGTAAAGAAGCACTAATCCCACTAGATGCCACCAAAAATTATGTGAGGAAGTATTAATCTTCTTTAATGCCACCAATATTCTGTGAGGAACCTTCTTTTACATATCAATTAAGCTGCCTCCAATATGTTTAGAGACGCTGGTTTATGTCTCTGTTTATCTTTAGTTGGGTTGTGAGGTGATTTTGGTAGTGTGGAATGCACCAAGCATAAAAGCAATGGAGGAGGCAGGTTTGAAATAAAAAGAGAACAAGTTTTATTGTTAACAGAACGTAATTGTTGCAGTTTTGAGAGTTTGAACTTGGCACAAGGCTTGATGTTACAAAATGGCTGGTTTGAGATACTTTCAGGCTTCTGAATGTTACAAATCTACAAACTCCTTCTTTAGTGAAGTGCTTATACTATGTCAGAGTTCCCTATTGTGAATGTCCACACTGTTTGCCCTATACTCGGAACAAACCACTGATCACCAGTCTTTCCTTACTGGCGATCCTTAAAACCCCCTCTGTTAGATTCTTTAACCTAAGTAATCTAACAAGGTAACACCTTCAGCTCTCTTGCTGAAGAAATATTCACAAATTCTAAGAACTGCTGAATTCTCACAGCTTCACAACCACAGAGCCCTAACTGACTCTCCTCTTCCCCGGGTCTCCTCCACCGGACTCAACTACTTTCCCCAGAGTCCTTTCTTGACTCTGCTATTTCCCAGAGCCCTTAACTGGCTCTGCTCTTCTCCGGGTCTCCTCCACCGGACTGGAGCTTAACTGCCAATTTCAAACCTTTTTTTCCTTAAGCTCCGCCCACCTCCTCTTCTGCCTTGTCTTGTCACCATGGCAACCTATCCCTCACAGCTAGGCCATGGCAATAAATGTAATACATAAATACAGATTCAACACAGTACATTAAACACTCTATAATAAACATTATAAATACAGTTTAAACACGTTATAAATAACACTTTATAATGAACACATCTCTACACCCCCCAATCCAATGAGAGGGGGTGGAGGGTCCCCCTCTCCTTGCCCCCTCTCCCTCCCTGGGACCAGGCAGGGGAGGAGGCAAGGGACACTCCACCCCCCAATCCAATGAGAGGGGGTGGAGTGTCCCCCTCTACTTGCCCCCTCTCCCTCCCTGGTACCAGGCAAGGGAGGAGGCAGGGGACACTCCACCCCCCCAATCCAATGAGAGGGGGTGGAGTGTCCCCCTCTCCTTGCCCCCTCTCCCCCCCTGGGACCAGGCAGGGGAGGAGGCAGGGGACACTCCACCCCCCCAATCCAATGAGAGGGGGTGGAGTGTCCCCCTCTCCTTGCTCCCTCTCCCCCCCTGGGACCAGGCAGGGGAGGAGGCAGGGGACACTCCACCCCCCAAATCCAATGAGAGGGGGTGGAGTGTCCCCCTCTCCTTGCCCCCTCTCCCTCCTTGGGACCAGGCAGGGGAGGAGGCAGGGGACACTCCACCCCCCCAATCCAATGAGAGGGGGTGGAGTGTCCCCCTCTCCTTGCCCCCTCTCCCTCCCAGGGACCAGGCAGGGGAGGAGGCAGGGGACACTCCACCCCCCCAATCCAATGAGAGGGGGTGGAGGGTCCCCCTCTCCTTGCCCCCTCTCCCTCCCTGGGACAAGGCAGGGGAGGAGGCAGGGGACACTCCACCCCCCCAATCCAATGAGAGGGGGTGGAGTGTCCCCCTCTCCTTGCCCCCTCTGACTCCCTGGGACCAGGCAGGGGAGGAGGCAGGGGACACTCCACCCCCCCAATCCAATGAGAGGAGGTGGAGTGTCCCCCTCTCCTTGCCCCCTCTCCCTCCCTGGGACCAGGCAGTGGAAGAGGCAGGGGACACTCCACCCCCCCCCCAATCCAATGAGAGGAGGTGGAGTGTCCCCCTCTCCTTGCCCCCTCTCCTCCCTGGGACCAGGCAGTGGAAGAGGCAGGGGACATTCCACCCCATCACCTTGCCCCCCTCCCTCCCTGGGACCAGGCTGGGGAGGAGGCAGGGGACACTCCACCCCCCCAATCCAATGAGAGGGGGTGGAGTGTCCCCCTCTCCTTGCCCCCTCTCCCTCCCAGGGACCAGGCAGGGGAGGAGGCAGGGGACACTCCACCCCCCCAATCCAATGAGAGGGGGTGGAGTGTCCCCCTCTCCTTGCCCCCTCTCCCTCCCTGGGACCAGGCAGGGGAGGAGGCAGGGGACACTCCACCCCCCCAATCCAATGAGAGGGGGTGGAGTGTCACCCTCTCCTTGCCCCCTCTCCTCCCTGGGACCAGGCAGTGGAAGAGGCAGGGGACATTCCACCCCATCACCTTGCCCCCCTCCCTCGCTGGGACCAGGCTGGGGAGGAGGCAGGGGACACTCCACCCCCCCAATCCAATGAGAGGGGGTGGAGTGTCCCCCTCTCCTTGCCCCCTCTCCCTCCCAGGGACCAGGCAGGGGAGGAGGCAGGGGACACTCCACCCCCCCCCCAATCCAATGAGAGGGGGTGGAGTGTCCCCCTCTCCTTGCCCCCTGTCCCTCCTTGGGACCAGGCAGGGGAGGAGGCAGGGGACACTCCACCCCCCCTAATCCAATGAGAGGGGGTGGAGTGTCCCCCTCTCCTTGCCCCCTGTCCCTCCCTGGGACCAGGCAGGGGAGGAGGCAGGGGACACTCCACCCCCCCAATCCAATGAGAGGGGGTGGAGTGTCCCCCTCTCCTTGCCCTTCTCCCTCCCTGGGACCAGGCAGGGGAGGAGGCAGGGGACACTCCACCCCCCCATCCAATGAGAGGGGGTGGAGTGTCCCCCTCTCCTTGCCCCCTCTCCCTCCCTGGGACCAGGCAGGGGACGAGGCAGGGGACACTCCACCCCCCCAATCCAATGAGAGGGGGTGGAGTGTCACCCTCTCCTTGCCCCCTCTCCCTCCCTGGGACCAGGCAGGGGAGGAGGCAGGGGACACTCCACCCCCCAATCCAATGAGAGGGGGTGGAGTGTCACCCTCTCCTTGCCCCCTCTCCCTCCCTGGGACCAGGCAGGGGAGGAGGCAGGGGACACTCCACCCCCCCAATCCAATGAGAGGGGGTGGAGTGTCCCCCTCTCCTTGCCCCCTCTCCCTCCTTGGGACCAGGCATGGGAGGAGGCAGGGGACACTCCACCCCCCCCAATCCAATGAGAGGGGGTGGAGTGTCCCCCTCTCCTTGCCCCCTCTCCCTCCTTGGGACCAGGCACGGGAGGAGGCAGGGGACACTCCACCCCCAATCCAGTTAGAGGGGGTGGAGTGTCCCCCTCTCCTTGCCCCCTCTCCCCCCTGGGACCAGTCAGGGGAGGAGGCAGGGGACACTCCACCCCCCAATCCAATGAGAGGTGGTGGAGTGTCCCCCTCTCCTTGCCCCCTCTCCCCCCTGGGACCAGGCAGGGGAGGAGGCAGGGGACACTCCACCCCCCAAATCCAATGAGAGGGGGTGGAGTGTCCCCCTCTCCTTGCCCCCTCTCCCTCCCTGGGACCAGGCAGGGGAGGAGGCAGGGGACACTCCACCCCCCCAATCCAATGAGAGGGGGTGGAGTGTCCCCCTCTCCTTGCCCCCTCTCCCTCCCTGGGGTCTCTTCCACCGGACTGGAGCTTAACTGCCACTTTCAAACCTTTTCCTCCTTAAGCTCCGCCCACCTCCTCTGAGGCTTTGTCTTGTCACCATGGCAACCTATCCCTCACAGCTAGGCCATGGCAATAAATGTAATACATAAATACAGATTCAACACAGTACATTAAACACTCTATAATAAACATTATAAATACAGTTTAAACACGTTATAAATAACACTTTATAATGAACACATCTCCACACCCCCCAATCCAATGAGAGGGGGTGGAGGGTCCCCCTCTCCTTGCCCCCTCTCCCTCCCTGGGACCAGGCAGGGGAGGAGGCAGGGGACACTCCACCCCCCAATCCAATGAGAGGGGGTGGAGTGTCCCCCTCTCCTTGCCCCCTCTCCCTCCCTGGTACCAGGCAAGGGAGGAGGCAGGGGACACTCCACCCCCCCAATCCAATGAGAGGGGGTGGAGTGTCCCCCTCTCCTTGCCCCCTCTCCCCCCCTGGGACCAGGCAGGGGAGGAGGCAGGGGACACTCCACCCCCCCAATCCAATGAGAGGGGGTGGAGTGTCCCCCTCTCCTTGCTCCCTCTCCCCCCCTGGGACCAGGCAGGGGAGGAGGCAGGGGACACTCCACCCCCCAAATCCAATGAGAGGGGGTGGAGTGTCCCCCTCTCCTTGCCCCCTCTCCCCCCTGGGACCAGGCAGGGGAGGAGGCAGGGGACACTCCACCCCCCCAATCCAATGAGAGGGGGTGGAGTGTCCCCCTCTCCTTGCGCCCTCTCCCTCCCTGGGACCAGGCAGGGGAGGAGGCAGGGGACACTCCACCCCCCCAATCCAATGAGAATGGGTGGAGTGTCCCCCTCTCCTTGCTCCCTCTCCCCCCCTGGGACCAGGCAGGGGAGGAGGCAGGGGACACTCCACCCCCCAAATCCAATGAGAGGGGGTGGAGTGTCCCCCTCTCCTTGCCCCCTCTCCCCCCTGGGACCAGGCAGGGGAGGAGGCAGGGGACACTCCACCCCCCCAATCCAATGAGAGGGGGTGGAGTGTCCCCCTCTCCTTGCGCCCTCTCCCTCCCTGGGACCAGGCAGGGGAGGAGGCAGGGGACACTCCACCCCCCCAATACAATGAGAGGGGGTGGAGGGTCCCCCTCTCCTTGCCCCCTCTCCCTCCCTGGGACAAGGCAGGGGAGGAGGCAGGGGACACTCCACCCCCCCAATCCAATGAGAGGGGGTGGAGTGTCCCCCTCTCCTTGCCCCCTCTCCCTCCCTGGTACCAGGCAAGGGAGGAGGCAGGGGACACTCCACCCCCCCAATCCAATGAGAGGGGGTGGAGTGTCCCCCTCTCCTTGCCCCCTCTCCCTCCTTGGGACCAGGCAGGGGAGGAGGCAGGGGACACTCCACCCCCCCAATCCAATGAGAGGGGGTGGAGTGTCCCCCTCTCCTTGCCCCCTCTCCCTCCCTGGTACCAGGCAAGGGAGGAGGCAGGGGACACTCCACCCCCCCCAATCCAATGAGAGGGGGTGGAGTGTCCCCCTCTCCTTGCCCACTCTCCCCCCCTGGGACCAGGCAGTGGAAGAGGCAGGGGACACTCCACCCCCCCATCCAATGAGAGGGGGTGGAGTGTCCCCCTCTCCTTGCCCCTCTCCCTCCCTGGGACCAGGCAGGGGAGGAGGCAGGGGACACTCCACCCCCCATCCAATGAGAGGGGGTGGAGTGTCCCCCTCTACTTGCCCCCTCTCCCTACCTTGGACCAGGCAGGGGAGGAGGCAGGGGACACTCCACCCCCCATCCAATGAGAGGGGGTGGAGTGTCCCCCTCTCCTTTCCCCCTCTCCCTCCCTGGGACCAGGCAGGGGAGGAGGCAGGGGACACTCCACCCCCCCAATCCAATGAGAGGGGGTGGTGTGTCCCCCTCTCCTTGCCCCCTCTCCCCCCCTGGGACCAGGCAGGGGAGGAGGCAGGGGACACTCCACCCCCCCAATCCAATGAGAGGGGGTGGAGTGTCCCCCTCTCCTTGCCCCCTCTCCCCCCTGGGACCAGGCAGGGGAGGAGGCAGGGGACACTCCACCCCCCCAATCCAATGAGAGGGGGTGGAGTGTCCCCCTCTCCTTGCGCCCTCTCCCTCCCTGGGACCAGGCAGGGGAGGAGGCAGGGGACACTCCACCCCCCCAATCCAATGAGAGGGGGTGGAGGGTCCCCCTCTCCTTGCCCCCTCTCCCTCCCTGGGACAAGGCAGGGGAGGAGGCAGGGGACACTCCACCCCCCCAATCCAATGAGAGGGGGTGGAGTGTCCCCCTCTCCTTGCCCCCTCTCCCTCCCTGGTACCAGGCAAGGGAGGAGGCAGGGGACACTCCACCCCCCCCAATCCAATGAGAGGGGGTGGAGTGTCCCCCTCTCCTTGCCCACTCTCCCCCCCTGGGACCAGGCAGTGGAAGAGGCAGGGGACACTCCACCCCCCAATCCAATGAGAGGGGGTGGAGTGTCCCCCTCTCCTTGCCCCCTCTCCCCCCTGGGACGAGGCAGGAGAGGAGGCAGGGGACACTCCACCCCCCAATCCAATGAGAGGGGGTGGAGTGTCCCCCTCTCCTTGCCCCCTCTCCCCCCCTGGGACCAGGCAGGGGAGGAGGCAGGGAACACTCCACCCCCCCAATCCAATGAGAGGGGGTGGAGTGTCCCCCTCTCTTTGCCCCCTCTCCCTCCCTGGGACCAGGCAGGGGAGGAGGCAGGGGACACTCCACCCCCCCAATCCAATGAGAGGGGGTGGAGTGTCCCCCTCTCCTTGCCCCCTCTCCCCCCCTGGGACCAGGCAGGAGTGGAGGCAGGGGACACTCCACCCCCCCAATCCAATGAGAGGGGGTGGAGTGTCCCCCTCTCCCTGCCCCCTCTCCCCCCTGGGACCAGGCAGGGGAGGAGGCAGGGAACACTCCACCCCCCCAATCCAATGAGAGGGGGTGGAGTGTTCCCCTCTCCTTCCCCCCTCTCCCTCCCTGGGACCAGGCAGGGGAGGAGGCAGGGGACACTCCACCCCCCCATCCAATGAGAGGGGGTGGAGTGTCCCCCTCTCCTTGCCCCCTCTCCCTCCTTGGGACCAGGCAGGGGAGGAGGCAGGGGACACTCCACCCCCCCAATCCAATGAGAGGGGGTGGAGTGTCCCCCTCTCCTTGCCCCCTCTCCCTCCTTGGGACCAGGCAGGGGAGGAGGCAGGGGACACTCCACCCCCCCAATCCAATGAGAGGGGGTGGAGTGTCCCCCTCTCCTTGCCCCCTCTCCCTCCTTGGGATCAGGCAGGGGAGGAGGCAGGGGACACTCCACCCCCCCCCAATCCAATGAGAGGGGGTGGTGTCCCCCTCTCCTTGCCCCCTCTCCCTCCCTGGGACCAGGCAGTGGAAGAGGCAGGGGACATTCAACCCCATCACTTTGCCCCCCTCCTTCCCTGGGAACAGGCTGGGGAGGAGGCAGGGGACACTCCACCCCCCCAATCCAATGAGAGGGGGTGGAGTGTCCCCCTCTCCTTGCCCCCTCTCCCTCCCTGGGACCAGGCAGGGGAGGAGGCAGGGGACACTCCACCCCCCAATCCAATGGGAGGGGGTGGAGTGTCCCCCTCTCCTTGCCCCCTCTCCCTCCCTGGGACCAGGCAGGGGAGGAGGCAGGGGACACTCCACCCCCCATCCAATGAGAGGGGGTGGAGTGTCCCCCTCTCCTTGCCCCCTTCCCTCCCTGGGACCAAGCAGGGGAGGAGGCAGGGGACACTCCACCCCCCCAATCCAATGGGAGGGGGTGGAGTGTCCCCCTCTCCTTGCCCCCTCTCCCTCCCTGGGACCAGGCAGGGGAGGAGGCAGGGGACACTCCACCCCCCCATCCAATGAGAGGGGGTGGAGTGTCCCCCTCTCCTTGCCCCCTTCCCTCCCTGGGACCAAGCAGGGGAGGAGGCAGGGGACACTCCACCCCCCCAATCCAATGAGAGGGGGTGGAGTGTCCCCCTCTCCTTGCCCCCTCTCCCTCCCTGGGACCAGGGAGGGGAGGAGGCAGGGGACACTCCACCCCCCAATCCAATGAGAGGGGGTGGAGTGTCCCCCTCTCCTTGCCCCCTCTCCCTCCCTGGGACCAGGCAGGGGAGGAGGCAGGGGACACTCCACCCCCCCAATCCAATGAGAGGGGGTGGAGTATCCCCCTCTCCTTGCCCCCTCTCCCACCCTGGGACCAGGCAGGGGAGGAGGCAGGGGACACTCCACCCCCCCCCCCCAAATCCAATGAGAGGGGGTGGAGTGTCCCCCTCACCTTGCCCCCTCTACCTCCCTGGGACCAGGCAGGGGAGGAGGCAGGGGACACTCCACCCCCCCAATCCAATGAGAGGGGGTGGAGTGTCCCCCTCTCCTTGCCCCCTCTCCCTCCCTGGGACCAGGCAGGCGAGGAGGCAAGGGACACTCCACCCCCCCAATCCAATGAGAGGGGGTGGAGTGTCCCGCTCTCCTTGCCCCCTCTCCCTCCTTGGACCAGGCAGGGGAGGAGGCAGGGGACACTCCACCCCCCCAATCCAATGAGAGGGGGTGGAGTGTCCCCCTCTCCTTGCCCCCTGTCCCTCCCTGGGACCAGGCAGGGGAGGAGGCAGGGGACACTCCACCCCCCCCCAATCCAATGAGAGGGGGTGGTGTCCCCCTCTCCTTGCCCCCTCTCCCTCCCTGGGACCAGGCAGTGGAAGAGGCAGGGGACACTCCACCCCCCCAATCCAATGAGAGGGGGTGGAGTGTCCCCCTCTCCTTGCCCCCTCTCCCTCCCTGGGACCAGGCAGTGGAAGAGGCAGGGGACATTCCACCCCATCACTTTGCCCCCCTCCTTCCCTGGGAACAGGCTGGGGAGGAGGCAGGGGACACTCCACCCCCCCCCAATCCAATGAGAGGGGGTGGAGTGTCCCCCTCTCCTTGCCCCCTCTCCCTCCCAGGGACCAGGCAGGGGAGGAGGCTGGGGACACTCCACCCCCCCAATCCAATGGGAGGGGGTGGAGTGTCCCCCTTTCCTTGCCCCCTCTCCCTCCCTGGGACCAGGCAGGGGAGGAGGCAGGGGACACTCCACCCCCCCATCCAATGAGAGGGGGTGGAGTATCACCCTCTCCTTGCCCCCTCTCCCTCCCTGGGACCAGGCAGGGGAGGAGGCAGGGGACACTCCACCCCCCCCCAATCCAATGAGAGGGGGTCGAGTGTCTCCGTCTCCTTGCCCCCTCTCCCTCCCTGGGACCAGGCAGGGGAGGAGACAGGGGACACTCCACCCCCCCAATCCAATGAGAGGGGGTGGAGTGTCCCCCTCTCCTTGCCCCCTCTCCCTCCTTGGGACCAGGCAGGGGAGGAGGCAGGGGACACTCCACCCCCCCAATCCAATGAGAGGGGGTGGAGTGTCCCCCTCTCCTTGCCCCCTCTCCCTCCTTGGGACAAGGCAGTGGAGGAGGAAGGGGACACTCCACCCCCCCCAATCCAATGAGAGGGGGTGGAGTGTCCCCCTCTCCTTGCCCCCTGTCCCTCCTTGGGACCAGGTAGGGGAGGAGGCAGGGGACACTCCACCCCCCCAATCCAATGAGAGGGGGTGGAGTGTCCCCCTCTCCTTGCCCCCTCTCCCTCCCTGGGACCAGGCAGGGGAGGAGGCAGGGGACACTCCACCCCCCCCAAACCAATGAGAGGGGGTGGATTGTCCCCCTCTCCTTGCGCCCTCTCCCTCCCTGGGACCAGGCAGGGGAGGAGGCAGGGGACACTCCACCCCCCCCCAAACCAATGAGAGGGGGTGGATTGTCCCCCTCTCCTTGCCCCCTCTCCCTCCCTGGGACCAGGCAGGGGAGGAGGCAGGGGACACTCCACCCTCCCAATCCAATGAGAGGGGTGGAGTGTCCCCCTCTCCTTGCCCCCTCTCCCTCCCTGGGACCAGGCAGGGGAGGATGCAGGGGACACTCCACCCCCCTGTGAGGAAGTATTAATCTTCTTTAATGCCACCAATATTCTGTGAGGAACCTTCTTTTACATATCAATTAAGCTGCCTCCAATATGTTTAGAGACGCTGGTTTATGTCTCTGTTTATCTTTAGTTGGGTTGTGAGGTGATTTTGGTAGTGTGGAATGCACCAAGCATAAAAGCAATGGAGGAGGCAGGTTTGAAATAAAAAGAGAACAAGTTTTATTGTTAACAGAACGTAATTGTTGCAGTTTTGAGAGTTTGAACTTGGCACAAGGCTTGATGTTACAAAATGGCTGGTTTGAGATACTTTCAGGCTTCTGAATGTTACAAATCTACAAACTCCTTCTTTAGTGAAGTGCTTATACTATGTCAGAGTTCCCTATTGTGAATGTCCACACTGTTTGCCCTATACTCGGAACAAACCACTGATCACCAGTCTTTCCTTACTGGCGATCCTTAAAACCCCCTCTGTTAGATTCTTTAACCTAAGTAATCTAACAAGGTAACACCTTCAGCTCTCTTGCTGAAGAAATATTCACAAATTCTAAGAACTGCTGAATTCTCACAGCTTCACAACCACAGAGCCCTAACTGACTCTCCTCTTCCCCGGGTCTCCTCCACCGGACTCAACTACTTTCCCCAGAGTCCTTTCTTGACTCTGCTATTTCCCAGAGCCCTTAACTGGCTCTGCTCTTCTCCGGGTCTCCTCCACCGGACTGGAGCTTAACTGCCACTTTCAAACCTTTTTTTCCTTAAGCTCCGCCCACCTCCTCTTCTGCCTTGTCTTGTCACCATGGCGACCTATCCCTCACAGCTAGGCCATGGCAATAAATGTAATACATAAATACAGATTCAACACAGTACATTAAACACTCTATAATAAACATTATAAATACAGTTTAAACACGTTATAAATAACACTTTATAATGAACACATCTCTACACCCCCCAATCCAATGAGAGGGGGTGGAGGGTCCCCCTCTCCTTGCCCCCTCTCCCTCCCTGGGACCAGGCAGAGGAGGAGGCAGGGGACACTCCACCCCCCAATCCAATGAGAGGGGGTGGAGTGTCCCCCTCTCCTTGCCCCCTCTCCCTCCCTGGTACCAGGCAAGGGAGGAGGCAGGGGACACTCCACCCCCCCAATCCAATGAGAGGGGGTGGAGTGTCCCCCTCTCCTTGCCCCCTCTCCCCCCCTGGGACCAGGCAGGGGAGGAGGCAGGGGACACTCCACCCCCCCAATCCAATGAGAGGGGGTGGAGTGTCCCCCTCTCCTTGCTCCCTCTCCCCCCCTGGGACCAGGCAGGGGAGGAGGCAGGGGACACTCCACCCCCCAAATCCAATGAGAGGGGGTGGAGTGTCCCCCTCTCCTTGCCCCCTCTCCCCCCTGGGACCAGGCAGGGGAGGAGGCAGGGGACACTCCACCCCCCCAATCCAATGAGAGGGGGTGGAGTGTCCCCCTCTCCTTGCGCCCTCTGCCTCCCTGGGACCAGGCAGGGGAGGAGGCAGGGGACACTCCACCCCCCCAATCCAATGAGAGGGGGTGGAGGGTCCCCCTCTCCTTGCCCCCTCTCCCTCCCTGGGACAAGGCAGGGGAGGAGGCAGGGCACACTCCACCCCCCCAATCCAATGAGAGGGGGTGGAGTGTCCCCCTCTCCTTGCCCCCTCTCCCTCCCTGGGACCAGGCAGGCGAGGAGGCAGGGGACACTCCACCCCCCCAATCCAATGTGAGGGGGTGGAGTGTCCCCCTCTCCTTGCCCCCTCTCCCCCCCTGGGACCAGGCAGTGGAAGAGGCAGGGGACACTCCACCCCCCCAATCCAATGAGAGGGGGTGGAGTGTCCCCCTCTCCTTGCCCCCTCTCCCCCCTGGGACCAGGCAGGAGAGGAGGCAGGGGACACTCCACCCCCCAATCCAATGAGAGGGGGTGGAGTGTCCCCCTCTCCTTGCCCCCTCTCCCCCCCTGGGACCAGGCAGGGGAGGAGGCAGGGGACATTCCACCCCATCACTTTGCCCCCCTCCTTCCCTGGGAACAGGCTGGGGAGGAGGCAGGGGACACTCCACCCCCCCAATCCAATGAGAGGGGGTGGAGTGTCCCCCTCTCCTTGCCCCCTCTCCCTCCCAGGGACCAGGCAGGGGAGGAGGCAGGGGACACTCCACCCCCCCAATCCAATGGGAGGGGGTGGAGTGTCCCCCTCTCCTTGCCCCCTTCCCTCACTGGGACCAGGCAGGGGAGGAGGCAGGGGACACTCCACCCCCCCAATCCAAAGAGAGGGGGTGGAGTGTCCCCCTCTCCTTGCCCCCTCTCCCTCCCTGGGACCAGGCAGGGGAGGAGGCAGGGGACACTCCACCCCCCCAATCCAATAAGAGGGGGTGGAGTGTCCCCCTCTCCTTGCCCCCTCTCCCCCCCTGGGACCAGGCAGGAGAGGAGGCAGGGGACACCCCACCCCCCCAATCCAATGAGAGGGGGTGGAGTGTCCCCCTCTCCTTGCCCCCTCTCCCCCCCTGGGACCAGGCAGGGGAGGAGGCAGGGAACACTCCACCCCCCCAATCCAATGAGAGGGGGTGGAGTGTTCCCCTCTCCTTGCCCCCTCTCCCTCCCTGGGACCAGGCAGGGGAGGAGACAGGGGACACTCCACCCCCCCCCCAATCTAATGAGAGGGGGTGGAGTGTCCCCCTCTCCTTGCCCCCTCTCCCTCCCTGGGACCAGGCAGGGGAGGAGGCAGGGGACACTCCACCCCCTCAATCCAATGAGAGGGGGTGGAGTGTCCCCCTCTCCTTGCCCCCTCTCCCCCCCTGGGACCAGGCAGGGGAGGAGGCAGGGGACACTCCACCCCCCCAATACAATGAGAGGGGTGGAGTGTCCCCCTCTCCTTGCCCCCTCTCCCCCCCTGGGACCAGGCACGGGAGGAGGCAGGGGACACTCCACCCCCCCAATCCAATGAGAGGGGGTGGAGTGTCCCCCTCTCCTTGTCCCCTCTCCCTCCTTGGGACCAGGCAGGGGAGGAGGCAGGGGACACTCCACCCCCCCAATCCAATGAGAGGGGGTGGAGTGTCCCCCTCTACTTGCCCCCTGTCCCTCCTTGGGACCAGGCAGGGGAGGAGGCAGGGGACACTCCACCCCCCCTAATCCAATGAGAGGGGGTGGAGTGTCCCCCTCTCCTTGCCCCCTGTCCCTCCCTGGGGCAAGGCAGGGGAGGAGGCAGGGGACACTCCACCCCCCCAATCCAATGAGAGGGGGTGTAGTGTCCCCCTCTCCTTGCCCCCTCTCCCTCCCTGGGACCAGGCAGGGGAGGAGGCAGGGGACACTCCACCCCCCCCAATCCAATGAGAGGGGGTGGAGTGTCCCCCTCTCCTTGCCCCCTCTCCCTCCCTGGGACCAGGCAGGGGAGGAGGCAGGGGACACTCCACCCCCCCAATCCAATGAGAGGGGGTGGAGTGTCCCCCTCTCCTTGCCCCCTCTCCCTCCCTGGGACCAGGCAGGGGAGGAGGCAGGGGACACTCCACCCCCTCAATCCAATGAGAGGGGGTGGAGTGTCCCCCTCTCCTTGCCCCCTCTCCCCCCCTGGGACCAGGCAGGGGAGGAGGCAGGGGACACTCCACCCCCCCAATACAATGAGAGGGGTGGAGTGTCTCCGTCTCCTTCCCCCTCTCCCTCCCTGGGACCAGGCAGGGGAGGAGGCAGGGGACACTCCACCCCCCCAATCCAATGAGAGGGGGTGGAGTGTCCCCCTCTCCTTGCCCCCTCTCCCTCCTTGGGACCAGGCAGGGGAGGAGGCAGGGGACACTCCACCCCCCCCCAATCCAATGAGAGGGGGTGGAGTGTCCCCCTCTCCTTGCCCCCTCTCCCTCCTTGGGACAAGGCAGTGGAGGAGGAAGGGGACACTCCACCCCCCCCAATCCAATGAGAGGGGGTGGAGTGTCCCCCTCTCCTTGCCCCCTGTCCCTCCCTGGGACCAGGCAGGGGAGGAGGCAGGGGACACTCCACCCCCCCAATCCAATGAGAGGGGGTGGAGTGTCCCCCTCTCCTTGCCCCCTCTCCCTCCCTGAAACCAGGCAGGGGAGGAGGCAGGGGACACTCCACCCCCCCCAAACCAATGAGAGGGGATGGATTGTCCCCCTCTCCTTGCCCCCTCTCCCTCCCTGGGACCAGGCAGGGGAGGAGGCAGGGGACACTCCACCCTCCCAATCCAATGAGAGGGGGTGGAGTGTCCCCCTCTCCTTGCCCCCTCTCCCTCCCTGGGACTAGGCAGGGGAGGAGGCAGGGGACACTCCACCCCCCTGTGAGGAAGTATTAATCTTCTTTAATTTCACCAATATTCTGTGAGGAACCTTCTTTTACATATCAATTAAGCTGCCTCCAATATATTTAGAGACGCTGGTTTATGTCTCTGTTTATCTTTAGTTGGGTTGTGAGGTGATTTTGGTAGTGTGGAATGCACCAAGCATAAAAGCAATGGAGGAGGCAGGTTTGAAATAAAAAGAGAACAAGTTTTATTGTTAACAGAACGTAATTGTTGCAGTTTTGAGAGTTTGAACTTGGCACAAGGCTTGATGTTACAAAATGGCTGGTTTGAGATACTTTCAGGCTTCTGAATGTTACAAATCTACAAACTCCTTCTTTAGTGAAGTGCTTATACTATGTCAGAGTTCCCTATTGTGAATGTCCACACTGTTTGCCCTATACTCGGAACAAACCACTGATCACCAGTCTTTCCTTACTGGCGATCCTTAAAACCCCCTCTGTTAGATTCTTTAACCTAAGTAATCTAACAAGGTAACACCTTCAGCTCTCTTGCTGAAGAAATATTCACAAATTTTAAGAACTGCTGAATTCTCACAGCTTCACAACCACAGAGCCCTAACTGACTCTCCTCTTCCCCGGGTCTCCTCCACCGGACTCAACTACTTTCCCCAGAGTCCTTTCTTGACTCTGCTATTTCCCAGAGCCCTTAACTGGCTCTGCTCTTCTCCGGGTCTCCTCCACCGGACTGGAGCTTAACTGCCACTTTCAAACCTTTTTTTCCTTAAGCTCCGCCCACCTCCTCTTCTGCCTTGTCTTGTCACCATGGCAACCTATCCCTCACAGCTAGGCCATGGCAATAAATGTAATACATAAATACAGATTCAACACAGTACATTAAACACTCTATAATAAACATTATAAATACAGTTTAAACACATTATAAATAACACTTTATAATGAACACATCTCTACACCCCCCAATCCAATGAGAGGGGGTGGAGGGTCCCCCTCTCCTTGCCCCCTCTCCCTCCCTGGGACCAGGCAGGGGAGGAGGCAGGGGACACTCCACCCCCCCAATCCAATGAGAGGGGGTGGAGTGTCCCCCTCTCCTTGCCCCCTGTCCCCCCCTGGGACCAGGCAGGGGAGGAGGCAGGGGACACTCCACCCCCCAAATCCAATGAGAGGGGGTGGAGTGTCCCCCTCTCCTTGCCCCCTCTCCCCCCTGGGACCAGGCAGGGGAGGAGGCAGGGGACACTCCACCCCCCCAATCCAATGAGAGGGGGTGGAGTGTCCCCCTCTCCTTGCGCCCTCTCCCTCCCTGGGACCAGGCAGGGGAGGAGGCAGGGGACACTCCACCCCCCCAATCCAATGAGAGGGGGTGGAGGGTCCCCCTCTCCTTGCCCCCTCTCCCTCCCTGGGACAAGGCAGGGGAGGAGGCAGGGGACACTCCACCCCCCCAATCCAATGAGAGGGGGTGGAGTGTCCCCCTCTCCTTGCCCCCTCTCCCTCCCTGGGACCAGGCAGGCGAGGAGGCAGGGGACACTCCACCCCCCCAATCCAATGAGAGGGGGTGGAGTGTCCCCCTCTCCTTGCCCCCTCTCCCCCCCTGGGACCAGGCAGTGGAAGAGGCAGGGGACATTCCACCCCATCACCTTGCCCCCCTCCCTCCCGGGGACCAGGCTTGGGAGGAGGCAGGGGACACTCCACCCCCCAAATCCAATGAGAGGGGGTGGAGTGTCCCCCTCTCCTTGCCCCCTCTCCCCCCTGGGACCAGGCAGGGGAGGAGGCAGGGGACACTCCACCCCCTCAATCCAATGAGAGGGGGTGGAGTGTCCCCCTCTCCTTGCCCCCTCTCCCTCCCTGGGACCAGGCAGGGGAGGAGGCAGGGGACACTCCACCCCCCCAATACAATGAGAGGGGTGGAGTGTCCCCCTCTCCTTTCCCCCTCTCCCCCCCTGGGACAAGGCAGGGGAGGAGGCAGGGGACACTCCACCCCCCCAATCCAATGAGAGGGGGTGGAGTGTCCCCCTCTCCTTGCACCCTCTCCCTCCCTGGGACCAGGCAGGCGAGGAGGCAGGGGACACTCCACCCCCCCAATCCAATGAGAGGGGGTGGAGTGTCCCCCTCTCCTTGCCCCCTCTCCCCCCCTGGGACCAGGCAGTGGAAGAGGCAGGGGACATTCCACCCCATCACCTTGCCCCCCTCCCTCCCGGGGACCAGGCTTGGGAGGAGGCAGGGGACACTCCACCCCCCAAATCCAATGAGAGGGGGTGGAGTGTCCCCCTCTCCTTGCCCCCTCTCCCCCCTGGGACCAGGCAGGGGAGGAGGCAGGGGACACTCCACCCCCTCAATCCAATGAGAGGGGGTGGAGTGTCCCCCTCTCCTTGCCCCCTCTCCCTCCCTGGGACCAGGCAGGGGAGGAGGCAGGGGACACTCCACCCCCCAATACAATGAGAGGGGTGGAGTGTCCCCCTCTCCTTGCCCCCTCTCCCCCCCTGGGACCAGGCAGGGGAGGAGGCAGGGGACACTCCACCCCCCCATCCAATGAGAGGGGGTGGAGTATCACCCTCTCCTTGCCCCCTCTCCCTCCCTGGGACCAGGCAGGGGAGGAGGCAGGGGACACTCCACCCCCCCCAATCCAATGAGAGGGGGTGGAGTGTCTCCGTCTCCTTGCCCCCTCTCCCTCCCTGGGACCAGGCAGGGGAGGAGGCAGGGGACACTCCACCCCCCAATCCAATGAGAGGGGGTGGAGTGTCCCCCTCTCCTTGCCCCCTCTCCCTCCTTGGGACCAGGCAGGGGAGGAGGCAGGGGACACTCCACCCCCCCCAATCCAATGAGAGGGGGTGGAGTGTCCCCCTCTCCTTGCCCCCTCTCCCTCCTTGGGACAAGGCAGTGGAGGAGGAAGGGGACACTCCACCCCCCCCCCCAATCCAATGAGAGGGGGTGGAGTGTCCCCCTCTCCTTGCCCCCTGTCCCTCCTTGGGACCAGGCAGGGGAGGAGGCAGGGGACACTCCACCCCCCCAATCCAATGAGAGGGGGTGGAGTGTCCCCCTCTCCTTGCCCCCTCTCCCTCCCTGGGACCAGGCAGGGGAGGAGGCAGGGGACACTCCACCCCCCCCCAATCCAATGAGAGGGGGTGGAGTGTCCCCCTCTCCTTGCCCCCTCTCCCTCCCTGGGACTAGGCAGGGGAGGAGGCAGGGGACACTCCACCCCCCTGTGAGGAAGTATTAATCTTCTTTAATGCCACCAATATTCTGTGAGGAACCTTCTTTTACATATCAATTAAGCTGCCTCCAATATGTTTAGAGACGCTGGTTTATGTCTCTGTTTATCTTTAGTTGGGTTGTGAGGTGATTTTGGTAGTGTGGAATGCACCAAGCATAAAAGCAATGGAGGAGGCAGGTTTGAAATAAAAAGAGAACAAGTTTTATTGTTAACAGAACGTAATTGTTGCAGTTTTGAGAGTTTGAACTTGGCACAAGGCTTGATGTTACAAAATGGCTGGTTTGAGATACTTTCAGGCTTCTGAATGTTACAAATCTACAAACTCCTTCTTTAGTGAAGTGCTTATACTATGTCAGAGTTCCCTATTGTGAATGTCCACACTGTTTGCCCTATACTCGGAACAAACCACTGATCACCAGTCTTTCCTTACTGGCGATCCTTAAAACCCCCTCTGTTAGATTCTTTAACCTAAGTAATCTAACAAGGTAACACCTTCAGCTCTCTTGCTGAAGAAATATTCACAAATTCTAAGAACTGCTGAATTCTCACAGCTTCACAACCACAGAGCCCTAACTGACTCTCCTCTTCCCCGGGTCTCCTCCACCGGACTCAACTACTTTCCCCAGAGTCCTTTCTTGACTCTGCTATTTCCCAGAGCCCTTAACTGGCTCTGCTCTTCTCCGGGTCTCCTCCACCGGACTGGAGCTTAACTGCCACTTTCAAACCTTTTTTTCCTTAAGCTCCGCGCACCTCCTCTTCTGCCTTGTCTTGTCACCATGGCAACCTATCCCTCACAGCTAGGCCATGGCAATAAATGTAATACATAAATACAGATTCAACACAGTACATTAAACACTCTATAATAAACATTATAAATACAGTTTAAACACATTATAAATAACACTTTATAATGAACACATCTCTACACCCCCCAATCCAATGAGAGGGGGTGGAGGGTCCCCCTCTCCTTGCCCCCTCTCCCTCCCTGGGACCAGGCAGGGGAGGAGGCAGGGGACACTCCACCCCCCCAATCCAATGAGAGGGGGTGGAGTGTCCCCCTCTCCTTGCCCCCTGTCCCCCCCTGGGACCAGGCAGGGGAGGAGGCAGGGGACACTCCACCCCCCAAATCCAATGAGAGGGGGTGGAGTGTCCCCCTCTCCTTGCCCCCTCTCCCCCCTGGGACCAGGCAGGGGAGGAGGCAGGGGACACTCCACCCCCCCAATCCAATGAGAGGGGGTGGAGTGTCCCCCTCTCCTTGCGCCCTCTCCCTCCCTGGGACCAGGCAGGGGAGGAGGCAGGGGACACTCCACCCCCCCAATCCAATGAGAGGGGGTGGAGGGTCCCCCTCTCCTTGCCCCCTCTCCCTCCCTGGGACAAGGCAGGGGAGGAGGCAGGGGACACTCCACCCCCCCAATCCAATGAGAGGGGGTGGAGTGTCCCCCTCTCCTTGCCCCCTCTCCCTCCCTGGGACCAGGCAGGCGAGGAGGCAGGGGACACTCCACCCCCCCAATCCAATGAGAGGGGGTGGAGTGTCCCCCTCTCCTTGCCCCCTCTCCCCCCCTGGGACCAGGCAGTGGAAGAGGCAGGGGACATTCCACCCCATCACCTTGCCCCCCTCCCTCCCGGGGACCAGGCTTGGGAGGAGGCAGGGGACACTCCACCCCCCAAATCCAATGAGAGGGGGTGGAGTGTCCCCCTCTCCTTGCCCCCTCTCCCCCCTGGGACCAGGCAGGGGAGGAGGCAGGGGACACTCCACCCCCTCAATCCAATGAGAGGGGGTGGAGTGTCCCCCTCTCCTTGCCCCCTCTCCCTCCCTGGGACCAGGCAGGGGAGGAGGCAGGGGACACTCCACCCCCCCAATACAATGAGAGGGGTGGAGTGTCCCCCTCTCCTTTCCCCCTCTCCCCCCCTGGGACAAGGCAGGGGAGGAGGCAGGGGACACTCCACCCCCCCAATCCAATGAGAGGGGGTGGAGTGTCCCCCTCTCCTTGCACCCTCTCCCTCCCTGGGACCAGGCAGGCGAGGAGGCAGGGGACACTCCACCCCCCCAATCCAATGAGAGGGGGTGGAGTGTCCCCCTCTCCTTGCCCCCTCTCCCCCCCTGGGACCAGGCAGTGGAAGAGGCAGGGGACATTCCACCCCATCACCTTGCCCCCCTCCCTCCCGGGGACCAGGCTTGGGAGGAGGCAGGGGACACTCCACCCCCCAAATCCAATGAGAGGGGGTGGAGTGTCCCCCTCTCCTTGCCCCCTCTCCCCCCTGGGACCAGGCAGGGGAGGAGGCAGGGGACACTCCACCCCCTCAATCCAATGAGAGGGGGTGGAGTGTCCCCCTCTCCTTGCCCCCTCTCCCTCCCTGGGACCAGGCAGGGGAGGAGGCAGGGGACACTCCACCCCCCAATACAATGAGAGGGGGTGGAGTGTCTCCGTCTCCTTGCCCCCTCTCCCTCCCTGGGACCAGGCAGGGGAGGAGGCAGGGGACACTCCACCCCCCAATCCAATGAGAGGGGGTGGAGTGTCCCCCTCTCCTTGCCCCCTCTCCCTCCTTGGGACCAGGCAGGGGAGGAGGCAGGGGACACTCCACCCCCCCCAATCCAATGAGAGGGGGTGGAGTGTCCCCCTCTCCTTGCCCCCTCTCCCTCCTTGGGACAAGGCAGTGGAGGAGGAAGGGGACACTCCACCCCCCCCCAATCCAATGAGAGGGGGTGGAGTTTCCCCCTCTCCTTGCCCCCTGTCCCTCCTTGGGACCAGGCAGGGGAGGAGGCAGGGGACACTCCACCCCCCCAATCCAATGAGAGGGGGTGGAGTGTCCCCCTCTCCTTGCCCCCTCTCCCTCCCTGGGACCAGGCAGGGGAGGAGGCAGGGGACACTCCACCCCCCCCCCCCCAATCCAATGAGAGGGGGTGGAGTGTCCCCCTCTCCTTGCCCCCTCTCCCTCCCTGGGACTAGGCAGGGGAGGAGGCAGGGGACACTCCACCCCCCTGTGAGGAAGTATTAATCTTCTTTAATGCCACCAATATTCTGTGAGGAACCTTCTTTTACATATCAATTAAGCTGCCTCCAATATGTTTAGAGACGCTGGTTTATGTCTCTGTTTATCTTTAGTTGGGTTGTGAGGTGATTTTGGTAGTGTGGAATGCACCAAGCATAAAAGCAATGGAGGAGGCAGGTTTGAAATAAAAAGAGAACAAGTTTTATTGTTAACAGAACGTAATTGTTGCAGTTTTGAGAGTTTGAACTTGGCACAAGGCTTGATGTTACAAAATGGCTGGTTTGAGATACTTTCAGGCTTCTGAATGTTACAAATCTACAAACTCCTTCTTTAGTGAAGTGCTTATACTATGTCAGAGTTCCCTATTGTGAATGTCCACACTGTTTGCCCTATACTCGGAACAAACCACTGATCACCAGTCTTTCCTTACTGGCGATCCTTAAAACCCCCTCTGTTAGATTCTTTAACCTAAGTAATCTAACAAGGTAACACCTTCAGCTCTCTTGCTGAAGAAATATTCACAAATTCTAAGAACTGCTGAATTCTCACAGCTTCACAACCACAGAGCCCTAACTGACTCTCCTCTTCCCCGGGTCTCCTCCACCGGACTCAACTACTTTCCCCAGAGTCCTTTCTTGACTCTGCTATTTCCCAGAGCCCTTAACTGGCTCTGCTCTTCTCTGGGTCTCCTCCACCGGACTGGAGCTTAACTGCCACTTTCAAACCTTTTTTTCCTTAAGCTCCGCGCACCTCCTCTTCTGCCTTGTCTTGTCACCATGGCAACCTATCCCTCACAGCTAGGCCATGGCAATAAATGTAATACATAAATACAGATTCAACACAGTACATTAAACACTCTATAATAAACATTATAAATACAGTTTAAACACGTTATAAATAACACTTTATAATGAACACATCTCTACACCCCCCAATCCAATGAGAGGGGGTGGAGGGTCCCCCTCTCCTTGCCCCCTCTCCCTCCCTGGGACCAGGCAGGGGAGGAGGCAGGGGACACTCCACCCCCCAATCCAATGAGAGGGGGTGGAGTGTCCCCCTCTCCTTGCCCCCTCTCCCCCCTGGGACCAGGCAGGGGAGGAGGCAGGGGACACTCCACCCCCCCAATCCAATGAGAGGGGGTGGAGTGTCCCCCTCTCCTTGCGCCCTCTCCCTCCCTGGGACCAGGCAGGGGAGGAGGCAGGGGACACTCCACCCCCCCAATCCAATGAGAGGGGGTGGAGGGTCCCCCTCTCCTTGCCCCCTCTCCCTCCCTGGGACAAGGCAGGGGAGGAGGCAGGGGACACTCCACCCCCCCAATCCAATGAGAGGGGGTGGAATGTCCCCCTCTCCTTGCCCCCTCTCCCTCCCTGGGACCAGGCAGGCGAGGAGGCAGGGGACACTCCACCCCCCCAATCCAATGAGAGGGGGTGGAGTGTCCCCCTCTCCTTGCCCCCTCTCCCCCCCTGGGACCAGGCAGTGGAAGAGGCAGGGGACATTCCACCCCATCACCTTGCCCCCCTCCCTCCCGGGGACCAGGCTTGGGAGGAGGCAGGGGACACTCCACCCCCCAAATCCAATGAGAGGGGGTGGAGTGTCCCCCTCTCCTTGCCCCCTCTCCCCCCTGGGACCAGGCAGGGGAGGAGGCAGGGGACACTCCACCCCCTCAATCCAATGAGAGGGGGTGGAGTGTCCCCCTCTCCTTGCCCCCTCTCCCTCCCTGGGACCAGGCAGGGGAGGAGGCAGGGGACACTCCACCCCCCCAATACAATGAGAGGGGTGGAGTGTCCCCCCTCTCCTTGCCCCCTCTCCCCCCCTGGGACAAGGCAGGGGAGGAGGCAGGGGACACTCCACCCCCCCCAATCCAATGAGAGGGGGTGGAGTGTCCCCCTCTCCTTGCACCCTCTCCCTCCCTGGGACCAGGCAGGCGAGGAGGCAGGGGACACTCCACCCCCCCAATCCAATGAGAGGGGGTGGAGTGTCCCCCTCTCCTTGCCCCCTCTCCCCCCCTGGGACCAGGCAGTGGAAGAGGCAGGGGACATTCCACCCCATCACCTTGCCCCCCTCCCTCCCGGGGACCAGGCTTGGGAGGAGGCAGGGGACACTCCACCCCCCAAATCCAATGAGAGGGGGTGGAGTGTCCCCCTCTCCTTGCCCCCTCTCCCCCCTGGGACCAGGCAGGGGAGGAGGCAGGGGACACTCCACCCCCTCAATCCAATGAGAGGGGGTGGAGTGTCCCCCTCTCCTTGCCCCCTCTCCCTCCCTGGGACCAGGCAGGGGAGGAGGCAGGGGACACTCCACCCCCCAATACAATGAGAGGGGTGGAGTGTCCCCCTCTCCTTGCCCCCTCTCCCCCCCTGGGACCAGGCAGGGGAGGAGGCAGGGGACACTCCACCCCCCCATCCAATGAGAGGGGGTGGAGTATCACCCTCTCCTTGCCCCCTCTCCCTCCCTGGGACCAGGCAGGGGAGGAGGCAGGGGACACTCCACCCCCCCCAATCCAATGAGAGGGGGTGGAGTGTCTCCGTCTCCTTGCCCCCTCTCCCTCCCTGGGACCAGGCAGGGGAGGAGGCAGGGGACACTCCACCCCCCCAATCCAATGAGAGGGGGTGGAGTGTCCCCCTCTCCTTGCCCCCTCTTCCTCCTTGGGACAAGGCAGTGGAGGAGGAAGGGGACACTCCACCCCCCCCAATCCAATGAGAGGGGGTGGAGTGTCCCCCTCTCCTTGCCCCCTGTCCCTCCTTGGGACCAGGCAGGGGAGGAGGCAGGGGACACTCCACCCCCCCAATCCAATGAGAGGGGGTGGAGTGTCCCCCTCTCCTTGCCCCCTCTCCCTCCCTGGGACCAGGCAGGGGAGGAGGCAGGGGACACTCCACCCCCCCCCCAATCCAATGAGAGGGGGTGGAGTGTCCCCCTCTCCTTGCCCCCTCTCCCTCCCTTGGACCAGGCAGGGGAGGAGGCAGGGGACACTCCACCCCCCCCCCAATCCAATGAGAGGGGGTGGAGTGTCCCCCTCTCCTTGCCCCCTCTCCCTCCCTGGGACTAGGCAGGGGAGGAGGCAGGGGACACTCCACCCCCCTGTGAGGAAGTATTAATCTTCTTTAATGCCACCAATATTCTGTGAGGAACCTTCTTTTACATATCAATTAAGCTGCCTCCAATATGTTTAGAGACGCTGGTTTATGTCTCTGTTTATCTTTAGTTGGGTTGTGAGGTGATTTTGGTAGTGTGGAATGCACCAAGCATAAAAGCAATGGAGGAGGCAGGTTTGAAATAAAAAGAGAACAAGTTTTATTGTTAACAGAACGTAATTGTTGCAGTTTTGAGAGTTTGAACTTGGCACAAGGCTTGATGTTACAAAATGGCTGGTTTGAGATACTTTCAGGCTTCTGAATGTTACAAATCTACAAACTCCTTCTTTAGTGAAGTGCTTATACTATGTCAGAGTTCCCTATTGTGAATGTCCACACTGTTTGCCCTATACTCGGAACAAACCACTGATCACCAGTCTTTCCTTACTGGCGATGCTTAAAACCCCCTCTGTTAGATTCTTTAACCTAAGTAATCTAACAAGGTAACACCTTCAGCTCTCTTGCTGAAGAAATATTCACAAATTCTAAGAACTGCTGAATTCTCACAGCTTCACAACCACAGAGCCCTAACTGACTCTCCTCTTCCCCGGGTCTCCTCCACCGGACTCAACTACTTTCCCCAGAGTCCTTTCTTGACTCTGCTATTTCCCAGAGCCCTTAACTGGCTCTGCTCTTCTCCGGGTCTCCTCCACCGGACAGGAGCTTAACTGCCACTTTCAAACCTTTTTTTCCTTAAGCTCCGCCCACCTCCTCTTCTGCCTTGTCTTGTCACCATGGCAACCTATCCCTCACAGCTAGGCCATGGCAATAAATGTAATACATAAATACAGATTCAACACAGTACATTAAACACTCTATAATAAACATTATAAATACAGTTTAAACACGTTATAAATAACACTTTATAATGAACACATCTCTACACCCCCCAATCCAATGAGAGGGGGTGGAGGGTCCCCCTCTCCTTGCCCCCTCTCCCTCCCTGGGACCAGGCAGGGGAGTAGGCAAGGGACACTCCACCCCCCAATCCAATGAGAGGGGGTGGAGTGTCCCCCTCTCCTTGCCCCCTCTCCCTCCCTGGTACCAGGCAAGGGAGGAGGCAGGGGACACTCCACCCCCCCAATCCAATGAGAGGGGGTGGAGTGTCCCCCTCTCCTTGCCCCCTCTCCCCCCCTGGGACCAGGCAGGGGAGGAGGCAGGGGACACTCCACCCCCCCAATCCAATGAGAGGGGGTGGAGGGTCCCCCTCTCCTTGCCCCCTCTCCCTCCCTGGGACCAGGCAGGGGAGGAGGCAGGGGACACTCCACCCCCCAATCCAATGAGAGGGGGTGGAGTGTCCCCCTCTCCTTGCCCCCTCTCCCTCCCTGGTACCAGGCAAGGGGGGAGGCAGGGGACACTCCACCCCCCCAATCCAATGAGAGGGGGTGGAGTGTCCCCCTCTCCTTGCCCCCTCTCCCCCCCTGGGACCAGGCAGGGGAGGAGGCAGGGGACACTCCACCCCCCAATCCAATGAGAGGGGGTGGAGGGTCCCCCTCTCCTTGCCCCCTCTCCCTCCCTGGGACCAGGCAGGGGAGGAGGCAGGGGACACTCCACCCCCCAATCCAATGAGAGGGGGTGGAGTGTCCCCCTCTCCTTGCCCCCTCTCCCTCCCTGGTACCAGGCAAGGGAGGAGGCAGGGGACACTCCACCCCCCCAATCCAATGAGAGGGGGTGGAGTGTCCCCCTCTCCTTGCCCCCTCTGCCCCCCTGGGACCAGGCAGGGGAGGAGGCAGGGGACACTCCACCCCCCCAATCCAATGAGAGGGGGTGGAGTGTCCCCCTCTCCTTGCTCCCTCTCCCCCCCTGGGACCAGGCAGGGGAGGAGGCAGGGGACACTCCACCCCCCAAATCCAATGAGAGGGGGTGGAGTGTCCCCCTCTCCTTGCCCCCTCTCCCTCCCAGGGACCAGGCAGGGGAGGAGGCAGGGGACACTCCACCCCCCCAATCCAATGAGAGGGGGTGGAGTGTCCCCCTCTCCTTGCGCCCTCTCCCTCCCTGGGACCAGGCAGGGGAGGAGGCAGGGGACACTCCACCCCCCCAATCCAATGAGAGGGGGTGGATTGTCCCCCTCTCCTTGCCCCCTCTCCCTCCCTGGGACAAGGCAGGGGAGGAGGCAGGGGACACTCCACCCCCCCAATCCAATGAGAGGGGGTGGAGTGTCCCCCTCTCCTTGCCCCCTCTCCCTCCCTGGGACCAGGCAGGCGAGGAGGCAGGGGACACTCCACCCCCCCAATCCAATGAGAGGGGGTGGAGTGTCCCCCTCTCCTTGCCCCCTCTCCCCCCCTGGGACCAGGCAGGGGAGGAGGCAGGGAACACTCCACCCCCCCAATCCAATGAGAGGGGGTGGAGTGTCCCCCTCTCCTTGCCCCCTCTCCCTCCCTGGGACCAGGCAGGGGAGGAGGCAGGGGATACTCCACCCCCCCAATCCAATGAGAGGGGGTGGAGTGTCCCCCTCTCCTTGCCCCCTCTCCCTCCTTGGGACCAGGCAGGGGAGGAGGCAGGGGACACTCCACCCCCCCCATCCAATGAGAGGGGGTGGAGTGTCCCCCTCTCCTTGCCCCTCTCCCTCCCTGGGACCAGGCAGGGGAGGAGGCAGGGGACACTCCACCCCCCATCCAATGAGAGGGGGTGGAGTGTCCCCCTCTCCTTGCCCCCTCTCCCTCCCTTGGACCAGGCAGGGGAGGAGGCAGGGGACACTCCACCCCCCATCCAATGAGAGGGGGTGGAGTGTCCCCCTCTCCTTGCCCCCTCTCCCTCCCTGGGACCAGGCAGGGGAGGAGGCAGGGGACACTCCACCCCCCCAATCCAATGAGAGGGGGTGGAGTGTCCCCCTCTCCTTGCCCCCTCTCCCCCCCTGGGACCAGGCAGGGGAGGAGGCAGGGGACACTCCACCCCCCCAATCCAATGAGAGGGGGTGGAGTGTCCCCCTCTCCTTGCCCCCTCTCCCCCCTGGGACCAGGCAGTGGAGGAGGCAGGGGACACTCCACCCCCCCAATCCAATGAGAGGGGGTGGAGTGTCCCCCTCTCCTTGCCCCCTCTCCCCCCCTGGGACCAGGCAGGAGAGGAGGCAGGGGACACTCCACCCCCCCAATCCAATGAGAGGGGGTGGAGTGTCCCCCTCTCCTTGCCCCCTCTCCCCCCCTGGGACCAGGCAGGGGAGGAGGCAGGGAACACTCCACCCCCCCAATCCAATGAGAGGGGGTGGAGTGTTCCCCTCTCCTTGCCCCCTCTCCCTCCCTGGGACCAGGCAGGGGAGGAGGCAGGGGACACTCCACCCCCCCAATCCAATGAGAGGGGGTGGGGTGTCCCCCTCTCCTTGCCCCCTCTCCCTCCCAGGGACCAGGCAGGGGAGGAGGCAGGGGACACTCCACCCCCCCAATCCAATGAGAGGGGGTGGAGTGTCCCCCTCTCCTTGCCCCCTCTCCCTCCCTGGGACCAGGCAGGGGAGGAGGCATTGGACACTCCACCCCCCCAATCCAATGAGAGGGGGTGGAGTGTCCCCCTCTCCTTGCCCCTCTCCCTCCTTGGGACCAGGCAGGGGAGGAGGCAGGGGACACTCCAATCCCCCAATCCAATGAGAGGGGGTGGAGTGTCCCCCTCTCCTTGCCCCCTCTCCCTCCCTGGGACCAGGCAGTGGAAGAGGCAGGGGACACTCCACCCCCCCCCAATCCAATGAGAGGGGGTGGAGTGTCCCCCTCTCCTTGCCCCCTCTCCCTCCCTGGGACCAGGCAGTGGAAGAGGCAGGGGACATTCCACCCCATCACCTTGCCCCCCTCCCTCCCTGGGACCAGGCAGGGGAGGAGGCAGGGTACACTCCACCCCCCCCAATCCAATGAGAGGGGGTGGAGTGTCCCCCTCTCCTTGCTCCCTCTCCCCCCCTGGGACCAGGCTGGGGAGGAGGCAGGGGACACTCCACCCCCCCCCAATCCAATGAGAGGGGGTGGAGTGTCCCCCTCTCCTTGCCCCCTCTTCCCCCTGGGACCAGGCAGGGGAGGAGGCAGGGGACACTCCACCCCCCAATCCAATGAGAGGGGGTGGAGTGTCCCCCTCTCCTTGCTCCCTCTCCCTCCCTGGGACCGGGGGTGGAGTGTCCCCCTCTCCTTGCCCCCTCTCCCTCCCTGGGACCAGGCTGGGGAGGAGGCAGGGGACACTCCACCCCCCCAATCCAATGAGAGGGGGTGGAGTGTCCCCCTCTCCTTGCCCCCTCTCCCTCCTTGGTACCAGGCAGGGGAGGAGGCAGGGGACACTCCACCCCCCCAATCCAATGAGAGGGGGTGGAGTGTCCCCCTCTCCTTGCCCCCTCTCCCTCCTTGGTACCAGGCAGGGGAGGAGGCAGGGGACACTCCACCCCCCCAATCCAATGAGAGGGGGTGGAGTGTCCCCCTCTCCTTGCCCCCTCTCCCTCCTTGGGACCAGGCAGGGGAGGAGCAGGGGACACTCCACCCCCCCCCCAATCCAATGAGAGGGGGTGGTCCCCCTCTCCTTGCCCCCTCTCCCTCACTGGGACCGGGGGTGGAGTGTCCCCCTCTCCTTGCCAGCTCTCCCTCCTTGGGACCAGGCAGGGGAGGAGGCAGGGGACTCTCCACCCCCCCAATCCAATGAGAGGGGGTGGAGTGTCCCCCTCTCCTTGCCCCCTCTCCCTCCTTGGGACCAGGCAGGGGAGGAGGCAGGGGACAATCCACCCCCCCAATTCAATGAGAGGGGGTGGAGTGTCCCCCTCTCCTTGCCCCCTCTCCCTCCTTGGGACCAGGCACGGGAGGAGGCAGGGGACACTCCACCCCCCCTAATCCAATGAGAGGGGGTGGAGTGTCCCCCTCTCCTTGCCCCCTGTCCCTCCCTGGGACCAGGCAGGGGAGGAGGCAGGGGACACTCCACCCCCCCAATCCAATGAGAGGGGGTGGAGTGTCCCCCTCTCCTTGCCCTTCTCCCTCCCTGGGACCAGGCAGGGGAGGAGGCAGGGGACACTCCACCCCCCATCCAATGAGAGGGGGTGGAGTGTCCCCCTCTCCTTGCCCCCTCTCCCTCCCTGGGACCAGGCAGGGGAGGAGGCAGGGGACACTCCACCCCCCCAATCCAATGAGAGGGGGTGGAGGGTTAGGGTTAGGGTTAGGGTTAGGGTTAGGGTTAGGGTTAGGGTTAGGGTTAGGGTTAGGGTTAGGGTTAGGGTTAGGGTTAGGGTTAGGGTTAGGGTTAGGGTTAGGGTTAGGGTTAGGGTTAGGGTTAGGGTTAGGGTTAGGGTTAGGGTTAGGGTTAGGGTTAGGGTTAGGGTTAGGGTTAGGGTTAGGGTTAGGGTTAGGGTTAGGGTTAGGGTTAGGGTTAGGGTTAGGGTTAGGGTTAGGGTTAGGGTTAGGGTTAGGGTTAGGGTTAGGGTTAGGGTTAGGGTTAGGGTTAGGGTTAGGGTTAGGGTTAGGGTTAGGGTTAGGGTTAGGGTTAGGGTTAGGGTTAGGGTTAGGGTTAGGGTTAGGGTTAGGGTTAGGGTTAGGGTTAGGGTTAGGGTTAGGGTTAGGGTTAGGGTTAGGGTTAGGGTTAGGTTAGGGTTAGGGTTAGGGTTAGGGTTAGGGTTAGGGTTAGGGTTAGGGTTAGGGTTAGGGTTAGGGTTAGGGTTAGGGTTAGGGTTAGGGTTAGGGTTAGGGTTAGGGTTAGGGTTAGGGTTAGGGTTAGGGTTAGGGTTAGGGTTAGGGTTAGGGTTAGGGTTAGGGTTAGGGTTAGGGTTAGGGTTAGGGTTAGGGTTAGGGTTAGGGTTAGGGTTAGGGTTAGGGTTAGGGTTAGGGTTAGGGTTAGGGTTAGGGTTAGGGTTAGGGTTAGGGTTAGGGTTAGGGTTAGGGTTAGGGTTAGGGTTAGGGTTAGGGTTAGGTTAGGGTTAGGGTTAGGGTTAGGGTTAGGTTAGGGTTAGGGTTAGGGTTAGGGTTAGGGTTAGGGTTAGGGTTAGGGTTAGGGTTAGGGTTAGGGTTAGGGTTAGGGTTAGGGTTAGGGTTAGGGTTAGGGTTAGGGTTAGGGTTAGGGTTAGGGTTAGGGTTAGGTTAGGGTTAGGGTTAGGGTTAGGGTTAGGGTTAGGGTTAGGGTTAGGGTTAGGGTTAGGTTAGGGTTAGGGTTAGGGTTAGGGTTAGGGTTAGGGTTAGGGTTAGGGTTAGGGTTAGGGTTAGGGTTAGGGTTAGGGTTAGGGTTAGGGTTAGGGTTAGGGTTAGGGTTAGGGTTAGGGTTAGGGTTAGGGTTAGGGTTGGTTAGGGTTAGGGTTAGGGTTAGGGTTAGGGTTAGGGTTAGGGTTAGGGTTAGGGTTAGGGTTAGGGTTAGGGTTAGGGTTAGGGTTAGGGTTAGGGTTAGGGTTAGGGTTAGGGTTAGGGTTAGGGTTAGGGTTAGGGTTAGGGTTAGGGTTAGGGTTAGGGTTAGGGTTAGGGTTAGGGTTAGGGTTAGGGTTAGGGTTAGGGTTAGGGTTAGGGTTAGGGTTAGGGTTAGGTTAGGGTTAGGGTTAGGGTTAGGGTTAGGGTTAGGGTTAGGGTTAGGGTTAGGGTTAGGGTTAGGGTTAGGGTTAGGGTTAGGGTTAGGGTTAGGGTTAGGGTTAGGGTTAGGTTAGGGTTAGGGTTAGGGTTAGGGTTAGGGTTAGGGTTAGGGTTAGGGTTAGGGTTAGGGTTAGGGTTAGGGTTAGGGTTAGGGTTAGGGTTAGGGTTAGGGTTAGGGTTAGGGTTAGGGTTAGGGTTAGGGTTAGGGTTAGGGTTAGGGTTAGGGTTAGGGTTAGGGTTAGGGTTAGGGTTAGGGTTAGGGTTAGGGTTAGGGTTAGGGTTAGGGTTAGGGTTAGGTTAGGGTTAGGGTTAGGGTTAGGGTTAGGGTTAGGGTTAGGGTTAGGGTTAGGGTTAGGGTTAGGGTTAGGGTTAGGGTTAGGGTTAGGGTTAGGGTTAGGGTTAGGGTTAGGGTTAGGGTTAGGGTTAGGGTTAGGGTTAGGGTTAGGGTTAGGGTTAGGGTTAGGGTTAGGGTTAGGGTTAGGGTTAGGGTTAGGGTTAGGGTTAGGTTAGGGTTAGGGTTAGGGTTAGGGTTAGGGTTAGGGTTAGGGTTAGGGTTAGGGTTAGGGTTAGGGTTAGGGTTAGGGTTAGGGTTAGGGTTAGGGTTAGGGTTAGGGTTAGGGTTAGGGTAGGGTTAGGGTTAGGGTTAGGGTTAGGGTTAGGGTTAGGGTTAGGGTTAGGGTTAGGGTTAGGGTTAGGTTAGGGTTAGGGTTAGGGTTAGGGTTAGGGTTAGGGTTAGGGTTAGGGTTAGGGTTAGGGTTAGGGTTAGGGTTAGGGTTAGGGTTAGGGTTAGGGTTAGGGTTAGGGTTAGGGTTAGGGTTAGGGTTAGGGTTAGGGTTAGGGTTAGGGTTAGGGTTAGGGTTAGGGTTAGGGTTAGGGTTAGGGTTAGGGTTAGGGTTAGGGTTAGGTTAGGGTTAGGGTTAGGGTTAGGGTTAGGGTTAGGGTTAGGGTTAGGGTTAGGGTTAGGGTTAGGGTTAGGGTTAGGGTTAGGGTTAGGGTTAGGGTTAGGGTTAGGGTTAGGGTTAGGGTTAGGGTTAGGGTTAGGGTTAGGGTTAGGGTTAGGTTAGGGTTAGGGTTAGGGTTAGGGTTAGGGTTAGGGTTAGGGTTAGGGTTAGGGTTGGGTTAGGGTTAGGGTTAGGGTTAGGGTTAGGGTTAGGGTTAGGGTTAGGGTTAGGGTTAGGGTTAGGGTTAGGGTTAGGGTTAGGGTTAGGGTTAGGGTTAGGGTTAGGGTTAGGGTTAGGGTTAGGGTTAGGGTTAGGGTTAGGGTTAGGGTTAGGGTTGGGTTAGGGTTAGGGTTAGGGTTAGGGTTAGGGTTAGGGTTAGGGTTAGGGTTAGGGTTAGGGTTAGGGTTAGGGTTAGGGTTAGGGTTAGGGTTAGGGTTAGGGTTAGGGTTAGGGTTAGGGTTAGGGTTAGGGTTAGGGTTAGGGTTAGGGTTAGGGTTAGGGTTAGGGTTAGGGTTAGGGTTAGGTTAGGGTTAGGGTTAGGGTTAGGGTTAGGGTTAGGGTTAGGGTTAGGGTTAGGGTTAGGGTTAGGGTTAGGGTTAGGGTTAGGGTTAGGGTTAGGGTTAGGGTTAGGGTTAGGGTTAGGGTTAGGGTTAGGGTTAGGGTTAGGGTTAGGGTTAGGGTTAGGGTTAGGGTTAGGGTTAGGGTTAGGGTTAGGGTTAGGGTTAGGGTTAGGGTTAGGGTTAGGGTTAGGGTTAGGGTTAGGGTTAGGGTTAGGGTTAGGGTTAGGGTTAGGGTTAGGGTTAGGGTTAGGGTTAGGGTTAGGGTTAGGGTTAGGGTTAGGGTTAGGGTTAGGGTTAGGGTTAGGGTTAGGGTTAGGGTTAGGGTTAGGGTTAGGGTTAGGGTTAGGGTTAGGGTTAGGGTTAGGGTTAGGGTTAGGGTTAGGGTTAGGGTTAGGGTTAGGGTTAGGGTTAGGGTTAGGGTTAGGGTTAGGGTTAGGGTTAGGGTTAGGGTTAGGGTTAGGGTTAGGGTTAGGGTTAGGGTTAGGGTTAGGGTTAGGGTTAGGGTTAGGGTTAGGGTTAGGGTTAGGGTTAGGGTTAGGGTTAGGGTTAGGGTTAGGGTTAGGGTTAGGGTTAGGGTTAGGGTTAGGGTTAGGGTTAGGGTTAGGGTTAGGGTTAGGGTTAGGGTTAGGGTTAGGGTTAGGGTTAGGGTTAGGGTTAGGGTTAGGGTTAGGGTTAGGGTTAGGGTTAGGGTTAGGGTTAGGGTTAGGGTTAGGGTTAGGGTTAGGGTTAGGGTTAGGGTTAGGGTTAGGGTTAGGGTTAGGGTTAGGGTTAGGGTTAGGGTTAGGGTTAGGGTTAGGGTTAGGGTTAGGGTTAGGGTTAGGGTTAGGGTTAGGGTTAGGGTTAGGGTTAGGGTTAGGGTTAGGGTTAGGGTTAGGGTTAGGGTTAGGGTTAGGGTTAGGGTTAGGGTTAGGGTTAGGGTTAGGGTTAGGGTTAGGGTTAGGGTTAGGGTTAGGGTTAGGGTTAGGGTTAGGGTTAGGGTTAGGGTTAGGGTTAGGGTTAGGGTTAGGGTTAGGGTTAGGGTTAGGGTTAGGGTTAGGGTTAGGGTTAGGGTTAGGGTTAGGGTTAGGGTTAGGGTTAGGGTTAGGGTTAGGGTTAGGGTTAGGGTTAGGGTTAGGGTTAGGGTTAGGGTTAGGGTTAGGGTTAGGGTTAGGGTTAGGGTTAGGGTTAGGGTTAGGGTTAGGGTTAGGGTTAGGGTTAGGGTTAGGGTTAGGGTTAGGGTTAGGGTTAGGGTTAGGGTTAGGGTTAGGGTTAGGGTTAGGGTTAGGGTTAGGGTTAGGGTTAGGGTTAGGGTTAGGGTTAGGGTTAGGGTTAGGGTTAGGGTTAGGGTTAGGGTTAGGGTTAGGGTTAGGGTTAGGGTTAGGGTTAGGGTTAGGGTTAGGGTTAGGGTTAGGGTTAGGGTTAGGGTTAGGGTTAGGGTTAGGGTTAGGGTTAGGGTTAGGGTTAGGGTTAGGGTTAGGGTTAGGGTTAGGGTTAGGGTTAGGGTTAGGGTTAGGGTTAGGGTTAGGGTTAGGGTTAGGGTTAGGGTTAGGGTTAGGGTTAGGGTTAGGGTTAGGGTTAGGGTTAGGGTTAGGGTTAGGGTTAGGGTTAGGGTTAGGGTTAGGGTTAGGGTTAGGGTTAGGGTTAGGGTTAGGGTTAGGGTTAGGGTTAGGGTTAGGGTTAGGGTTAGGGTTAGGGTTAGGGTTAGGGTTAGGGTTAGGGTTAGGGTTAGGGTTAGGGTTAGGGTTAGGGTTAGGGTTAGGGTTAGGGTTAGGGTTAGGGTTAGGGTTAGGGTTAGGGTTAGGGTTAGGGTTAGGGTTAGGGTTAGGGTTAGGGTTAGGGTTAGGGTTAGGGTTAGGGTTAGGGTTAGGGTTAGGGTTAGGGTTAGGGTTAGGGTTAGGGTTAGGGTTAGGGTTAGGGTTAGGGTTAGGGTTAGGGTTAGGGTTAGGGTTAGGGTTAGGGTTAGGGTTAGGGTTAGGGTTAGGGTTAGGGTTAGGGTTAGGGTTAGGGTTAGGGTTAGGGTTAGGGTTAGGGTTAGGGTTAGGGTTAGGGTTAGGGTTAGGGTTAGGGTTAGGGTTAGGGTTAGGGTTAGGGTTAGGGTTAGGGTTAGGGTTAGGGTTAGGGTTAGG